>NC_064282.1:33927476-33966388 GCF_019186545.1 Solanum stenotomum
AATCATATTTATGTGACATTTATTATTTTTTGAAAAAAACAATTCCTTTTTTTCAATGTGAAGATACAAAAGGCTCCTATTAGGGTCCCCCTCTTTTTTTTCTTTGTTCTTTTTTTTTTCTTTTGGAGAAGATGAAATTTATTGCTCTTTTATAATTTAAATTGAACAAAATGTCTTAGATCTCTTAATGTGTAAAAATGATGATCCCTCGCTAATAATAGTAGAATCAATGGCGAAGAGTCAAAAAGAACAAAGACTATTAATAAACAAATCCAATAAATTCGCTCATTTTATAAGAAATTTCTATATGATTTATAATCGGGAAAGATTAAATCCAAGCATAATCTGCAGTAACATCTCAAAGGAATGTTACTAATGGAACATGTAGGAATAATAGGTCCAATTCTTTTTTTGTTGACCCTCATTTGAATTGATTGGATGATTGAGCACTGAGATATTTTCGTGAGGTCCTCGTCTATAATAAAGTATCTTCCGACCCCTTCCACAACTATTTCGATTTCCTATCGGGCTCTCCAAAGTCCATTCATTATACAATGGATTAATAATATAAAATTTTGATTTGTAGTAGAAGGTAATTGCGAAGTCTTGATAGCCCCTTGAGCATTCGAATATTTACTTGAAAGCTAAGCCTAAATAAAAATAAAGATCTTTCATAAAAAAAAAGGGAAAAAGGACATATATACCCTCATACTATCGTAATGGTATGCAGATACCCTCAGTCATACTTTAGGGACATTGATGCCCCTACCGTCCAAAATCTAGAGCAAATATACCCTTTATACTAACGGACATACACATGTCACAATCTTATCCACCGATCCGACATTTATTAAATATTGAATCGACAGATAAGATTGTGCAACGTGTCCCTACTTAGTCTTCCGTTAGAGTAAATGGCATATATGCTCTAGTTTTTGGACGGCAGGGGCACCAATGTCCCTGAAGTATGAATGACGGAGGGTATCTACATACCATTTACGATAGTTCGGGGGTATATTTGTCCTTACCAACTAGTGACGTGTTTTAAAGTCGTGCGAGCCTAGGCTAATAGTGGATAATATTACTAGCAGACTGGACTGTTACGAATGATATCAGTCATTCATGTGTTTGCCTTGTCGATGTGGGCCAGAGTTCGAATGAGCTTATACAAATTCTGATAAGGCGCGGCAAACCTCAATGATGAGTCTAGGCTAATTCCATACGATGGGACAAACCTCAACGAGGACGCTGAGTCCATAGAGGCAGGGTGTATGTAACGTCCCAACTTAAAACAAGAAGTCCCACATAGGAAAAACACAGGATATATTTTGGGTATGTAAGTAAGTAGGTCTTACCTACTAGTGACGCATTTTAATGCCGTGTGAGCCTAGTCCAAGAGCAGACAATATCACTAGTGGGTTGGACCTTTACAATATGGCACCAATGTAAACTAAATCTTGTATGTCAGTTTGTACTACAAATAAAATGTGCAAAAGAATTATGCAGTTGACAATAATATTCAGAGGGTAAGAAGCAATAATACAAAGATAATTGACAATATCTTTCAAGTATTTCAAAGTTTATTCAACTATGTATAGCATGATTTTTATGTACGTTAATTTTATAAGTTATATTGAGGAATACTAAATAATGTCATAAATGGTGACATTAACCATTAAGATGATCATGAAGGTTGTGATGGTTTGAGTTACAACCATTGTAATGAGAAGCAGTGGAAATAACTTCTGAGAGATTATGGACATCCATTATAAGTGTAATATTTTTCATAATAGGATGGATGTTATTTTATTTGTTATATTATTTAAGTGTTTGATAAAGTTATTACAAGATTAATAATAATGCAATTGTCCTCGTATTTTGATGATGGTAAAACTATTAGTTGTGAATGTATCTTCATCATCTTTTCATTAGCATGAACATTGCATAAAATTTCATTGTGCTGACAAATTTTAATTGGAATAAAACCTAATCTTCGATTGCACTAGTAACATGTGAATTGTATGGTAAGTACTATTTCGTCCTTAGCCAAATCAGGTTTGAGTCCCCCATGGTACGGAGTCACATTTGTTAGAGGGCGCTTTACTCCCTAATGTGAGACTTTCAGAAGCTAATTTAGATTTAGTCAGGGTCCAATATAAATACCGAACACCAGGAAAACCAAAACTAAAAAAACATGTGAATTGTGATATACATAATACATATAGGATTAATAGTTATTTCCATCCCTAATTTGTTACTACTTTAGCAGTTTGCACCCTACCTACCACCTCCTCATCTTTTTCTATTGACTTGCATGAATCCACCATGAATCAAGAGGTTAGGTCCCTTGACTATACTAACAGTAATAAGAATAGTAAAGCTTAAAGTAAAGAATTAGGACATTTACGTGAAACCTACTTGCTCAAGAGAGGAGAAAATCATGATATGTCACACAAAATTTCTCAATAACTCCACTAACTTCAAGTGACTTGTAAATATATATTCCAGAAATCGAAAAGGGTTGAACTCGTAATCCTACACCTTGTAACTCCTCTATTACGATACTCTAAATAATAACCCTATTTTCCACTATATCAACTATATACCTCTAGTTAACACATACTTCAATCAAACACACCATGACTAAGTCTAGCCATGAACTCTACTTTAAAACGATTACAACTGAAATGATCTATGGTCCTTTATAGTATAGGAATATATATTTACAATCTTTGAGCACACTATACTAAACTCAAATGACAAGGTGAGACTTTCTGCAGATAACTTGATCAAGTCTCTTGTTGTTCATATGAGCGTAGTGCTTTCTTAAGAAAAAAGGCTTTTGCTTTTGATATTCTTGATTGCAAAACTAGGTTGTTTCTTCTCAAAGTGTCCAACATAAGATGTAAAAGAACACCTTGTAGTACACCATTGATTGAGAGATCTGCACCTCTATTGTCGTGACTACCTACCATAACATGTGTGGTAGCTTTACAACTCCACTCCACTGACTTGTCCTTGATGTCAGATCCCAAAGTGCGTTAATTTATCAAAACATCATAATGTAACATCATTCTTCATTTTTTTTTCTTAAAAAAGTTTCTCATCTAACATCTTTAATTTGTTTTGTTGTAAAATCATTTGAAAGATCACATATGAAATACATCTATCTTTTTTAAAAAGGCAGATTTAGAATTTTGAAGTAATGGTTCCATTTTATTTATCCCAAATAATTATTTATAACGTATAATCATAATTAGGTTGAACACATACACCAAAATAAAAATAATCAAGTATAAGTGAATAACTGATTAAAACTAATGATAATGATAATACGTAAACTATAATAGATATTATAATTAAAAGACCATTAGATATTCACATTTTTTCATTTTCATCATAACTATGAAATGATGATTAAAATCAGATTGAAGTCTTTTTTAGTTTCTAGGGATTTATTTTATTTGTGAAAAAATATTTTTGAAGGTTTTTCCATTTTACCAAAATAAAAATAATCAAGTATAAGTGAATACCTGATTAAAACTAATGATAATGATAATACGTAAACTATAATAGATATTATCATTAAAAGACCATTATATATTCACATTTTTTTCATTTTCAACATAACTATGAAATGATGATTAAAATCAGATTGAAGTCTTTTTTTTAGTTTCTAGGGATTTATTTTATTTGTGAAAAAATATTTTTGAAGAAAAAGCTTTTCCGTTTAAAATTACTTTTGTCACACAAATATAATATGATCAAAATTATAGTTTTGCAATACTAATCCTGATATTCTCTACAATGTTAGCTCTTCTTTTATGATTTGGAAAGAAAACTCCACTCAGAAAAGATAGACAATCCAATATATATGAGCCCTACTTAATTTTCCGTGAAAATGAAATTGAGGAAAAAAATAAATTATATAAAGATAATATTTTATAAATGCTTAAATATTTTATGAGAAACTAAACAGTTGAAATATTAATAACATCTATTATATTTTGTGTTTTTAATGATTATAGCTGGACAGAAAATGTACATGAAGCACTTAGTTGAAGACGTCGATCCTCACAAGAAATCAATCACATGGAAACTGATTGAAGGAGATTTATTAGAATTGTATAATTACTTTAATGTTATAACATCTTGTGACTATCAATGGACTACTTGGACAATTGAATATGAAAAGAAAACTGAAGACACACCAGAACCCCTCATTCACTTGGGTTTTATCCTTGACCTGACCAAGAATGTAGAGGCTCACCTTCTCGAAAAGTAGAATATATATTGTGTGTGTGTTGAATAATTGACTAGTTGAGTTCTATCTAGTATGTGTAATAAATATTGTTGAATTAAATATATCTATGTGTTTGTGTAATGAATAATTGGCTAGTTCCAACTACCATATGAAATAAATAATGTTTTTTTTTATGAACATATTGTATATGTCAATATCCTTATATGGATGTATTTCTAAATGCCAGTATATGTAATTTATTATGCAATTTTTAATGATAACCTCATTTTCTATTGTAAAGTTTCAAATTGTGTTATGAGATCTTGTGTCAATGAAAAATATCACTTAGAACTTGTTAGCATGGTTTGAGTTGGGAATCAAGGATGTTATTATGAAGTTATTCTAAAGTTTTTTTTTTTTATGATTTGACAAACTATGGAACCTAGTATGGGTTCCGATCTCATAAGAGATTGAGAGGTTCAGGCAATGTGAAAGTGATTGTTGTAAAAGCTGCAAGCACTACTACAACTAAAGTGATTGGTGCGCGACTACAGATGATTAGTACTCCCAAAAAATGGTGTTGCACTAGGTTACTTGTCCATCTTATATTAGCCATTTATACAAGGGATATCACCTAGTTTTTGCATTGAAGAAATACATACATCAAAAACCATTCTCTCAAGGAAATATTTTTTCATATGCAGCAACGGACCTAATTGAGTGTCTTTAGTTGTTATATGAGATTATAGTCTAGGTTATTATTTAGTGTAAGGTCTATTCCTTAGTTATAAAGCAACTAGATTGTCACACCCCTTTTTTACACGGCAGAAGGATTTTTCCATTTTAAGTGACGGTATTGATTAAGAATTTTTTTTTTTCAGAGTCGCATAATTGAGTTATGATGTTCCTAGTCACCTTTTCTTTTTAATCCCTAATCAAAAGGAAATGACTCTTTATTATGGTCTACGTAGTAGAAATTCGGGTAAGGAATTCTATTGACCGAGGGGAAGGTATTAGGCATTCCTCGATTCTCATGTTTCTAGCACGGTCTCTTTTATTGACTTATACTAATCTTAAACTATTTTGGATATATGGTTACATGTAGTGGCGGAGCCACATACAATCGACACCCCGTCGTCGAAAAATTATACTGCATAGATAGATAAAAGTATATTTTTTATGTATATATATTACATATTGACACTCCTCAATTTCTACACAATTTAACTTCTTTATATTTTGACACTCCTTAGTTGAAATTTTGGCTCCGCCATTGGTTACATGCTACGGTTTGCTTGCATTTTTCCATTGTTGAACTTTTATTTGGTTTCAACCTAGATGTGTAAACGCATTCTCGTTCATTAAATAAAAAAAACTTATTTTATAAAATAGTTTTTTAAGTACTTTTTAAAAAAGAACTATTGGTGAGAAACAATTTGTATTTCACTATACTATCTAAAAAAATAATATAAAACAACATTTAATGTTTGATCAAACTTTTTAATTAAAGCTTTTAAATATATTTCTCAAAAGTGTTTATTCAGAAATTTATTTTTGGGGATTCTCTTTATTTTGTTTTAGCAAACAATTTCTGCAATTTCCTAAAATCACTCATTTTTCTCTGACTTGATCAAACACCTCGCTCTTTTTAAAATGGGAAAATTGTATGAAATAGCAAACTATTAATTCAAAATGATGTTATACCCATAGTTTCTTTTATTTGTAATTCGCAGCAAACATTCCATGTCTTCTGCCATCTCATTTGTATACCGAAATATACAAATGTAGGACCCATTTGTTTACCAAAATATACAAATAGACCAAAATATACAAATGCAAGATCCATTTGTATATACCAAAATATACAAATGCAGGACCCATTTGTGTACCGAAATATACAAATGCAAGACCCATTTGTATACCAAAATATACAAATAGACCGAAATATACAAATGCAGGACCCATTTGTGTACCAAAATATACAAATGCAAGACCCATTTGTATACCGAAATATACAAATAGACCCAAATATAGATTTTTTATGTATATGTATATCGAAATATACAGATTAATAGTCATAGCAAACATAAAGTTTGTTATGGAGCACAATTATACAAACTATAGCTATAACATACAAATATGATTTGTATGTTTGTTATATGCGAAAGTTGCTCTTTTAAATTAAGCACTTTTGGAAGGGGAAAAAAAAGGACTTCCTCCAATTTAATTTACTTGGCCTACTTTCTCTTTTAATTCGTTTTTTTTTTTATAAAAAAAAAATGACCTTTTCCGTTTTAGCAACTCTTTGATTTGATACATTTTTCATATCTTTAAATTTAGACTACAAAATTTAAAAATTTTCTTTATTTTCCTAAAATCTGTATAAAATCAAAATAGGCCAAATAAATTGATTAAAGGGAGTAAATATTTTTAACCTGTATAAAATCTTGTGGGCCCAGCGCGTGTTGACAATTTTTCCAAGGATAGTGCCACGTAGGCCAAAAAGGGGTAGAAAATTAATTAAAAAATAAGTTCGGGGGGGGGGGGGGGNTAGGACCTTAGTAAAGGTTAGGTGTGTCTCAGGGATTTTGGGTATAGGCTGGGGGTTACTTATGCATTATCTCATTAATATATAATATTTATGTACGAGTAAAAATACTATAAATTACTAGTCTTAACACTAAAAGAAAATCCCGAATTGCCAACGGATTATACTAACAACTCAAATTAGTTAGTATATTAGCAACAAATTACTAATAAATTTGTAATCAAGCTATTTTCAGAATTTAGCAACGAATTTCTAACAAATTGCCAACCGAAATGTTGCTGACAAAATAATTTAGTTGGTAAATTTAGCGGTAAAAAATGGCGCCTAATTTAGCAACTTTTTTCCAACGAATTACCAACCAAAATGTTATTAATTAAATATTTTAATTGGTAAATTTGGCGGAAAAAAATGGCGCCTAATTTAGCAACTTTTTACCAACGGATAACAAACTGAAATATTACTAACCAAATATTTTAATTGGTAAATTTGACAGAAAATATGGCGACTAATTTAGCAACTTTCTACCAACAGATTACCAACTTAAATATAACTAACACATGCCTCTTGTTGGTAATATTACCGATTGTTATTGGATATTAATTGCTATAACATGCGTGTGATTGATCGTTTTAAATATGGATATTACTATATATTATTTTTTTGCGGTATTTTTTTTTTACGAAAATACAAACATTGATAGGGATGGTCGGAAAGAATTTATGTAAACAAAAATATATCTCTATTGAACAAGTAAATTAAAATGTTGATCCATATAAATATGTGAAAATTAAAATGTACAGTGTAGCATTTTTAGATAATACTTAGTATTTATTTAAGTTTTTGTCCATGCATATTCTTATATATATTTTTTAGTGTGGAAAAGGTAGGAGTACCTCCTTAGACTATGATCCATATCTCAGAGACACACCTTAACTAAACTAGGGTCCTATTACCTCCTTAAACTCATATTTTTTTTAATTTTGTACACCTTTTTGGCTTACATGGCATTCAAATATCTCCCACGCGCCTTAACTGTGTGGAGTCACGGGGTATGCCACATAAGCCAAAAGATATACAATATTATATATAAAATGAGTTTAGGGAATAATAGGACCTTAGTTTATTATATTTAAGGTGTGTCTCTGAGATTTTGGTCATAGTCTAGGGAGTAATTGTGCCTTCTCCCTTAATATTTATTTCAACTAATGTATGAAATTTTAAAAAGTTAGTTATAAATTTTTTTCAGACTTAATTTGTATTTTGTAGTTCATAAAAATAATATAACTAATTTACATATGGTAAAAGAACCCCAATAATAAAATCAAAGATCATAAATGTTTTATGAAGACAATAGTGTATCTATTGAAAAGTAAATTGAAACAATTGATCTATATAACGTGAAAAATTAAAATATGCATGGTAATGTCTTTACATGATTGATTACACATAATAGTAATTCCTCAATTCCAAATTATATGTCATACTTTCTATTTTAGTTAATCTCATAAAGAATGACATATTTTCTTATGTGATAAATATTTAATGATATATTAGTTTTTTTTTTCTTGTGTTGGATTCCTCTTATTTGGAAAAAGGTCAACAAAATTTACCCGTCGATTTAAAAAATCATTTATTTTAAGGGTAGTTTTGTAATATCGTAAAATCTTCTAATATTTCTTAAACTATGTATTAAATCAAGTGACATTGTATAAATTGGAAAAAGGAGCACTAAGTACCTGTTTGGTAGGACGTAATAATAAGAATAGTCCATGGATTAAAATTTAGTCCATCAGAAACATTATTTGATTGTTTTATTTAATTTAATCCATGAAATAGTTATACATCATTAAGTGTGTTTGTTTTTTGTTTTTACTTAAAAATCTCTCAATAGGTCTGAATGAATCAAATCAGAGTCTTATTCTCGTTCAGACACTTTTATTCCGAAAAAAAATTGTGCCCTATATTTTTTTCTTCAAAAATATTCAAGTCTCTCTCATTCTTGAACTTTATTAATTATCCAAATTATTTGCCTTAAACTTTTAGTTTTTGTACTTGCGGCATGTTTATCAATAATTGATAAAATTTATTATAAATTTTTTATTTGACTAAAGTGCAAAACAACTTCATAAATATGATGTGTTTTTTAAATAAAAAAAATGACTACATTGGTTTCAAACAATTACCTTTATTATTATAATTTGTATATACATTCCATGTATTTCAATTTTATTTTTGTCAACACAAAATAACAATTTATAATTTAAATATTTTAACGTTTAACGTTAAGTGCAATTTGTCGATTTTACTAATATACTAGGATACGTGTCCGCGCGTTGTACGGATATTTAAATTAAGAATAAGTGATAAAATTTACTATGTACTTTGTAGTGTATTATTAATACACAATTTAATACTTATATTATTAAAATAAAAATATTATGTTTATAGTTATAATTAGCTACATTTTTGGTTTTTAAATATGTTTTGTTGAGATTTTAATAAATATAATATTAATTTTTTTGTTTATTTTAGTTTGATTAAAAAACAATTACTTTATGTGTTTTTACATGTTTGATCTATTATTTTTAATTATGGTTAATTGAAATAATATTATATCCTTGTTAGTATGTTTTAAAATCTAACTTTCACTTGAAATGATTAAATATCAAATTGTAGGCACGATATTCAAATTTTTAAATGCTATCTTTCTATTTTTGTAAAATTCATATATCGATTACATGATATTTTCTAAAAATCATCTAAATATAGTAATATTTTATTACTAAATAATGTTTACATTTTCAAATCAATTTCATAAAACACATTGAATAGAAAAGTTATATAAAAAGGTTAATCCTATAAGATGTAGTTGTTATTGAAAGAAAAAATCATTAAAAAGAGAGGCAGATCAGTGAGGAAAAAAAGTTATTGTATATGTATTTTTCACAATTTACAATCAAATATAATTTGTAGTTACTTTATCAATTATATTTTTCAAATTTATTACTTTTATTGTCTAACAGATATTCTAACAATTGACATATTTTCATACATCAAGTATAAAGAAGCATGGAATTTTTTAACATACTTTAAATAAAAATTACATATCAAAAAAATATTCCAAAATTTTTTGTTCTTTCATATATGAATTTTCAATCAAAAGAATCACAAATTAAAATTGAAATACATAACTAAAGAAAACTAATAAATTTCATCACCCTATAACCAAAAAGAACATTCATCATGTTTTTATCTACATAATCCAACTATTTCACAATGAATCTCCTTCACTAATGGAGGAGTAACATATCTTACTTTGATATTAAAAATAGTCATAAATCATACATTACAAAAATTAAAAACACAACTATTTTTATTTATATATAACATAAATAGAAAAAATAAGGCCAAACACAATTTTTTTTTAAAAAAATAAACAAATTTACATTCCTAAATTTTAGGCCTACAAATATTGTAAAATGAAAAAGATAAATATGAATTGTAGAAGAATTCATCGTATATGAGAGCAGTTATTTCAGCCACATATTTAAACATAGTTAGTTAATTATTATTTTGGTTCCTCTTTTGATTTTATCTTCTTCTTTTTCTTTGTTTAAAATTAAAAAATATCCTTTTCCTTTTAAAAGATTTTTAGATTTAAAATACTTAGATTTTAATATTTTTTAAAAGACTCCATCGTGTGTATGTGGAGTAATTAATTTAGCTATGTAATTAAATATAGTTAGTTAGCATTTTTTTTGTAACTGTTATGATTTTATCTTATTCATTTTTTGTTTAAATTAAAAAATATCCCTATCTTCTAAAATATTTTTAGTTTGTAGTTTCATATTTAAAATTTAATTAAATATAAATTATGTGTTAAAAGACTCCATTAGTTATGTTAGCCACATATAGTATTTTATTTTTCCTTTTCTAATTTATCTTCTTCTTTTTTTATAGAATTAAAAAGTGGTCTTATCCTTAAAAAACATCTTCCAATTTTAAATATTTTTTATTTTTAAATTCATATTTTGAATTCAATATTTTCAAATATTTATGGTAAATCTCAGATGAAAAAAGAGCACTTATCTTTCTCTATTTTAAAAAAAAATATTATCTATAAAATATTTATTATTTTTAATGTTACCTTTAAAATATTTAAAATTCAAAATATTTTTACTATTTTAAAATTTTAAAATATTTATGTATTGTTTACGGTAAAGTTTATTATTCAAATCATGCGTATTGTAATTTGTTGACAATAAGAGATCTTCCTTTGTTATAATTCTTTATGTTATTAACTGTGATATTCACACAATATTGAGCAAAAACTATCCATTTGTTATAGGGCCTTACAAATGGAGAGATTTATATAATCATTGATACAACCAAATATCATATTAGGTGCATGAAAGTGAAATGGAACATATCACTTTCATTGTCATAAATATAAATTACCATTAAATATTTTTTTAATCAATGTCGATTTTTTAAATAGTTTTATTAATTAGATATAAATTTTGTTTTAAAAGACTTCGTCATGAGTGGAGTATTTATTATAGCCACATATTTATAATTAGTTAGTTAATATTTTATTATTCCTTTTCTGATTTTATGTTCTTCTTCCTTTTTTTTTGTTTAAAATTAAAAAGTATTTTTTTATCTTTTAAATAGATATATTCAGTTTTAAATATTTCATATTTAAATTAATATTTTAATTCAATATAATAATGATTCAATTTTATGATAAATCTCAGATAAAAAAAGAACTTACCTATAAATCCCTTATGTGGATTCATTTTAATATTCATAAAATATAAAAATAAAAATAAAATATAATAATGATTCAATTTCTATCTCCCGAATATCAACGATAATTCATAAGCCATAAATTTTGCTTAAATGAATTGTTTTATTGCAAATTGCAATGTTAATGACATAAATCAGACATTCAATAAAAAAATTAATGACAAATTTTTCCTCCTTTATAAATCATCTGCAATGAAATGAGGAAAAATACGAAAGAAAGTTCATACGCCATAAATTATGCATTAAATGAATTAATTTAATCAATTTGGTTCAATTTTTGATTCAGATAAAATATATCTAAGATCTCCATATACAACATATTTTCTTGATAAAAAAAGAAAACGAAAAAGAAATAAATACTTTAAAAACTGGTCAATATTGTCAATCTTACACTCTTGGCTTAACAATAAGTAAAATGGAAGTTGATCTTTGAAGATTAGGTTGAACTAAAGTTACATCATAATGGCCTGAAATGCAGAAATTGGCATGATCGTCCGGCTCCCAACAAACAATAAGGCTTTGGATTTTTGTTTGAATGTGATTTTTGTTTTACACATTTTTGATGAATTGGTTTAAAAAGGTGTGGATGATGTAGTTTAAGTAGTATTTTTTTTTAAAAAGATGTGGGTTAGGAAGTTTAGACGTTTTTTAAGGGATAAGATTAGTTAATATTTCAAATTCAAATTTTAAATTTATTATTTAATGGATGTGGGTTCTTTTCATTTTAATTTTTTTGGATTGGAAGTTTTTTCTTTATATTATTAACTAAGGTGTGTTATATGGATATAATTTAATATATTTTAAAAAATGAAAAAAAAAAAACAACCCCATTTAACGTAATCAGATCCACAATTTTAACTTATTTTTATAAATTTTTTTTATAATCAGTTTTTAAGTTTTTATTTTTTGATTATTAATTTAAAATAAATTTATAAGAAAATAAAAAAGAAACTACTCCATTAAAAAATAAAAAAACCACTCATTTCACCTACGAATATCCACAATTTTTAACTTTTTTTTTTTTAATAATCAGTTTTTAAATAAAAATTTAGTTGGTTACTTCTTTTTTTTTTTGTTAATTTTAAATACAAATTTTTTTTAAAAAATTGCTGATTTTTTGTGGTACTGACACATGACACTTTTTTCTTCTTCTATTATGTATAGATAGATTTTTGTTCTCCATTTTTTCTTTTTAGATTTTTTAAAATTCAATGTAGTTCGTCGATTGACTACTTGAACAATTTTTTTTAATTTTTTTTTAATAAGCTTCATGTATTTGAGAAATTTAAGTAGCCTTTAATCTATGTTAAGTTTAAGATATACTTGATAAAAAAAATTGAAATACACCGTGCCATCAAAGATCTCCATAGTAAAATAAATAAAATTGTCTGTCGGTTATCTATCTTGACCCAATTACTTGAGATAGAAAATCTCAAATTATTCTAATAGGAAATAAACTTTTTATAGAATTTTAAATCAAACACAAGATTAAGTGGAAAGTAATGAACCAAATACTTGATAAAAATAATCCCTACATTACTAATTCATGCATTGCTAATCCCTACATTACTAATCTTTGTGTTATCAATGTTTGTATTAAATGACCCCTAAGTATTTTAATTAAGTTTTAATTCTCGCATATTTTCCTTTTATGAAAATCACAAAGAACAATCTAACGAAGGGTCACTACTAAAAAAATAGTGAATACCGACTTAAAAATTAAGACTTCAAATGAAAATCAGTAATTTCCGACCTCCGGAGGTCAGTATTGTTAAAAAGAATAAAAAACTAAAAAAATTTAATAAAACCGACTACAAGGAGTCTGTTTTTGTGCAAAAAAAAAGGGAAAATCAAATACCGACCTCTGGAGGTTGGAATATTTTCCGGAAAAAATGAATTCCAATAAAAATCGATCTCTTGATGTCGGTATTAAATAAATAAATAACAATATTTTATTTTTTCTCAATTAAATATTAAAAACAAAACTGAGAATTATTTTGAATTAATTTTATTTAAATCGTCTTCCGGAGGACGATTTTGTGTAAAATAAAAAATAAAAATAATTATAATACCGACTTTCGGAAGTCGTAAAGTTAAATAGTATGTAAGTAAATTAATTTTCATTAAAATATTTATATATTGATTTCCAGAAAATTAATGAATTAATATTTTCAATCAAATATACAATATAATATCGTAAATTACTGTACAAAGCAAGTTCTATCAAGATTATTACGTTCGATCTTGAATGGATGTCAAGTGTAGTGATCATATCGTAGACAATAACATGTAAAGGATAATTCATCGGAGTATGACATACGTTAATTATATACTCCTCGAGTAGTTTAACAAATCAAGTCTTATATATTAGTGGTTCAGATATCAAATTTATTATCAATTAAAGAAATTTCGATAATCAATTCAAGGAGATTTATATATTAAATTTGATATTGATAAACTTCTGTTTATCGATAAAATTAAATTTATATAATTAGGAGGTATATAATTTAAATTTATAAACTTAAATTGATTGATAAAATTAAATTTATAAAATTAAACTTACGTTGATGTGTGTGCGTCTATATATATATATATATATATAAAATTTTAATTAATAAAATCGACCTCAAGAGGTGAGTTTATATTAAAATAAATTAATAAATACCAAATTTAAGAGGTCGGTATATTTAAATTATTATTTTATTTAAATAATATCGACTTCACAATGTAGATATTTATTAAATATAGATAATTATTTTAAAAGATACGGACATCCCTTGGTCAATAACTTCACACTTCTTTTAAGAAAGGAATGATAATCTCAAAACCCAAGTCATCTCTCTCACTCCTAAACCTCTCTCACTCCTCTCACTCCCACCCACCCCCGACCCACCCCCACCCATCCCCAACCGGCGCTGCCTCAATCAACAGCAGTAGTAGGTCGTGCCACCATCCCGACCGACACCGCCTCGATCAGCAGAAGGTTGTGCCACCATCCCATACCGACGACGCCTCGATCAGCAGCAACAACAGGTCGCAGTAGTAGCGCAGAGGGCGGCAATAGCAGCGCGTGGGTGGCAGCAGCAACAAACAGAGGGAGGCAACAACAATCTTGGGTAAGTTTTAAGTTTCAACAACAAACTTATATTTATATAAATACTAGATAAATGGTGCCCGTGATTGGCACGGGCTGATAGTAGAGAAAGGTGTCATGCACATTGGGGTCATCGAAGGTGTTCCTATATGCAAGTTCACAACTAGGTTAAAGGATTCTAGCACTTATTACATCACAAGATGGAACACACAAAGACATCATGACGAATTTGAGAGAAACTTCACCTTCTTTACAAATAACTCCTACCCCATAAGATGCACAATAATAAAGATCATACACAAAGAGATAGTAAAGAAAGGGGGTTAGAAAAGTACCCTTCCCCATACACAATATAGGCCCCTCAAGTGGATTGTAAACCCTCAAGAAGGAATTTCCATCATAGGAAAAGGGGCCAACAAATTCATCCAAATTATTCTTGTCATCTTGACAAAACATCACTATACAAGTGCAATAATTCAACGCATTACCGGGGTCAAATGGAAAGAAAATACATGAACATGGATCAAGTACACCCTTTTTACTCAGTTGAAACTCTTATCGTCCAAAAACATTCTCCACTCAAAAGCATGAGCATCATTATATGCAAACAAGTAATAAAGAAAGGTGTTACATAAATGAACTTCATCCAAGGTGTGCCCATATATAGAATCACACTTTGATCCACAAACATTAATACCTTGATCAAGAATGGGGTCAAACAAGAATGAAGGTCTCATTGGAGAACATACATCCTCTTCCTTTTGATCATTAACCCCTCCAATAGACATATTATCATCTTCCAAGAAGAGAGTTCCATCTTTGAAAAGTGTGTCATTATATCATAGTGGATTCTCAATTACTTGGTAGCCTTCAAGAGGGATTACAATTCTATCATGCCAAGACACACCACTATGTATTTCACCATCATTAGTGATGTCAACATCAAACAAGGGATTATTACACACAAGTTGATCAACACCAATAGCACTTGATAATGAACTATCATTTAAAGCACATGCATCAACACTAGGTGGACACAAATTAACTTTACGAGAAGAATCAATTTGGTCATCAATAGGATCAACTAGTGTATTCAAATTCTCAACATATACATTATTAAAACATGGCAAAGCACTACATGACAATGTAATATCACTCAAGGCACAAGTGTCAACACTAGGTGGACACAAATTGATCTTACAAGAAGAATATATTCGGTTATCAATATGATTAACTAGTGTATGAAACTTTCACCAAATACATTATCACTATGTGGCAAAGAATCATTAAGCTCACACGAAATCAAGCTATCGCTTATACTCAATTGGCTACTAGTCGCACAACGAATTTTTAAGCTTAAGGAAGTGCAAGAATTAACATTGTTACCTTGTAGCTCATAACATGAAGTGTCTTCCCCTTGGTTGTGCAACTCCTTAGGTTCTTCATCACAATGAGTAGTACCCTTCAATAGTATTTTCAACTCATCGGGTGTCATCTCAGTGATTAATTGAATGACCTTTTAAATATTTCCTTGTATTGAAGCAAACAACTCATTTGGGTTCATAGTACGAGGATCTCGATTGCAAAATGATAATGACCTTCCATCATACCTATAAAACTTAAGAAAAACAAGTTAGTATCAAAATCCTCACGTCACTCTTTATTTGAACTGTCAACTCATCTACTATGGCATCGTCTCAAAATTGATAGTGAACTAGCTTTGCCAACCAATTCAAGGTCACCTATCCTTTGTGGTGGAGTGGATTCTTTTGTCTCTTGAAAGAAGGACAACCCAAATAAAAACTAATGGACTTGAATCAAGAAGGTTATCAGTGAATTAAGATGAGAAAAGTAGAATAAAGAAGCACCAAAAGATTCGAACTCAAAACAAACTAAGTAACAAAAGTAGAAGAATTACTTATTGTTACTTAGTTTGAAGGATCAAAGATATGATTTGATGATTAAAAACTAGTTAACAAGTAATTAAAGATGTTAATTAATTGTTAAATAGTTGAGAAATAGAAGAAGAACGAGTTTAGAAGAAGAAGTGAATTTGGACACTTAGAAAAAATTTAAGGCCAAAAACTCCCATACTTAGCCAAATTTTAAGGCTGAAACAAAAAGAAACCTGCTCTCTGAAGTTGTACCTCTTTGTGTGGCAGTCTGCTGAGATGGCACTGACGTGGATATTGCGTTGGCAGTTGACTTTGTTGACTGTTGACGTGGATGTCCACGTGGAAATGATATTTTTTTTAAAATTCAATCTTTTTTTTAATTTCGAATTTCTTTTTTTTTTTCCAAATTTCTACAAGTGGACCAACAAACACTTTGACCAAATTTAACTTGACAATATTGGATCAAATGTACTTTCTTTCTTCTTCTTCATCAAGAACAACTTGAAGATTATCAAGAACACCAAGAACAAACACAAACTCCCAATGCACTCAAATCAACTTGGAATTGGCTCAAAATTTAGGATTTTCTTCCCTTCAACATAGAGAACAAATCCCAATAATTACTAATCTCCAATTTCTCCTCATTCAAAAGACCCACTTTCAAAATTTGAAAAGTTTGAAACTTTTCAACGGCAACTTCACTTCTACAACTCCAAATTGAACGAAATTTAAAAGCTAGACTCAAAAAACATTAGGGAACAAGGATCTAGTGTCAAAACAACAAATCAAAAAAAAAATCAGATTTTTTTTGGACTTTTTTATTTGCAAATCAAGACTAGATTTGTAAGAACAAATCTGTAACATCCCGGAATTTTTTTTGAGCTAAGACTTGAACCATTCTTCGTAGTGAGTAAGTTTTTACCAAGGAATTTAATTTTTTCTTAAGTGTTAAGGTTACTAGATATAGCACATTGAGTTCTAAAAAGAATTAAAGAGAATTCATTCAAGTCATTCCTTAGTTCTTTTAAGTTTTGGATCAACTTTAAATGACCATAACTTTTAGCACATGATGAGTTAGGAGACCCATAAGATATCAAATGAAAGGTCTTGAAATCTGCTTTCCAACGCCGCTGAGTTTGATAATTTTTGAGCTTGTATGAGGGAGATATGACCATTTAAAGTCAGGCTATCCAAATAAGGAAAGTTACCCAAAAATATGAGGGGTATTTTGGTCTTTTCCTTACCCAAGCGGATTTAAACATTTTTAGTAAGGTTTTAGGAGTCTAAACTGATTAGAATTAGTTTCATTCATCCCCAAAGCGTTTAGGGTCTAGAGATAAGATTCAAGAGGAGAAAAAGTTCAAAGTTTCAAGCGTTCCTTCAAGAAATTCAAGATTTCGCCAAGAACCTAGTTCTTTGAGGTATGTAAGCTTCCATAGTGCTGGGTTTGTTCACCCACATGTCAATATTGAGTTTCTTTTGTGAATTTATCCATAAATATTGAGAAATTTAATTTCTTAATGAGTTTTTGCTAAGTGTTCTTGAAGTTTCCTTATCGATTAAATTTTGATGTAAAATTCTACTTGGGTCAACTTCAAACGATCATATCTTTTAGAATATAAAGATTTATGTGGCCCAGAACATATCAAATTAAAGTTATTTGAATCTACTTTCCAACGCCACTAATTTCGCGTCAATCCAATTTATGAGTAAAAATTTATGACTATTTTAGTAACCTGCTATAGTGTTGTTACGAATTAGCTAACGGGAACATATTAAAAAGCCTCGTTTTTGTCTTTTTACCTCCAAGAAAATTCTAAAAGAATTTTTTGACTAATAAAAGGCTCAAAACAATCAGATTTTCATCTTTTAATCCATCATTCTCTTCTCTCTCAAACCCTAGGGAAAAACCCTAAAGAAAAATTAAAGTAGAAGACTACATTCAAGATTCTTTCAATCTTGTTCAAGATTCTTCTTCAAGGTAAGTCTTTCTCCAAGAATTACATTCTATTCAACTCAAATTACTCCATACAATTATGAATCACTAATGAAAATAATAATTCTTGTCCATAGAGATTTCAAGAAACTAATTCAAGAATCCCAAGAAAGGTTTTCTTGATCGTTTACCTTCAAGCTAGGGTTTCAAGGTTTCTAATCAAGTTCTTCTTCAAGATTCTTCAAGAACCTTGTTCTTTAAGGTATGTAAGGCTATCATAGTGTTGGACTAATTCGTCCTCACGCCCTACATCTTTTTTCAAATTAGTAAAAGAGAAATCTAGGATTCTACCCCTAGATTTGAGTATTCTTGCGATAAGTTGATTTGAGTTCTTGAGTTCACAGGTTCTTTTAAAAATTCTATTCCTAATTATTGAGTTTCTATATTTTTATTGAGATCCTTGAGTTGATTTGTTCATGTCTATAATTCAGCATGAACCATATTTTGAGTTATAAATCTTGAGACGTTTTTCAAAGCCAACACTTGAGTTTTAAACTGAATTTTGAGGATGTAAGTATGAGAATGAGAAGAGTCGTATACATGAGTTTCATATTGTTATTTAGACCCTTGATTCGAGTCGTTCATGCCCATAAATTCCGCATGAACTCCATCAATTGAGTATCTTTGAGAGGGGTAGTATCTTCAATTTCTAAGTCTTGAGTATTGAGTTTCTAATCATTTTGGTATTATATTCCTAATCATAGGGCTACTACATGTTACCATGAAGGTCCTTGAGTTGAGTAGTTCATGCCCATAATTCCGCATGAACCCTATGAGTCTAGCAGTTTAGAGATGAGAGTTATCATTGAGTCCTTGAGTTAAGTAGTTCATGCCCATAATTCTGCATGAACCCTTCGAGTCGAGCATTCTTGAGATGAGTAGTATCATTGACTCCTTGAATTCTGGAGTTGTTGAGTTCTAAGTATTGAGTTCTATGCATGGTTATTGAAAATCTTGAATTGAATCGTTCACGTCCATAATTCAGCATGAACCCTATTTTAAGAAGTCTTTTTACAAATTGTTTTAAAGACTTGAGCACTGAGTTGAGGAAGAGTAGAGCTGAGTATATTTTCTTTAAAATGATATATGGGAACTAAGTATTCCCAAGAGTAAATGATTTTACATTTAAGATGAGAGGAAACTGAGATTTCCAAATGAGTTTTGAGCAGTTTGAGTACCATCTCTTTTAAGAGAAAGATTTTTGATTAATAATCTCAAAACACAGAAAGAGTTATGTTTCTAAACATATAAACTAGTATATTTTGGGAGTAGTATTGAGCACCGATACGGGACAGAGTTCATACAACTCACAGCCTCCATAAACCATGTAGCCAACGTGAGTAGAAAGGGTTATACTTTTTAGATGATTTTTTAATGCTTTTTAGCATAGACTAGGGGATCCACTTAGTTGAGAGGTTCTATACACTGAAAAGGTATAGGACAGTTCTGGCAGTGTGAGTGAGACGATGTATTATCACATAGCTCATAGTGATGGTTGTCGGTTAGAGAAACATCCACAAAGTTATATTGTATTTTTATATACAAATTGAGTTATTATTGTATTTTTCAATACAATTGAGTTATTATCTATTGTTTTAAAAGTTTTCCATATATTGCATCTTTTATTGTTGCTTTATCATTGAGTATCTTGAGTTGAGTATCTTTGAGTTGAATATCATATCTTTGAGTTGGGTATCTAATCTTTGAGTTGAGTATCTTATTCTTGAGTTAAGTTTAGTTGAGTGAGTTAAGAAGAGGTAAATATATTTTTCTTTTTTATCAAGTTCAAGCCTATGTTTATGCTTTAGAATTTCCCTTACATGCTCATAGAATCCGCGTACTCAGTCATTTGGCCTGCATCATTTCATGAGAAATGATGCAGATATATGACTCGTAATCATTAATTCAAGAGCCACACATTATTCAATTATAGCCTCCATCATTAATTAATGATGACCTTTCAGATCTTGTCTTCCGCAAAACTTCCAACCAAAACGTTATACCCTTTCAATTCCTTATCTAACCAACATATTATAATAATATTATGCTATATGCTTATTGATTCAATTGTAATAATATTTAAGGAATATTTTCCTTCTAACAATAACCCAATTTCAAGAGTTGAAATTCTTACTAGAGATGCAGATGCCACTCTTCGTCGTCTACAAGTATGTCTTCTCCCTGATTTATTTTCTCTAAATTAATTATGAACCAAAATTGCTACATTTTATTACTTTTGTTTCTACATATGGGCCAAGTAACATTGTGTATTAAATAAATTTCAGACTTGACCCATTTACAATCAACAAAAAAATAATTATTTAATAAATACCCCCAACTAAATAATCGTAGTTAAATCAATAATTCAAGATTCTCATTTAGAATCTACCATAAGATTCTTTTATGGAATAAGAAGCTCTAGTATCCAAAACGACCTAACGGGTCATTACATTATTATTATTATAATTATTATTATTATTATTATTATCCAATTAAAAATATAATAACTTCACACAAAAAAGTAATGACACACCCTATTTTTTTTTTGGATCTTTATCTTTTAAAACTAATTACCTTCTCAATTCAAAATTTAAATTAGTCTATTAAAGACTTCTAAACGAAGATTATTATTATTATTATTATTGAATACGTTTGTATTAAAATTTTAATTTAGATCTTTATCCTTTAAAACTAATTAACTTCTTAATTAAAAAATTTAAATATATATATATGGTTGAGAATGACATCCTCCGTTTACAATTTTATAACTCATGCAATAGGGATGTGCCAATAGGTATTAGGAAACTAAAAGTAATTAATAAATAAATAGATATGAAACTCTAAATTTGCTGAACAAAAAGGTCAAATAATTAAATTCTTACTTTCTTAAGAATTTGGCAGTTTATTGAAAAACAAATAATTAAGACTCTTACTTTCTTAAGGAGTTTGGCAGTAATCATATTTATGTGACATTTATTATTTTTTGAAAAAAACAATTCCTTTTTTTCAATGTGAAGATACAAAAGGCTCCTATTAGGGTCCCCCTCTTTTTTTTCTTTTTTCTTTTTTTTTTCTTTTGGAGAAGATGAAATTTATTGCTCTTTTATAATTTAAATTGAACAAAATGTCTTAGATCTCTTAATGTGTAAAAATGATGATCCCTCACCAATAATAGTAGAATCAATGGCACAGAGTCAAAAAGAAAAAAAGACTATTTATAAATCAATTCAATAAATTCGCTAATTTTATAAGAAATTTCTATATGATTTATAATCGGGAAAGATTAAATCCAAGCAAAATCTGCAGTAACATCTCAAAGGAATGTTACTAATGGAACATGTAGGAATAATAGGTCCAATTCTTTTTTTGTTGACCCTCATTTGAATTGATTGGATGATTGAGCACTGAGATATTTTCGTGAGTTCCTCGTATATAATATAGTATCTTCCGCCACCTTCCACAACTATTTCGATTTCCTATCGGGCTCTCCAAGGTCCATTCATTATACAATGGATTAATAATATAAAATTTTGATTTGTAGTAGAAGGTAATTGTGAAGTCTTGATAGCCCCTCGAGCATTCGAATATTTACTTGAAAGCTAACCCTAAATAAAAATAAAGATCTCTCATAAAGAAAAGGGAAAAAGGACAAATATACCCTCAAACTATCGTAAATGGTATGCAGATACCATCAATCATACTTTAGGGACATTGATGCCTCTACCGTCCAAAACCTAGAGCAAATATACCCTTTATACTAACGGACATACACGTGTCACAATCTTATCCACCGATCTGACATTTATTAAATATTGAATCGACAGATAAGATTGTGTAAAGTGTCCCTCTTAGTCTTCCGTTAGAGTAAAGGGCATATATGCTCTAGTTTTTGGACGACAGGGGCACCAATGTCCTTGAAGTATGACAGAGGATATCTACATACCATTTACGATAGTTCGAGGATATATTTGTCCTTTTTCTCTTTAAATAATATAAGACAAACAAAATGGTAAAAAGCTAGAAACCCATTTCTCCTTTTGGTATTTATTATATTTATATGTTATTCTTNCTTAGTTCGAAAAATTTTCTGGGGTGTTACATGGTATTTATTATATTTATATGTTATTCTTGAAAAAGTCAAACTAATTTACTAAAACTGTGTAAAGAATCTATTAATTAGATTACCACAAGATATAGTGCATATAACACCTTATAGTAACTATATTTTTGTAATTTTTTTAGAATGTCACTTTATTTTTGTAAAACTTTCTAAAAAAAATTCTAATTAGAGAGTGTTGCAAAAAGATAAAGTGCATATATGTAACCCCTCAGCTTAAGACAAAAAATTTCACATTAGTAAAACACAAGAAAGATGTTGGGTATATAAGTAACCATGCTTACAAATCGGTGACACGTTTTAAAGTTGCGAGGGCCTAGGCCCAAAGAAGACAATATCACTAACGGATTGGATCATTACAAATACCAAATTTGTCACAGCTTGAGTCTATACCCAGTCGGGACATGTTACCTAGAACCATGAGTGATCCCAAGCTAACCCTTAGCATACATATCAAAGCATAACATAAAGAAAGTAAGTGGAAGCTGAAATACATAAGTGAATAATAGAGTTTAGCATACAAATACATATGGTTGAGTCTTTTCAATAACTTGCATATCCATACATATAAAATAACATATTTAGAATGAACCCTACCGTCTTAAAATTTATCATAAAATTAATAATTATGGAGTTTCTTATAACCGACATACGTCATTTGAGCTCATGATACTCAACTTACAATCCCAGTTAAGGCTGGGCACCGGACCGGGTTGTACCGGTACCGGTCCGGTACCGTTCCGGTACCATTCCGGTTCGTTCCAGTCCGGTAGTATTCGGGACGGAACGGGACACCGTGAACCGGTACACGGGACGGAACGGTACCACAATTTGATACCGGTGTACCGGTACCGGTACATCCCGGTTTATTCCGGTTCCGTTCCGGTCCGGTCCGGTCCGGTTCCGATTAATTTTTTTTTTTTATATATATATATATATATATATTTAATATTTGTATATGTTGCTTCCAACATGTATTCCATTGATTATTAGTTATTAATTACTATATGAAATCAAAGAGAAAAAAAATAAAAATAAAATATATATATATATATATATATATATATAAAGCACGAGTTTCTCCCTAGTAGTGATCAGAAATTCAGAATAGCCTAAAAATTGTTGAAAACTGCCAACATCGATGTAGTTGTGGCGTGGATTTGATTGTTACACAGAACGAAGTTGACTAAAATTTGAAATTTTTCAAACTAAAATGTTCATCACGTTACCCCAGTCCCAAAATATTCATGGATTTAAATTATAGTACCGAGTACCGACAGTTTAATGATTCTTTAAATATATTAATGTAATCTACCATGCTATCCTAGGGATTATATATATATTTATATATATATATGGAAGTGTATATATATATATATATATATATTATATATTATATGGAAGTATTACTTCCATATAATATATAATATATATATATATATACACACACTTCCAAGTGAGTAGTGACCAACGGCTGAAAATTCCTAGGGGTCAGCAAAGGCTGAAAAGCCTGCTGCCCCCTGCCACCTGCCCCCTGCCCCCGCCCCTGCCCCTGCCCCCTGCCCTCGCCCCTGCCCCTGCCCCTGCTGACAAGTCCCATCCCCTGCCCCTATTTTTTCAACGGATTTATTTTCAATTCCAACTAGCAACGAGCCAACGACTATAATATTTTTCAATTCCAAATTTCTAACACATAATCACAATTCACAAATTCTAAAAACTATATATACTCCCTCTTTTTATACTTTTAATTACAGTTTATATATTTACAGTAGTTAACAATTAAGAATCATCAATTTCTCTCAATTCTCAATCTTGCTCAAAGTTTCATACTTTCAATATTCAAGTTTCAAATTTCAATCATATTATTTTGTAATTGTGAAGATTTCAACAATCATTTGGTGAATTTTGGAGTAGGAATCTTCTTCAAACTTCAAGTTTCGACATCAATTTTTCAATTTTCGATTATAATCATTTGTTCTTTACACAAGCGTTTGGTAACTTCGTTCCACTCTCTAATCTTATATTTATTTTTTGTATTTATTATTTGTAAGTTCTTGTTATATTTTATTTGTTCTTGTTAAATTTCGTATTTCATAATTTATAATTTTTTAGCATGGAGTCTTCTAAAAAAAGTGGAGGTAAAAAAGGTATTGTACACGGAGTAAAAAATATGCTTACAAAAAGTAAGAAGGGTTCTAGTTCTTCTAAATCTAATTTTCCTCTTGTTAGAATGAATACTGATGAATTTACTCATGTGAATGAAACTAGTTTTTCTCGTCCCGGTCCTATAGAAATTAATTCGGATACTCCTATAATTCCCGAAGAGGTTTATGAAAGACATTATGGTAATTATCAAGAAAATGAAGAAGTAGAAATTGATGAAGAAGATTTAGATGATACACCGACTAGTCCCGACCTTAATAGTACTGAAGTTTCACCTCAGGAGGACAATCCTTCAGTTGGAACTAGTCGTCCTCCTATTGTTCCAACTAGAGGTAAGACCAAGGTACAACGTGTTTTAAAATCACATGTGTGGAAATTTTGTTATTTGAATGAAGAAAAAACTTTTAGTATATGTAATATTTGTAAACAACATTTTAAATATACATCTGGTGGGAGTGGAGGTTCAACGGGGGGATTAAAAAAACATTTGATTAATAAGCATAGTAAAGAGTGGTTTGCATATATATCTTCTCTTAATGTTTGTGAAAATTCTAACATTGAAACATCGGTTAGAGGGTCAAATATGGTTCAAGGTGAATTAAATACTTCGAACCCAAGTGGTCCTCTTACACATCGAACCTATAATAAGGATCGTGATCGTGAAAATTTTGCTAAAATGGTTGTTGTTTGTGGTTTACCTTTTAGTTTTGGAGAACATCCGGGTTTTATTGCATATATTCGTGATACATATAATCCTAGTTTTAAAGGTTTATCAAGAAGCATGGTAAAAAGAGATATTTTTGAATTTCAAGAAAAACATTGTCAATATTTGCGTGCCTATTTTGAAATAATGGATTGTAGAGTTGCTATTACCACTGATATGGGTCGTAGTCCTAATGGTTTTGATTATTTAACTGTTACTGCGCATTGGACTGATTATAATTGGAATTTACAAAAAAGAATTATTGGTTATAAAATTTGTCAAAAGAAAAAAACTGGAATGTATATTGCTACTACTGTGTTGGAAATTTTAGATTTTTTCGGTCTTTGTGATAAAGTCATTAGTATTACTTTAGATAATGCTTCTGCTAATTTAAATGCTATTAATATGCTAGAACCTAGACTTTGTCCTATTAGTAAATATGCTTTTCATGTTAGATGTGCTGCGCATATATTAAATTTGGTTGTTAGTGACGGTGTGAAATTATTTGAAAATAGTTGTGATAAAGTTGATAATGCTTGTTTTTATATTTTTCATATGAATAGTAGTAGTAGAATTAATCAATTTAAAGAGCTTTGTAATGCATGTAAACTTCCGTTTAGAAAAGTTCCGAAGCATGTAAAAACTAGATGGAATTCCTTTTATGAAATGCTTGAAGTTGCTTATACATATAAAGAGCCTATTACTATGCAATTTAATAGTCATAATGCTTATCCTGAATTTAAACTTAATGATAGTGATTGGAATGAAGTAAATGAACTTAGAATATTTTTGAAATCGTTTTATGATGCTACTAAAATTTTTTCTGGAATGTATTATCCTACTATTTCTGAAATTTTAATACATATATGTGAGATTTCATATATCTTTGCTGAATATAAAACACATGAATTATTTACCATTGCTATTGAAGTTATGATTACAAAATTTAAGAAATATTTTTTTCCTATCCCTCAAATTTATTTAACTGCAATTCTTTTCAACCCCGAATATAAAGAATATGGTGCAAAAGCTTTAGTTGAATGCATTTATCAAAATTTAGATATTAAACCAGAAGAAACACCTGATTTGGTAACATGTCAAAATAGTATAAAATTACTTGCTAAAGAAATGTATGATAAATATTGTTCTTTAGATAATGTTGAAAATCCTCAAATGTCTATGCCTCAGGTAGGTGCCCATGGTAGAGTGAAACATAAACTTGGTCTTGACTCTTCTAATAAATGTGAATTTGTTAAATATCTTGAACAGGGTTCAGATAATATTACAAACGATGAAGGTATACCACAATTATTGAACTGGTGGAGGGCTCGTGGAACTCAATTTCCAAAACTTAGTAGGATGGTGAAGGACGTGCTTGCAATTCAAGGATCATCAGTTGCTTCGGAGGCAGCTTTCAGCGCGGCAAGATTTCAAATTGGAGACCACAGATATTCGTTAGCAGAAGACAGTTTGGAGATATCGGTGTTGTTTAGAGATTGGATAAATGCTGAGCGGAGAAATCAAGGACTTCCAAAGTTGGATAGTCAATTTGAACTTTTCATAGATTCCGCCATTGGATGTGGTAGTGACGATGGCATGGAACTTCAAGATCGTCAACGAGCTTTACCAAGACCAGTAGTTGATTACGGTCAATCTATAGCTGAGTTAGAGAAAGAATTTACGGGACTATACAACTATTAGTATTACATTTGAGGCTTAGTTGAAACAGAACCCTTCCTAGAAGGTGGCTGCGTAAACTATGCACTCTACTAATAGTTGTAAATTGTAATTTGTAATACAAATTTAAATAAATTGGAATATTGGATTGATATTTTTTAATTTGTGACTTTGTGTTATTGTTTTATCCTTATTTTTATTTAATTTTTTAAAATTACAAACTTAAGTTATTTAAATTACAAGTTATAAATATAACTTATAAGTTATAACATATTAATAAGTAATAACTTATAAGTTTCAAAAGATTCAAATCTTGAAAACTTAAGCTCAAAAATATTTTTTTTTTAAAAAAACTTTATTAAACTTAACTTGCATACTTCAAAAGATTCAAATATTTAAAACTAAGCTCAAAAATATATTTTTTTAAAAAAGCTTTATTAAACTTAACTTGCAAATTTAATAAGTAAAAATTAAAAAAAATATTTTAAAAATAAACTTAAGTAAAACTACATTATAAATTTCAAAACTATTAATTTAAACTTAGAAAAATAAAAAAACATTAATATTTTTGTATTTCAAAAAATTAAAATAACTAAATTTTTTAAATCATTTTTTAAAATAGCTAGATGTGTCGTTCCGTTTATCCCGTCCCGTTCCATTCCGGTCCGTTCCGGTTCCATCCCGGTATATAGTGGAACGGGACGGAACCGTGTATCCGTACCGGTAATTCCGGTCTGGTTCATCCCGGTACCGGTCAACATTCCGGTCAACCCATCCCGTTCCGGTCCGGTGATTCCGTTCCGGTCCGTTGTCCAGTCTTAATCCCAGTTAGATGGGTTCCCTATACCTTGTCAGAGTATAGAACCATATCTTATCATATGTCGATCCAGTAATATGAGCATATCAGTGCCGGAAGGTCAACCAACGTACAAAGCGATGAAATATAAGTAAGCATGCCTTACCAACTAGTGATGTATTTTAAAGTCGTGCGAGCTTAGGCCAATAGCGGATAATATTACTAGCAGACTGGACTGCTACGAATGATATCATAGTCATTCATGTGTTTGCCTTGTCGATGTGGGCCAGAGTTCGAATGAGCTTATACAAATCCTGATAAGGCGCGACAAACCTCAATGATGAGTCTAGGCTAATTCCATACGGTGGGACAAACCTCAACGAGGACGCTGAGTCCATAGAGGCGGGGTGTATGTAACGCCCCAACTTAAAACAAGAAGTCCCACATAGGAAAAATACTGGATATATTTTGGGTATGTAAGGAAGTAGGTCTTACCTATTAGTGACGCATTTTAATGCTGTGAGCCTAGTCCAAGAGCAGACAACATCACTAGTGGGTTGGACCTTTACAATATGGCACCAATGTAAACTAAGTCTTGTATGTCAGTTTGTACTACAAATAAAATGTGCAAAAGAATTATGCAGTTGACAATAATATTCAGAGAGTAAGAAGCAATAATTCAAAGATAATTGACAATATCTTTCAAGTATTTCAAAGTTTATTCAACTGTGTATAACATGATTTTTATGTACGTCAATTTTATAAGTTATATTGAGGAATACTAAATAATGTCATAAATGGTGACATTAACCATTAAGATGATCATGAAGGTTATGATGGTTTGAGTTACAACCATTGTAATGAGAAGCAGTGGAAATAACTTCTGAGAGATTATGGACATCCATCATAAGTGTAATATTTTTCATAATAGGATGGATGTTATTTTATTTGTTATATTATTTAAGTGTTTGATAAAGTTATTACAAGATTAATAATAATGCAATTGTCCTCGTATTTTGATGATGGTAAAACTAATAGTTGTGAATGTATCTTCATCATCTTTTCATTAGCAAGTACATTGACAAATTTTAATTGGAATAAAACCTAATCTTCGATCGCACTAGTAACATGTGAATTGTATGGTAAGTACTATTCGTCCTTAGCCAGATCAGGTTTGAGTCCTCCATGGTACGGAGTCACATTTGTTAGAGAGCGCTTTACCCCTTAATGTGAGACTTTCCGAAGCAAATTTAGATTTAGTCAGGCTCCAATATAAATACTGGACACCAGGGAAACCAAAAATAAAAAAACATGTGAATTGTGATATACATAATACATATAGGATTAATAGTTATTTCCATCCCTAATTTGTTACTATTTTAGCAGTTTGCACCCTACCTACCACCCCCTCCTCCTCCTTTTCTATTGACTTGCATGAATCCACCACGAATCAAGAGGTTAGGTCCCTTAACTATACTAACAGTAATAAGAATAGTAAAGCTTAAAGTAAAGAATAAGGATATTTTCGTAAAACCTACTTGCTCAAGAGAGGAGAAAATCATGACCTGTCACACATAATTTCTCAATAACTCCACTAACTTCAAGTGACTTGTAAATATATATTCCGGTATCAAAAAGGGTTGAACACTTAATCCTACACCTTGTAACACCTCTATTACGATACTCTAAATAATAACCCTATTTTCCACTATATCAACTATATACCTCTAGTTAACACATACTTCAATCAAACACACCATGACTAAATCTAGCCATGAACTCTACTTTAAAATGATTACAACTGAAATGATCTATGGTCCTTTATAGTATAGGAATATATATTTACAATCTTTGAGCACACTATACTAAACTCAAATGACAAGGTGAGACTTTCTGCAGATAACTTGATTAGGTATCTTGCTGTTCATATGAGCGTAGTACTTTCTTAAGAAAAAAGGCTTTTGCTTTTGATATTCTTGATTGCAAAACTAGGTTGTTTCTTCTCAAAGTGTCCAACATAAGATGTAAAAGAACAACCTTGTAGTACACCATTGGTTGAGAGATCTGCGCCTCTATTGTTGTGCCTACCTACCATAACATGTGTGGTAGCTTTACAGCTCCACTCCACTGACTTGTCCTTGATGTCAGATCCCATAGTGCGTTAATTTATCAAAACATCATAATGTAACATCATTCTTCATTTTTTTTTCCTTTTCCTTAAAAAAATTTCTCATCTAACATCTTTAATTTCTTTTGTTGTAAAATCATTTGAAAGATCACTTATGAAATACATAATCTATCTTTTTAAAAAAAGGCAGATTTAGAAATTTGAAGTAATGGTTCCATTTTATTTATCCCAAATAATTATATATAACGTATAATCATTAGGTTGAACACACACCAAAATAAAAATAATCAAGTATAAGTGAATAACTGATTAAAACTAATGGTAATGATAATACGTAAACTATAATAGCTATTATATTTAAAAGACCATTATATATTCACATTTTTTCATTTTCATCATAACTATGAAATGATGATTAAAATCAGATTGAAGTCTTTTTTAGTTTCTAGGGATTTATTTTATTTGTGATAAAATATTTTTGAAGGTTTTTCCATTTTACCAAAATAAAAATAATCAAGTATAAGGGAATACCTGATTAAAACTAATGATAATGATAATACGTAAACTATAATAGATATTATCATTAAAAGACCATTATATATTCACATTTTTTTCATTTTCAACATAACTATGGAATGTTGATTAAAATCAGATTGAAGTCTTTTTTTTAGTTTATAGGAATTTATTTTATTTGTGAAAAAATATTTTTTAAGTTTTTTCCATAAAAGTAAAATGTTATGTAGCACATTATTTTTTAAAGGGAAAAATGACAAATATACCCCCGAACTATCATAAATGGTATGTCAATATTCTTCGTTATGCTTTAAGGTCGTAGATATCCTTACCGTCATTCTTTTGGGTTGTGTATATCCTTGAAGTTAATGAATGGACACATGGCTTCATCTAAATGATTTACCTGATTTTTTTTTTTACCCAAAAATTTAAAATCCACCCGACCCACAACCAAAATGGGTGGTGCCAAAATCCACTCTTCATTTTCATCAAAAAACCATCCCTCTTCTTCTCAACCCACCATGACCATGGAATCAAGAACTCATTTTGAAGAAAGAAGATGACTTGTTCACTAAAAGTACTCTCTTATTCACTTTCACTTCAAACTTTGTATCTTCCCCATTCCATCCAATTTCAACATGTAACATTCCTTCAAGTTTTGTCAATTTGGTGTCTTTCGAATTCTTTAAATCTGTAGATTTTATGCTTGCTAAAAAGAAAAAGAAAACTTCATCTTTATTTAGCTTAGTAGGAATCTATGTTATTGGGTGTTTTGTACATTATCTATTTCAAGAATATTTTCAATCCCTTTCAACAATAACAAATCAATTTGAACTTTAAATTTTTGATTTTATTGTAGACCCACTTTAAAGCTTGAAGCTTTGTCCATCAATGGTGATTGGTGTAGTATTTTCTCAACTCCTTTCAACAATAAACAGATAGATTTGAGCTTGAAATTTTCAAGTAGATCGTAGACCCACTTTAAAGCTTGAAGTTTATGGTGGTAATATTTTCTCAACCCCTTTTAATAACAATAAATCAATTTGAGTTTGAAATTTTTGATTCGATTGTAGACCCATTTTTAAGCTTGAAGCTTTGTCCATCAATGGTGATATTGTTTCCAACCCCTTTCAACAATAATAAATTGATTTGAACAAAAAAAAATTAAATTGGTTTCTTGATTTTGATTGAAATAATATGCTTCTGTGTTTTTGTTTGTGAGATTTGAAGAATGGTGCCAATGAAAATGAATTGAAGAACATTTTTTCTTGTATTTGATATTTAGTGGAGATGAACAACTATGCTTTTTATTTTTAATTTTAAATGTCATGGTATTTTAATTTTGGTCATGGGTGGGTAAGTTATGAAAAATGGGTGGGTTCTCAATTTTTTGGATAAATAAAAAAATAAAAAATTATTTAGATGATGCCATGTGTCAATTTGTTAGTCTTAAGGGTATAGACGATCCAAAATATTGACGGTAAGGGTATATACAACCTTAAAGTATAACGAAGAGTATTAACATACCATTTATGATAGTTCGGGCTATATTTGTCTTTTTCCCCTTTTTTAAAATAGATTAAGGTGTGTATCGCTAAAATGTAATATATTGAGGGTGCAAAATGTTATTAACTCGTAGATATGTGGTTAATATATTTTTTACTAGCTAGCTATTAACATTTAATTAAAAATCTATATAAAGATTACAAGTTTTGAACATTTTCTCACACTCTTCTTTTTACAACTAATTCCTATTCTTGAGAAGTAGAAAATATGGGCGTGAAAGGTAAGTTAATTGCTTCTGTGGTGGTGAAGTGTGGCGGACACTCGTTTTATGATATTTTTCATACCAATACTCATCATGTACCCAAAATAAGTCCTAGAAATATCAACCATTTTGAGATTCATGAAGGTGAAACTATGAAGGCTGGTTCAATTGTTAGTTGGAAATATAATGAAGGTAACACACATTTTTCGTACTCTCTCTCAATATGATTTACTTGCATAAATCTTCTATATTTAGGAGTATTTCTTTAGTAATCCTTTTGCTTCAAGAAAGGAATATAACATCTTTTGTTGGTAGGAAAAAGTATTCTTAACTAAAATTATTTTCACTTTTACAATTTTTATTTTACTGGCACCAACTAACACTTAAATATTACTTAATACTTTTTAGTAATAAAAAGTTCATCAAATTAACATATTTATAACTTATTAAAATTATTAATATTAATCTTTAATAGCAAATGCTTGTGGTAATCTATCATTCCATCAATCAAATTCAAAAATAAAATTTCCAAATAGTTTGCAGAAAAAGCTTTTCCGTTTAAAATTACTTTTGTCACACAAATATAATATGATCAAAATTATAGTTTTGCAATACTAATCCTGATATTCTCTACAATGTTAGCTCTTCTTTTATGATTTGGAAAGAAAACTCCACTCAGAAAAGATAGACAATCCAATATATATGAGCCCTACTTAATTTTCCGTGAAAATGAAATTGAGGAAAAAAATAAATTATATAAAGATAATATTTTATAAATGTTTAAATATTTCATGAGAAATTAAACAGATGAAATATTAATAACATCTATAATATTTTGTGTTTTTAATGATAATAGCTGGACAGAAAATGTACATGAAGCACTTAGTTGAAGACGTCGATCCTCACAAGAAATCAATCACATGGAAACCGATTGAAGGAGATTTATTAGAGTTGTATAATTACTTTAATGTTATAACATCTTGTGACTATCAATGGACTACTTGGACAATTGAATATGAAAAGAAAACTGAAGACACACCAGAACCCCTCATTCACTTGGGTTTTATCCTTGACCTGACCAAGGATGTAGAGGCTCACCTTCTTGAAAAGTAGAGTATATATTGTGTGTGTGATGAATAATTGAATAGTTGAGTTCTATCTAGTATGTGTAATGAATTATGTTGAATTAAATATATCTATGTGTTTGTGTAATGAATAATTGGCTAGTTCTAACTAGCATATGAAATAAATAATGTTATTTTTGATGAACATATTGTACATGTCAATATCCTTATATGGATGTATTTATAAAAGCCAGTATATGTAATTTAGTATGCAATTTTTAATGATAACCTCATTTTCTATTGTAAAGTTTCAGATTGTGTTATGAGATCTTGTGTCAATGAAAAATATCACTTAGAACTTGTTAGCATGGTTTTAGTTGGGAATCAAGGATGTTATTATGAAGTTATTCTAAAGTTGTTTTTTTTTTGATGATTTGACAAATTATGGAACCTAGTATTGGTTCTGATCTCATAAGAGATTGAGAGGTTCAGGCAATGTGAAAGTGATTGTTGTAAAAGCTGCAAGCACTACTACAACTAAAGTGATTGAGTTATGGTGTTCCAAGTCACTTTTTCTTTTTAATCTCTAATCAAAAGGAAATGACTCTTTATTATGGTCTACGTACTTGAAATTCGGGTAAGAAATTCTATTAACCGAGGGGAAGATATTAGGCATCCCTCGAGTCTCATGGTTCTAGCACGGTCACTTTTATTGACTTATACTTATCTTAAACTATTTTGGATATGTGGTTACATGCTACGGTTTGCTTGCATTTTTCCATTGTTGAACTTTTATTTGGTTTCAACCTAGATGTGTAACCGCATCTCGTTCATTAAATAAAAAAAACTTATTTTATAAAATAATTTTTCAAGTACTTTTAAAAAAAGAACATTGGTGAGAAACAATTTGTATTTCACTATACTATCTAAAAAAACAATATAAAACAACAATTAATGTTTGATCAAACTTTTTAATTAAAGCTTTTAAATATATTTCTCAAAAGTGTTTATTGAGAAATTTATTTTTGGGGATTCTCTTTATTTTGTTTAGTAGACAATTTCTGCAATTTCCTAAAATCACTCATTTTTCTCTCACTTGATCAAACACCCCGCTCTTTTTTAAATGGGAAAATTGTATGAAATAACAAATTATTAAATTAAAATAATGTTATAGCCATAGTTTCTTTTATTTGTAATTCGCAGCAAACATTCCATGTTTTTTGCCATCTCATATGTATACCGAAATATACAAATACAGTACCCATTTGTATACCAAAATATACAAATGTAGAAACCATTTGTATACCAAAATATACAAATAGACCGAAATATACAAATGCAAGACCCATTTGTATACCAAAATATACAAAGAGACCGAAATATACAAATGCAGGACCCATTTGTGTATCGAAATATACAAATGTAGGACCCATTTGTATACCGAAATATACAAATAGACCCAAATACAGATTTTTTGTGTATATGTATATCGAAATATACAGATTAATAGTCATAGCAAACATAAAGTTTGTTATGGAGCACAATTATACAAACTATAGCTATAACATACAAATATAATTTGTATGCTTGTTATATGCGAAAGTTGCTCTTTTAAAATAAGCACTTTTGGAAGGGAAAAAAATAGGACTTCCTCCAATTTAATTTACTTGGCCTACTTTCTCTTTTAATTCGTTTTTTTTTTATATAAAAAAAATGACCTCTACCGTTTTAGCAACTCTTTGATTTGATACATTTTTCATATCTTTAAATTTAGACTATAAAATTTAAAAAAATTCTTTATTTTCTTAAAATCCGTATAAAATCAAAATAGGCCAAATAAATTGAATTAAAGGGAGTAAATATTTTTAACCTCCCAAGAACTTAATAAAACTTGAAGGTAGAAAAATTGTTTGAGTATACTCCATTCAAGTAAAACATTTAAAAGTATGTAGGTAAAGAGAATATATTAGTGAAAATAACTGGAAAAAAAAGAATACGAACAAGAACAAATAATATGATAATCGGAAGTAAAAAGAACAAGAGGTAATCAAAATGGAAGCAAAGAGACAAGTGATATGGATGAATGAATGTCATTTCATTTCATTTGAATGAACAGGAAGAGTCACTCTGTTTTCAGTGTCAATCAATAATTCCATTACAATTTACAAAGAATGAAATATGAATTCGACAAATGTGTTTCTCAGTATTCATCATTTCTTGAACTTCCATTTACAAAGGATCAGATATGAATTCAGTATAGAAATACGAATCTAACTTCAATCCAATTTAAGTATTCAACATTTCTTGAACTTCTTTGAGTACTTTCAGAAACATCAAAAGTGTTCCTTAGCTGCACCAGAAACAGGGGAACAATCTTTAATCATAAATTATTCACGAAACAGGGGAATCATTCAGAAACAGCAAAAGAAAGCTTTTCTTGGAGAAAAATTAAGAGAGAATATATGTATACCATAAGTAAATAACGAGTAGAAAAGAAGGATAACGAAGATTAAAGCGAAGAGAGTAATGATCCAATTGATGATCCGAATTCCTCTCATAAATCTTCTGCGAGGGGATTCATCCATTGGATGATTATCACCACATTCAGTCAACCAGTAGAACATTATTTCATCCATTCTATCCTTCCACAATAACAATTTCATCAACATCTTCGATCGATCAGTGCACAATATTCTTCTCTTTTTTTTTTTCTCTCTGTAAAAATGGGATATGCGATTGTTATGTGAGGAGTAAGTAAACTACTTGTTATAGTTAGTTAGTTAAAAGTTCGTTTTTAATTTGTTCAAATTGGCGCCATTTCTTTTTCTTCACTACCTCTGCCACGTGACTTTTCTTCTTATTACATTACATTGTATGTAATTCATTAAAATAATGTGGAGAGAAACAAAGAGTTGCAGGGAAGAGTGATTTGTGGAGAATGAAAACTTGTGTTCAATTCATTAGCTAAGTCATACATATATACAGAAAACTGTCATGAATTTTAGCACTAACAGTGTAACAAACTAGTCGACTAATAGCTGCAACTAATTAACTAATTTCTGATTTAGCTAAAATCTAATACTCCCCCTCAAGCTCGAGGTTGAAGAACATTGAAAACTCCAAGCTTGGTCATTAGATAATCATGTTGAGCCTTGATGAGAGCTTTGGTAAGTAAGTCAGCTTGTTGGTCCTTAGTATGAACATAGACCGGATCAATCAGTCCTTCCTTGGCTTTATCCCTTATGAAATGACAATCAATTTCAATGTGTTTGGTTCTTTCATGAAAGATTGGATCGGCAGCTATTTGAATAGCTGATTTACTGTCACTAAACACCTTAACTGGTTGTCCAAGCTTAACTCCTAGATCCTTGAAAAGACCAAGTAACCACACAGTCTCAACCATACTTGCTGCCATGCTCCTATATTCTGCCTCTGCGGAGCTTTTTGAAACTGTTTGCTGCTTCTTTCACTTCCAGGAAATAAGAGAATTCCCAAACTTTATTTCAAAACCAGTAACCGACCTCCTAGTATTGGGATTGTAGACACATAAATTGTATTGGATCAAATTCATACAAAATTTGAGTTAAATCCATGTTCATTTGGGTTGAATGATTAATTTGGGCTTTACAAATAAATAAGTCCATCTTATTAAATTCAAATCCAAGGTCCATTTCACCTTGAAGCCCAAACTCATGCCACGTGTCACGGGGACTAGGCATCCAAGACCAACAAGGTGACGCCACGTGTCCAAATGAGGTGGTAGTCCTAGTCAAATGCAAGAACCAATCACAATCCGCCAAGTGTCAAAATGACATCCTTTGGCCAATCACAAGCAACCTTGTCCACCCCCTACAACTATAAAAAGGGGATGGACATGACATTCTAAGGGTATCAAGAAAGCTCTTCAACAAGCATTCTGCAATTGGAGGAAGCTACACCATCAACTACATAGCTCTTCGAAGGAGTCATCAACAGAATTCTTCCCGGAGATCGACTTGAAACGACGAAGCGCTTTTCGACGTTCCTGGAGATCGAAAACATCTCAAGTAGGTCTACATCATCCAACATTTCGAGAAATACGCTACTGAAGGCCCTCGAATCTTGGAGAATCTTATCAGAGAGAATCAAGAGAACAACAGAATTGTACTCACAACGATTTATCAATAAAAATAAAAATTTTCTTTTATTTATTTTTCTTGCAGTTGATTTTCAGCGCACAAGAAAATTTGTTGCGAACAAATTTGGCACGCCCAGTGGGACCGATTCTGCTCTTCATCTTTTTCTCTTGCAAATCAGAAACTACAAAGGCAACTACTGCAATGGCCTTCAGAAAGAGTGGTGATTTTTCATACAAGGACTCTACTGATGTCGTATCTATTGATCTCAGTCATGTTGGCCCGATTACTCGGCGTAAGTTCAAGAACAGTGGGCTAGATGGATCTGAATACTTCACTTCTTTGGAGACGATGAAAAACAACAAATCTCATACGATGGTCGTAAGTGCAACACCTAGGGGCAATCTAGCGTCTGTGTTCTTTGGAGAATTTTCTCAAATTGGCTCCAACTTTGGTGAATCTGAAGATTCAATGGATTCTACAACTTCAATGAATGTCAATGCTTTGATGGCTGACTCAACTGACATGGAGAGAAGTTTGCGATGATGGAGCAAACCATTGAGGCCTTGAAGAAATCTGTTGATGACAAAAATCTTCATATTGTTCAACTTATGAACAAGCTGGAGGCCTTCTGTAATGACCCTCCAGGTCATTTTTAAATCAAAGCATTTATTCCATCGTTTAGAGCGTTCCTGTAGCGACCCCAAGTTATTTATGACTTGCTGGCACTGACTGTTCAGTCGCCTGGTCGTTCGTTTGGGTTTTAGGCCCGTTTCCCTGTTTTGGAGATTTTATAACTTGAAAAGTTGACTTCGGTCATAAATTCAGGTAAAATACCTCAGAATAAAATTTTGACGATTCCAACAGCTTTAGAATGGCCGAATTTGGCTGGTAGCATGGTCAACACGAGTATCGAGGCAATCGGTACGAGTTTAGGGCCATTTGACATTTTTGCCCTTGCAATTTGGTCTATAGTTGACTTTGGTCAACCTTCTTGGAAGACGTGCTCAGATGAAAATTTTGACAGCTAGGTTAGCTTCGGAATATCAATTTTGGTCTAGAACGACCCTTTGTTCACTTCCCGAGGCTTTAGATGCCCGTTGTGGAATCTGGCTCAAAATGATATTGGGTGTGGGACCCACTTTTCATCGAAGCGATCTCCAATGGAAATTCCAACTTCACCGTTGAGTCTGAAATATCATTTCCAATCAGATTCCATATATGGTTTGTGTTTTTTCGACTCCGAACGAGTCCGGAACTTCGAAATTTAAGTTTAAAAA
>NC_064282.1:33967655-34018318 GCF_019186545.1 Solanum stenotomum
CCGTACAGGTGGTTTCTTTTATTGTGCACGAGCATACCCGTCGGGTTTATGGGAGCCCGGTGGAGTTAGTTAGATTCCTTGTCTTTGTTGCCTGTACGCTCGTGTACATACCCACATTTACTACTCCTTTGCCCTTGGTTGTGACCCTTTATTTGCATTTTAGTTCACTTTTGCTTTTCTTGCTCAGTCGGCCTGATGCCTACTGGGTACCTGTTGTTTTGGTACTCATACTACACTCTGCATCTATTTTCGTGATGCAGGTCCGAGTACTAGCTATCGATGTTGATTTGAGCCAGCCGCGGTCGTGATCGGAGGCAAGGGTGAGCACATAACGTCCTGGATTTGCCCGTCTTCTTCTGTACTTACTTTTGCTTGTCTTTTGTCTTTTTAGACAGCTTGTTTCTATAGTCCACTTTTAGGACTTGTACTTTTGTTAGCAGCTCTGTACTTGTGACTTCCAGGTTTTGGGAGGAATTCTTCTTTTGTATATATGTCTAATCGCTTCCGCCCGTTCATTGCATGTTCTTGTTATATTTATTACTATTTTAGATTGATTGGTTAGTTTTCTACCCTAACATCCCATTACTTCGAGTTTCGGGATATGGGTCGGCTTGCCTACTGGTGGGTCTATAGTAGGCGCCATCATGACCTGAGAAATTGGGTCTTGACAAATTGGTATCAGAGCCTCAGGTTCGTCTGTCTCACTTGTACAGAGCTAACGTCTTGTAGAGTCCTGCAGATCGGTACGGAGACGTCTGTTACTTATCTTCGGGAGGCTACAGGATGTCTTTAGGAATGTGTCGTTTTTGTATCACTGTCGTGCATTGTGTGTCTTATCGATTTCTGAAAATCTTACTTGTTCCACTCTTTTACAGAGATGGCTCGCACGCGTGGTGGGGGCCCAACTAGGGATAGAGGCCGACCTCGAGGTCGTGCCAGAGCTACAACACCAGCCCAGGACCGAGAGCAAACTCCGGAGCCGGTGATAGAGCCACCAGCAGCTCCAGCACAGCAACAACCGATGGGCCCGGGACCAGCCCAGCCACCGCCCAAGACTGTGGCAGCTCCAGGTATACAGACGATGCTCGTACAGATACTAGCTGCCATTGGGGGTATGCAGCAGGCCCCAGCTCCAGCCGCTCCAGTATCGCAGGGCCAGCCTGCACCAGCGGCACCAGTTGTTCAGCCTGACGATTTGGAGGGCGTCATGCCACTTTGGGAGCAGAAGACGCTCGAGGTGTTCCTTAGACTATCACCGCCGAGGTTTTCTGGGGCTGTGGGTGAGGATGCCCATGAGTTTCTACTTACTTGTCGCAAGCGGCTACAGACTTTGGGTTTAGTAGAGTCGAGAGGAGCAGACTTCACCGCTTACCAGCTAGACGGTCCCGCCAGGCAGTGGTGGCGTACATACTTAAAGACCAGGCCAGCTGGGTCTCCACCGGTCATATGGACTGAGTTTTCAGAGGCCTTTTTGGCCCGATTTATACCCAGGAGCATCAGAGATCAGCTCATAGATCAGTTTGCTCGGTTCGAGCAGGGCTCCATGACAGTATCAGAGTATGAGGCCCGATTTCACGAGCTCTCCAGGCATGCCGCCATGATATTACCTACTGAGGAGGAGAGGGATCGTTGTTTTATTCGGGGTTTGAGACTACAGTTGCGGATTGAGACTTAGTCTTTAGTCTCAACGTGCCGCCCATTTCTGGATGTAGTGGACCATGTCCGCACTATTGAGCAGCTCCGTCGCGAGGCCCAAGGGGGCAGCGGCAAGAGAGCTAGACATGAGGATAACCATGACAGGCGCCGTTTCAGACCCCGAGAGTCTTATAATAGATCTCAACAGAGGTTTCTATCGGGTCAGTCTAGTCGCCCCTTCCAGGCCTCTCTTCAGACGTCAGAGGGTAATCAGCACCACCATATTGGTTTTAGTGTCGGTCCTAGTCGGAGCCGAGGTAGTTCACAGATGGGTTCTTCTGGCCGGGGTAGCCGACCTCCAGCTCTCAGTCGACAGTCCCAGGGGTGCTATGAGTGTGGGGAGTTAGATCATTGGGCCCGCGAGTGTCCCTATCGCAGGTTAGCCTTACCCGCTCAACAGGCAACTAGGCATGCGCCAGCGCCAGCACCTCCAGCTAGAGGCAGAGGCCAGGGATAGGACCGCAGGGGTGGTCACCAGGGTATACGGGGTGGTCCCCGAGGAGGCAAGTTAGAGGGCAGAGCCGATGCACAGGGTAGGGGAGCCCAGGCCCACTTTTATGTAGCTCCAGCTAGAGCAGATGCTGAGACCTCGGATGATGTGATCACATGTACAGTGTTATTATGCCATCAGCCCGCATCCGCCTTATTTGATCCAGGCTCTACTTATTCTTATATATCTGTTTATTGTGCTCCTCGATTGAGTATGAGCCCAGAGCTATTGGTTGAGCCGTTGCGTGTTTCGACCCCAGTAGGTGATTCTTTAGTAGTGGATCAGGTATTTAGATCCTATGTGGTGACTATTCAGAGGCGAGACACTAGGGTTGATCTCATTTTTCTTGACATGGTGGATTTTGATTTGATTTTGGGTATGGATTGGTTATCCCCCCACCGTGCGGTCTTGGATTGCTATGCCAAGACCGTTACTTTAGCCATGCCTGGTATTCCACCAGTGGTGTGGCAGGGCTCTTGTAGTCGCACGCCAGTTGGGGTGATATCTTTTGTTCGGGCCCAGAGGCTGATGGCTAGCGGGTAATTGGCTTATTTAGCTTATGTTAGAGATGTTAGTAGGGAGGGTCCTATCGTTGATTCAGTACCTATTGTTTGAGAGTTTACAGATGTGTTTCCTGCCGATCTGCCTAGTCTCCCTCCTGATCGTGACATTGACTTTCCTATTGAAGTAGAGCCGGGCACTAAGCCCATTTCTATACCACCGTACCGTATGGCCCCATAGAGCTCAAGGAGCTCAGTGTTCAGATTCAGGATCTCTTAGATAAGGGATTCATTCGGCCTAGTGTATCGCCTTGGGGTGCCCCAGTCCTCTTCGTGAAGAAGAAGGACGGTACTATGCAATTGTGCATCGACCACAGGCAGTTGAACAAGGTGACGGTTAAGAACCGTTACCCCATGCGTAGGATTGATGATCTATTTGACCAACTTCAGGGTGTCATGGCATTTTCTAAGATTGATTTAAGATCCGGCTACCACCAGTTGAGGATTAGGACAGCGGACGACCCTACAACTGCATTTAGGACTCGTTACGACCACTATGAGTTCCTAGTGATGTCTTTTGGGTTGACTAACGCCCCTGCCGCATTCATGCACTTGATGACTAGGGTGTTTAGGCCGTACTTGGATTTGTTTGTCATAGTCTTCATAGATGACATTCTAGTATACTCGCGGAGCCGGGAGGAGCATGAGCAGCATTTAAGGATAGTGCTCCAGACTTTGTGAGACCAGCGACTTTATGCCAAGTTATCAAAGTGCGAGTTTTGTCTTGAGTCCATAGCCTTATTGGGGCACGTGGTGTCTAAGGATGGCATTATGGTAGATCCCGCTAAGATTGAGGCCATTGGTGATTGGGCCAAGCCCATCTCTGTGACAGAGATTCATAGCTTCGTCGGATTGGCAGGCTACTACAGGCGTTTTGTTGAGGGATTTTCTACTATAGCAACGCCTTTGACTCGATTGACTCGCCAGGATGTTCCGTTTGTGTGGTCGGAGGAGTGTGAGAGGAGCTTTCTGAGGCTGAAGGAGTTGCTTACCATTGCTCCTATATTGACTCTTCCAGTTGAGGGTGAGGGGTTTATTATTTATTGTGACGCATCCGACATTGGTTTGGGTTGTGTACTGATGCAGCAAGGCCACGTTATTGCTTATGCGTCGAGGCAGCTTAAGCCATACGAGCGCAACCACCCCACTCATGACTTAGAGTTGGCGGCGGTAGTTTTTGCTCTTAAGATTTGGAGGCATTACCTGTAGGGAGTTCGGTGCGAGATCTATACTGATCATATGAGCCTTCAGTACATTATGAGCCAGAGGGATCGTAATTCGAGACAGCGCCGTTGGATTGAGCTCCTGAAGGACTATGGCCTCTCTATTCTCTACCATCCGGGCAAGGCGAATGTAGTAGCGGACGCCTTGAGTCGGAAGGCAGTGAGTATGGGTAGTCTAGCCTTTCTTTCTACTACGGAGCGACCATTAGCTTTGGACATCCAGTCCTTAGCTAACCGGATGATACAGCTTGATATCTCTAATTCCCGGTGTGTACTATCTTATGTAGATGCTCAGTCATCTCTGCTGGATCGGATTCGCAGCCGCCAGTTTGAGGATGAGGACTTAGTGGCACTTCAAGATCGAATTTTGGGAGGTGACACTGGCCTGGCTACCTTAGATTTAGATGGGGTTTTAAGATTTGGTGATCGACTTTGTGTTCCAAGAGTTGGGGGTTTGATTTAGATGATTCTTACCGAGGCCCATGACTCCAAATATTCTATTCATCCTGGCACAACTAAGATGTATCGGGACTTGAGACAACACTACTGGTGGAGCAGCATGAGGAGAGATATTGCGGATTATGTATCGCGTTGCTTGAGTTGTCAGCAGGTTAAGGCCGAGCTTTTGAGGCCTAGTGGAGAGCTTAAGAGATTACCCATTCCTGAGTGGAAATGGGAGAGGATCACCAAGGACTTCATTGTAGGATTACCCCGCACTTCCCGTGGTCTTGATAGTATTTGGGTCATCGTGGATCGATTGACCAAGTCAGCACACTTCATTCCTGTCCATACTTCCTACAGTGCCGAGTGGTTAGCCCATATCTACATTCGAGAGGTGGTTCGTCGTCATGGTGTGCCTGTTTCCATCATCTCAGACCGGGGCCCACAGTTCACATCTAGCTTCTGGAGGACCTCCCAGGATGAGTTGGGTACCCGTGTTGACCTTAGCACAACTTTCCACCCGCAGACTGATGGTCAGTCGGAGCGCACGATTCAGGTTCTTGAGGACATGTTGCGGGCTTGTGTTATGGATTTTGGGGGTCAGTGGGACCAGTATTTGCCTTTGGCAGAGTTTGCGTACAACAACAGCTACCACTCGAGTATTCAGATGGCCCCATTCGAGGCCTTATATGGTAGGCGTTGTCGCTCTCTAGTTGGTCGGTTTGAGTCTACAGAGCCCAGGCCGCGCGGTACAGACTTGATGCGAGAGGCTTTAGATCATGTGAGGGTGATTCAGGATAGGCTCAGGACAGCCTAGAGTAGACATCAGAGTTATGTAGACCGTAGGCGTCTATCGTTGAAATTTGCTGTTGGTGATAGAGTATTCCTCCGTGTGTCGCCCATGAAGGGTGTAATGAGATTTGGGAGGCGGGGCAAGCTTAGCCCCAAGTATATAGGTCCTTTTGAGATATTGAGGACAGTTAGGGAGGTCGCATATGAGTTAGCTTTTCCCCCGACCTTTTCAGCTATTCACCCAGTTTTTCATGTTTCGATGTTGCGCGGTATGTTCCAGATGAGTCCCATGTGGTTCAGTATGATGCAGTTGACTTGGATGACAGTTTGAGATACATTGAGGAGTCAGTTACTATTTTGGCCAGAGATGTCAGACGGTTGCGTTCCAGAGTCATTCCTGTGGTTAAGGTCCATTAGAGACATCGTCCAGTTGAGGAGGCTACCTGGGAGATCGAGCATGAGATGCAGGCGCAGTTCCCCGGCTTATTTGAGCCTTCAAGTACTTCTTGACTCTTACTTTCGCGGACGAAAGTTCTTTTAGTAGTGGATATTGTAATGACCCTCCAGGTCATTTTTAAATTAAAGCATTCATTTCATCGTTTAGAGCGTTCCTATAGCGAACCCAAGTCATTTATGACTTGCTGGCACTGACTGTTCGGTCACCTGGTCGTTCGTTTGAGTTTTAGGCTCGTTTCCCTGTTTTAGAGATTTTATAACTTGAAAAGTTGACTTCGGTCATAAATTCAGGTAAAAGACCTCAGAATAAAATTCTGACGATTCCATCAGCTCCGGAATGGCCAAATTTGGCTAGTAGCATGGTCAACACGACTATCAAGGCAATCGGTACGAGTTTAGGGTCATTTGACATTTTTGCCCTTGCAATTTGGTCTATAGTTGACTTTGGTCAACCTACTTGGAAGACGTGCTCAGATGAAAATTTTGACAGCTAGGTTAGCTTTGGAATATCGATTTTGGTCTAGAACAACCCTTTGTTCACTTTCTGAGGCTTTAGATGCCCGTTGTGGAATCTGGCTCAAAACGATACTGGGTGTGGGACCCACTTTTCATCGAAGCGATCAACAATGGAAATTCCGACTTCACTGTTGAGTCCGAAATATCATTTCCAATCAGATTCCATATATGGTTTGTGTTTTTCCGACTCCAAACGAGTCCGGAACTTCAAAATTTAAGTTTAAAAAGTTGTTGAATTCTAACACGGTGGTGACGTGGCAGAGCCACGCGACGCCACGTGGCAGCGTGTTGAAATCTGGAAATTTTCAGATTTAAGGACAATTTTCGTCCATTTTTTTTCCTCATCTTCAAACATAGATATCTCCTCCATTTTAAGCTCAAATTAGGTGATTCAAAAGGCTAATTTCAAGAGAATTTTGTGGGAAATCTAGAGGTGAGCTCAGAAACGCGAGAGGAGGCTTTGTTTGAGGTAAGGAATCGAATTTAGCTACTGCTAGAGTGATTTTCGGAATGAATTTTTGTTGAACTTTGAAAGGTTAGATCTTGATCATCTTAGGTCCGTTTTGAGTCATTCTTGAGGCTAACTTGTAGAGTTTTTCGCAAGGATCGTCATGGTATAATCTGTTTGGGTTGGAAGGGTCTCGTTTTTCCAGAATTTGGTGATCAAGGGGCTGCCAAGTCGTAAGTTAAGACTTATTAATGATTTTAATTGTTGGGGCTGATTTGCTATGTTTTAGGCATCTTTTTGTGCTAAATTTTGGGTATTAGTTTAGTAAGGTATTTGGGACATTTTCACGGATTCGTTTTTGGGATTCCAATTGTAGGTCCCACAATCCCGTTTTAGACCCATTTTTGGGTTCGTCTCCGAAAAATATAATTCTAGTGTCAACATATTCGTAATGACAAGGTGTTTAACCTTTTGATAATGGGGAAGCATTTGGAGACCATTCGGAGGGGAAAAGCTCCGGTACCGTGAGTTGGAACACGCGTGATCGGCTTTCAGGTAGGCTATGGCTTTCCCCTCGTGAGATTGAGCATGTTTAGGCAATTGTTTATTGATTTGGTTGAGTATGGAGGGATTCGGGTGTCGAGCATGCTAAATTTCTATAATTCCTGCCTTAGACCTTATTTCGGGAAATTATTGGATTATGAAAGCATGACTTTTGATATTATTGAACATCCATACCTTGTGGTGTATATGATAATATTGATTTGAAGTATATTTGGCCTTAGTCTAGGCTTAGACTAGTGTTGTCATAGACTTGCAAGGTTTCGGATGTTGTTGGGTAGTAGAACTTTTTTCGACATCGTTTCGGACGATCAGCTCCTTGTAGACTGATATAGCAGACTTGAGTCTGATAGTCTGAGCCTTAGGTAGGCGATAACTCAGCTTATGACCTTGTATCCATAATGCCCTGCTTTTCTATCGGCTACAGATACCCGGTTAGAGTCCGTGGTCCAGCTTACTTATGTCAATGCTTAGCTATAGTACCCGGTTCGAGTCCGTGGTCCAGCTTACCTGTGATCTGATTTTGGCTATAGCACCCGGTTTGAGTCCGTGGTCCAGCCCACCCGTGCCCGACCTTTGGCTACAGCACCCGGTTCGAGTCCGTGGTCCAGCCCATATAGGTTGACTCATTAGCTATAGTACCCGTTTCGAGTCCGTGGTCTAGCTTGCACGTGGTGCATTCCCAATTCCTTACTGAAGCTTCAGTTTAGTGTTTTATTACTCTCATCTGTAGGTTGAGTTTTTGGAGGTTGGAGATGTTCCAATTAAAGTCCGGGACGTAATGAGATCTTGGAATATAATTGGGAATGGTTCAGTTAAAGTCCGAAAATTGGTAATATTGTGATAGACCTTCTAGCTCCATTCTTTTACTTCAACTGCCAGTGCATCTGCCGGGCTTATGGGTGTCCGTACAGGTGGTTTCTTTTATTGTGCACGAGCGTACCCGTCCGGTTTATGGGAGCCCGGTGGAGTTAGTTAGATTCCTTGTCTTTGTTGCCTGTACGCTCGTGTACATACCCACATTTACTACTCTTTTGCCCTTGATTGTGACCCTTTATTCGCATTTCAGTTCACTTTTGCTTATCTTGCTCAATCGGCCTGATGCCTACTGGGTACCTGTTGTTTTGGTACTCATACTACACTCTGCATCTATATTCGTGATGTAGGTCCGAGTACTAGCTACCGACGTTGATTCGAGCCAGCTGCGGTCGTGATCGGAGGCAAGGGTGAGCACACAACGTCCTGGATTTGCCCATCTCCTTCTGTACTTACTTTTGCTTGTCTTTTGCCTTTTTAGACAGCTTGTTTCTATAGTCCACTTTTAGGACTTGTACTTTTGTTAGCAGCTCTGTACTTTTGACTTCCAGGTTTTGGGAGGAATTCATTTTGTGTATATATGTCTAGGCGCTTCCGCCCGTTCATTGCATGTTCTTGTTATATTTATTACTATTTTAGATTGATTGGTTGGTTTTCTACCCTAACATCCCATTACTTCGAGTTTCGGGATATGGGTCAGCTTGCCTACTGGTGGGTCTTATAGTAGGCGCCATCATGACCTGAGAAATTGGGTCTTGATACCTTCACACTTGGAGAGTCAAGTCATGTACACACTTGTCCATCTGGTTTTGATCAATGAAACAAGGACGTTGAGGAATCTCTAGCAAAGTCAAAATTTCAAAAGGAGAAACAATCTGCTTCAATTGCTGCACTATATGTCCAACAGTTGCAAGACATGATAACGAACACTATCAGTGCTCAATATGGCGGAACACCCCAAAGTTCCTTGTATTACTCCAAGCCATATACCAGATGGATTAATTATCTATTGATGCCAAGAAACTATTAACCACCAAAGCTACAACAATTTGATGGTAAGGGGAACCCAAGGCAGCATATCGCCCATTTTGTTGAAACTTGTAGCAATGCTGGAACACATGGTGACCTTTTGGTAAAACAATTTGTTCGTTCGCTGAAAGGGAATGCATTCGACTGGTATATCGACATGGAACACGAGTTCATTGATAGTTGGGAGCAACTCGAGAAGGAATTCCTCAATCGTTTCTATAGTACTCCCCGAACCGTAAGCATGATAGAGTTGACCGGCACTAAACAAAGAAAGGATGAGCCTGTGGTGGATTATATCAATCGGTGGAGATCGTTGAGTTTAGACTGCGAAGATCGTCTTTCTGAAATATCTGTTGTGGAAATGTGCATTCAGGGTATGCATTGGGGACTTCTATACATACTACAAGGAATCAAACCTAGAACTTTTAAGGAACTTGCTACACGAGCACATGACATGGAATTGAGCATCACAAGTCATGGGAAGGCATCTCCTTTGCTGATCTGACAAAGGAAAAGAAATAGTTCAAGAAAGGTATGACCTCAAAGATCCAGACTAAGGAATCTATGGTGGTGAAAGCAACTTCTGTAAAGGTCACCACCAAGAGTAAACTAAAAGAGGAGGAAGCTCCAAGTCAATATCCAAGGGAGGAGAGGCGGCTCCCAACCTTGAAGGAGTTAGAGGCAAAGGTCTACCCATTTCCAGATTCAGATGTACCTATGATTCTTGATGAATTGCTAGCTAAAAAGTTATTGATCTTTCTGAATCAAAGAGGCCTGAAGAAATCAATAAGGTTGGTGATCCTAGATACTGCAGGTTCCATCGTGTCCTTGGCCACCCGATGAGTAAATGCTTTATCTTGAAGGAGAAAATCATGATGTTAGCAAGTGAAGGAAAAATCATCAATGACCAGGATGAAACAGCGGAGGCAAATCATGCTAGTGTAGCACCAAATCAAAAGAAGTGCTCAAGGTCCACTTTTTTGCAATTTGGAAGTTTAACGCCTATTGAAGTTGATTTTCCAAGGAAAACTCTTGAGAGTTCACTAGAGATAGACAACCACAAAGAAAATGAAGCTGATGGTTGGACTTTGGTTACTCATAAGAAGCGGAGACATCAAGAAATCTTTAGGATACGACTTCCTAAGGAAAGAACAACAAGGAGTGATGTGAATCAACTACAACCATCAAAAAGCGTCAAGCCTTGTACTAGCCAAAAGATCAATGGTTCTTCATCGCAGAAGGTTCGAAGGCCCATTACATTGGATGAATTCTTTCCTAAAAAAATTCTTTTGTGGTAGTCAAATTGGTGCAACACATGTTATTTCCAGCACAGACGAAACAAAGGGAAGCAAAGGTGAGCATAATCCAACAATAACACAAGAACATCAAACTGATGAAAAAGTTTCCCCATGTTGTGCTACAATTGCCTTCACGGATGATGACTTGTTGTTAGGGTCTAAGCTACATAATTGGCCCTTGTTTGTTGTAGAGTCTATTCGAGAACAACATCTCAATCGCATACTAATCGATGGTGGTTCGGCAGTCAATATCATGCCAAAAGTTCAACTGAAAAGACTTGGGATCTCTATTGATTAATTGTCCAAAAGTAACCTAATGATCTAAGGTTTCAATCAAAGAGGACAATGATCCATAGGGAAGATTCACGTAGGATTGTCCATTGGCGACGTGAAATCAAACACTTTGATTCATGTCATAGATGCCAAAACGTCATACAACTTGTTGCTCGGACGTCCATGGGTTCATGAAAATGGAGTGGTGCCATCTACTTTGCATCAATGCATGAAGTATATGAAAGATGGTGAAGTAGTCAAAATTGATGCAGACATTAATCCTTTCACTGAGACTAAGTCATATTTTGCAGATGCAAAATTCTATTTAGATTCTGGAAGATCAAATATGGAGAAACATGTAGAAACCGACTCGATTGATCTCGAAGATAGTAAAGTTCAATGGGCCACTATCAAGATGTCTTAGAAGAGAACAGAAGAGGTTTCCATGAAGCTTTCACCATCTAAAGGAGACATGCAGGCCAATATTGATGATGAACAACCAATTTTTCACTATATTCCACGTGAACGTCGAAAAAAGGGACAATCACTGCTAGAGGAATGTACTCAACAAGTTCACCCACTAAGGAAAGAATTGAGTCACACAACATTCCAAGATTTGAAGGAGAAAATGATTGTCCCAGTTGCACAAGTCCCATCTTTCACTTTGGAGCCTTCAAAAGTAAATACCCAAGTTGGTCAGATAAAATGAAACTTTGATCAAAAGGTCTTCACATTATTTGAAAAATCAGGTTACAACTTCTCAAATCTAGCAAAGTTAGAAGAACTCACGGAGGAAGTCACCGATGAAAAGATACATGGGCTTACAAAGTCTCAAATGTAGTTGAGAAAACAAGGATATTATGTCGCCACTCTTAAGTTTGGGTTAGGATTCAGCTTGCCGGAGCCTCTTTGGATTTCATCTAAAAAGGGGAAAGAAATAACTTCATCCCACTACACCTCTATAGAGAAGACAAAGGAATCTAAGGAGGGTAAAACACCACAATGGACTTCGGTGTTTGAACGCATTGGAAGATTGACACCCCGTGTCTCTGCATTTGAAAGATTGGGCCGCAAGGATGAAAGAAGATCCTCTAAACAAGTGGGCGAATATGCCACCACCTCAAATACTTCTGTATTTCATCTCTTGGGAACCAAAAGAAAGTCATTATCCGAAAAAAGGTTACTGGAGCATGAAAATCAAGATTCTTGTGATGTAACTGATGACAAAGAGATTCATAGTGTTTTCCCATCGCGTATGAAGAGAAAGGTTGTATTGTCAATCACCACCAATGGTTCTTTGAGGGTGAAAAGAAGCACAATTGTTGTCACCAACTATTTTCATGGATAAACTAATAAGGAGGAAGATGAAACCATCACAGTGGGAAGTCAGATGGAAGATTCAAACTTGACACAATCATCCTTTCACATAACAGTGGAAAAAGGTCCAGACATTGATGATACAGATGATGATGTCCAAGAGGCTCCCCCTCAACTAGAGGATGGAGTACAATCAACCATAGACGACCTCAAGGAACTAAATCTAGGCACTCTAGAAGATCCGCGTCCAATCTTCATTAGTGCACTTCTTACACCAGCAGAAGAGAGGAAATATTTCAAGTTATTGGTTGAGTTCAAAGACGTTTTTACTTGATCGTACAGAGAAATGTCAGGCCTTAGTCCCAGGATAGTTATTCATTATTTGGGGGATAGAAAAGGGAACACGTCCTATAAAGCAGTCACAATGAGTGTTCCGTCCTGAGTTGGTAACACAAATTGAAGCAGAGGTCAACAAGCTCATCAAAGATGGATTTATTCGAGAAGTGAAGTACCCATTGTGGATCTCAAATATTGTACCTACTAAGAAGAAAAATAGTCAAATACGTGTCTGCATTGATTTTCGAGATTTGAACAAGGCATGTCCAAAAGATGACTTCCCTTTGCCAATCATTGAGCTCATGATTGATGCTATAACTGGGCATGAAGCTATGTCATTTATGGATGGATCTTATGGATATAATCAAATCAGAATGTCTCCAAAAGATGAATAATACACTGCCTTCTAAACTCCAAAACGAATTTATTGTTACAAAGTGATGCCCTTTGGTCTAAAGAATGTTAGGGCCACCTATCAACGTGCAATGCAAAACATATTTTATGACATGCTTCATAAGAGGGTGGAATGTTACGTTGATGACTTGGTGGTAAAGACGAAGCAAAGGGAACACCATCTTGAAGACCTTCGAATTGTTTTTGAAAGGTTAAGGAAATTTGACTTGAAGATGAATCCACTCAAATGTGCATTTGGGGTTACCTCAGGAAAGTTTCTTGGCTTCATTGTGCGTCACCGTGGAATTGAAATTGATCCCGCAAAGATTGATGCCATTCAAAAAATGCCTGAGCCAAAGAACTTGAGAGACCTCTGCAGTCTACAAGGAAATTTGGCATTAATTCGGAGATTCATTTCTAACCTGGCTGGATGATCTCAACCTTTCAACCATTTAATTAAGAAATATGTTCCTTTCCACTGGGACCAATCATGTCGAAATGCCTTTGAAAGCATCAAGAGATACTTGATGAATTCGCCTGTAATAGGGACACCAACTCTTGGAAAGCCATTGATACTGTACATTACATCGCAAGAGCGATCCCTTGGGGCACTTCTTGCTCAAGAGAATAAAGCTAAGAAGGAACAAGCATTGTACTATCTAAGTTATACCTTGATAGGAGCTGAGTTGAATTATACGCCCATTGAGAAGATGTGGTTAGCATTGCTTTATGCGATAAGAAAATTGAGGCATTATTTTGAAGCGTACACTATTAAGATAATTTCTCAGGCTGATCCCGTGAAGTTCGTAATGACTCGACCAGTTCTCTCAGGACGTCTAGCAAGATGGTCTATATTGTTTAATCAATATGAGATCATTTATACACCTCAAAAGGTTGTGAAGGGGCAAACACTTGCTAATTTCTTTGCTGATCACCCTCTTCCGGGAAAATGGGAAACTTCAGATGAGTTCCCTAATGAAGATGCATTTTTTACAGAAGAGATGTCAGCATGGACAATGTTCTTTAATGGATCTTCACGTCGAGATGGTACAGGGGCGAGAGTCACGTTGATATCTCCAGAACGACTAATCTTACCATTTTCATTTGTTCTAGATGAAACCTGTTCCAATAACGCCGCAGAGTACCAAGCTTTGATTGTGGGCCTTGAAATGGCATCAGATATGAAGATTCCTCAATTGGATGTCTATGGTGACTCTCAATTGATCATCAATCAACTCTCGAGGAGTTACGAGGTAAAAAAGGAAGATCTTTTGTCATATCACCAATATGCTACTTTCTTACTTGAAAGGTTTGATAAAGTGTTCTTAAATCACGTCCCAAGAGAAGAAAATCGCATGGCAGATGCTTTGGATAACTTGGCTACAACAATGGCACTCAGAGAAAATGAGACAACAAAGGTGCGTATGTCATTGATGGGTTATTCATGGTTTTCTTAATCTTCAAATCGATGAAAGCCATTATATATCTGTTCGAGTGGTTGAAGAAGAAGATTGGAGAAAACCATTGAGTAAGTATCTTGAACATGGAAGACTGCCTAATGACCCACGAGTAAGAGCAGACATGAAGAGAAGAGCACCACGGTTCATCTTTCACGATGGGATATTATTTCGTCGTTCTTATGAGGGACTATTCTTGCGGTGTCTTGACAAAGAAGAAGCTTAACAAACAATGGAGGAGGCACATTCTGGCACATGTGGAGCACAACAATCAGGGCCTAAACTTCATTTTCGCATCAAGAGGATGGGCTACTATTGGCCAACAATGGTGATGGACTGCTTAGAGCATGCCAAAAGGTGTCAAGCGTGTCAATTTCATGCTAATTACATCCATCAATCTCTAGAGGCTCTGCATCCGACTGTAGCCTCATGGACCTCCGATGCATGGGGACTTGATATTGTTGGACCTCTTCCAAAGTCATCAAAAGGACAAATGTATATCTTGGCTGCCACTGACTATTTCTCTAGATGGGCTGAAGTTGTACCATTAAAAGAGGTAAAGAAGGAAAATGTTGTTGATTTTATCAAATCAAACATAATTTTTAGATATGGCATACCAAGATGTATAGTTACTGATAATGGAACACCCTTCAACAATAAACTCATGAGTAGTTTGTGTGAGAAGTTCAGTTTTAAGCAACATAAGTCTTCAATGTACAATGCACCCGCCAATGGTCTTGCTGAAGCTCTTAACAAGACACTTGGTAACCTGTTGAAGAAAGTAGTTGAAAAGAATAAAAAGGATTGGCATGAGAGAATTGGTGAAGCTTTGTGGGCATATCATACAACCTTTAGAACAACTACACAAGCGACTCCATTTTCATTGGTGTATGGCGTAGAAGCAATCCTTCCATTGGAGAGGCAAATTCCATCATTGCGAATAGCAGTCCAAGAGGGACTTACAACTGAAAGTAACGCTCAACTTCGTCTAGCAGAGTTGGAGGCATTGGATGAAAAGAGATTGGAAGCACAACAAAGGTTGGAGTGTTATCAAGCTCGACTTCCAAAAGCATTCAACAAGAAGGTGCGACCTCGCTCATTTCAAGTGGGAGACTTGGTCTTAGCAGCCCGGAGACCTATAATCCTCAACAAATTCATCGGTGACAAATTTACATCAAAATGGGATGGGCCGTATGTTGTGAAGGAAGCATATTCAAGTGGCACTTATAAAATTATAGACCAAGATGGTGTAAGAGTTGGTCCAATCAACGCCAAGTTTCTGAAGCAATACTTCCCATGAAGGATGGCTATGCTCCTTAAGGTATGAGCATAAAATGCATGATACTCCTGGTCCGCAAGAGTATAAACTGTGTACGGAAATTTTTTTTAAAAAAAACTCATCATCTTGAACTACGATATGACTTGATCCTCTTCACTGAGGTACGTAGGCGCTTGGAGTAATCACTCTAAGCTCAGTCAAATGAGTAAAAACAAAAAGTTTGGTGGCCTTGCGTAATCATCACACTAGCTCTTTAAATTTTATGTAGCTAACACATGAGTTCAAATGCATCACAAATGAGCAAAGGAGAAGATTTTTGGAGCCTATTTCCCAACGTGAAAATTGGCTCATGATTCAGACATTTCCTCGCTGACTTGTGAATTTTCTACCACGACCACTCAAAACTGAAAATAAATAAATAATAATAATAAAAATAATAATCATCATATTTTGGAGTTGATCTGAGCATTTCAAAGGCCTATTAGTGGGAATTCATAAAGATCTTGATCATCATTGTTACACACATTGAAGTTCTTGAATCCCTCTTTGCAACAAAAGAAGAAGCTCGTAATACTGAGACTCCTACATCGAGTCATGAATCTTCAACTGTGATCGTTCAAAGTTGCATATCAAACATGCTAAATTTGGAAGTCAACTTCGGGTATTAATCTGATCAATTCAAAAGAATTTTGATTTGAATCATTGATATACGACAGGCCGAGGAATTCATTGGCATTGGATCAAGTGACTTACGATTCTACTTGAGTTTTTTTGCTTACGGTGGAGATAATTTTGTGTAATTCATTGATGCTTCAGTAAGTTACTCAAAATTAGGGGCATCTTTACCTATAACATCAAATTGGGATACCCTTCGGATCAAAGCTCTATGTTGAAATGGTATTAGCCACAAAGAATCATGATGCGGTTCTACTTGAGTTTTTTGCTTACGGTGGAGATAATTTTGTGTAATTCACTGATGCTTCAGTAAGTTACTCAAAATTAGGGGCATCTTTACCTATAACATCAAATCGGGATACCCTTCGGATCAAAGCTCTATGTTGAAATGGTATAGCCACAAAGATCATGATGAGAACACTCCAAGTTCAAGAGACAATCTTTTGTTGTTGTCAAGAGCGCACAAGGTTGAGGGAATAGCATTTTGGGCATATAGTCAACTTGAAAAATTTATTCTCATCAATTTGGAATGAATTTTGTTGTAACTTCTATAAATAGTGCTTTGCTTGATGCTCTCTTCACAATGAAATAAGAAGTTCATGGTTCACCACTCTTACAACGAATTTTGGATTACACACCGAAGATGCAATCCTCAAAATGAAATGAGAATCACATAGTTTCAAAATTCAAGCTAACTTCGAAAATATATTGTATAAATCTGGAGATCTTTTGACCATGATTTTTATAAATGTTGAATTTCTATAAGTAACAAGGATCGCATCATTCTGAGGCTCCTACGCCGAGTTGTTGACTTTCTCCCAAAGTTGTTCAAAGCTGAAGAGTTTAGCGAGGCAGAATTTGAGCTGACTTTGAAAATATATCTATGCTAATCTGGAAATCTTTTGCCTGTGATTTTTACATATGTTGTACGTCTATGAGTTATGCTTCCAACGGAACAAGAATCACATCATTTCAAGGCTCCTACGCCGAGCTATTGATTTTCTCCCAAAATTGCTCAAAGCTGAAGAGTTCAGGGAGACAGAATTCGAGCTAACTTTGAAAATATATCTGTACTAATCTTGAAAGATTTAGGCCATGATTTTTATATATGTTGTACGTCTATGAGTTATGCTTCCAATGGAACAAGAATCGCATCATTTCGAGGCTCCTACGCCGAGCTATTGATTTTCTCCCAAAGTCGCTCAAAGCTGAAGAGTTGAGCGAGGCAGAATTTAAGCTGACTTTAAAAAATACATCTGTACTAATCTGGAGATCTTTTAGCCATGATTTTTACATATGTTGTATTTCTATGAGTTATGCTTCCAAAGAAAGAAGAATCATGTTATTTCGATGCTCCCACATCGAGTTATTGGTTTCCTACTGCAGGTGCCAAAGCTGAAAAGTCGGTCAAGGCAGCATTCGAGCTAACTTTGGAATAATAGCCGTACTAACCTGGAAATCTTTCGGACATGAGTTTCACATATATTGTCTAGGTGTGGGTTATCTTTACAATGAAATGACACACTCGCTATTTGAAGGTTCCTACTACGAGTTACTGAATTTCAAACATAAGAGCTCAAAGCTGAAATCTTGGGGAAAGTTGTCCGGCATATAGAGCAAGTTACAAATCACACAACAAGCATTTCAAATAGAGAAATAAAAGAAGGCATTTGAGAAGAAAAAAGACAACACTTTTATTCATTCAAGAGGTATTGTCACTACATCATAGCAATGTTCCAGAAAATAATCAAGGGAAAAAAAAAACACAATAGAACAAGAAAATGAAAGAGAATATCCATATGCAGGAAGAAGACTAAGGAAAAAGCACATGACTAAGGATTTGGTGGCGACTTGTCTCATCCTCCTCCTTTAGTTTAGCTAGTTCTTTTATTTCTGTTTTCGACAAGGGAATGATTTTGTCGATGGCATGAATTTCTTCTTCACGGTTAGTGATAGTCTCTTGATTTTTAGACAGCCTCTTTTGATGATTTTCAATAAGTGAGATGGTTTTCTTCTTCTTTGAAGTCCACACTTTTAGCTCTTTTTCAGCTCTTGTAAGGACCTTTTGAAGTTCTTCCAACTGTTTGTCCATATTGATTCTCTCCTCATTTGCGGTATCAAGACATTGTTGTGCAGCAGAAAGCAACTCTTAATGAGAATCCCTTGTTATCTTTTGAGAAGTGGACAGCCTTGCAACATCGTAATCTCTATGTTTCTTGAAAAAATCTTCAAGAAGAACCTCTAAAGGAGAAAGGTTGATGATGTTAACTTCTCGAAGCCCTTTAAGAATCAAGGCAACACCTGCCTCCAACTCTTTGAGGTTCTCTAGAGATTCCACAGAGAATTGAGTAATACACTCACATAAGGTACGCCACATTCCAGAAATGTAAGATAATTTGAAGCTGGAAATAGTCTTTTGTGGTTCAAAATTAGAGGCAATTCTCAGCAAAGGGCGGACCAAATCCCTGGAAACATCTGAACATCCAATTTGAGAAGTTTCAACAACCTCCACATTAGTAGTTGAGATATTTTGAGAAATTTCAACCTTTTCAGAAAAAGGGACCATCAGCTTTGTTAGTTGAATCTCATTCGCAGCTTGACTCTTAACTTCAACAAGAGGGAGATGAGAACTCTTCACCACGTTGAGGGAGTTCAAGCTTGTGATACAATCTTCAAATACATCTACATCGCTAGGGATGTCCCCAAGACCCAACTGGATAATTAAAAAATAGAATTAATATCTAATGATTAAAAATAAAAGGGAGGCAAGTTTAGAGAAATATTCAAGAGGTGACTTTTACCTGATGTGCCAATTCTGTCAAGGGTATTGTAGAACCAGCAACACCATCTTCAAAGATCACAGTATCAATACTAATGGAATTCAATTCAGCGAACTCGCATTATTGAGTGTTCAGGTCCTTAGGCTTTTTCTTCAAACGCTTCCAATGTAGCTCTTGGCTAACATTGCTCTCATTGGAGCTAGAGGCTGCACTAGCACTAATGTCAATATCATGGAGTGAAATAGACGTTTTTGACGTGTTGCTACAAGATGGTGCAATGCCAAGTGACTTTACAACACCTTTGTCCGATGAGTTGGAAGGTTTCTTCCTCTTGAGAGTTACGTCGATCACCTCTTTATCAGTGATGTTGGCAGCCTTGGGAGTCTGTAAAGGACCCTTAACTCCGTTATCCACATGTGTAGCCTTGCCCTTCGAACTTTTGGACTTGGAAACAACTCTGACAGATTGCGGAGGGATATTTGGTGTCACCTTGGAATTTAAAGAGTGAGGAAGCTTTTCTTGAAGTTGTTCTCCTTTGGTTGGTAAAGAAACATCATCTTTTTTCAGACCTCTCAAAATTATGTGGGTACTTCGTCTCATTAGAATCTCTCGATGGGATGGCCACCAATCTGAATACTCACGAGTCATTAAAGACCCCTTATTGGATGGACGCATTGGTATGATGATCTTCGAAGAGCTCCCAAGATAAACACATGAATCCCATAGTTGCACCAAAGCTACCAATGAACCATCATAATGGTGCTCTATGATTGCACCAGGAACGTCTTGACAATATCCAAATTGTCGACTGAATCAGTGAGCGCTATAAGGCTCCACAATCAGTTCATCATCCAGCCTCAAAGTGACAAAACTTGAACGAAGGCCTATAAGGAAATCGCTCCAGGAAGTGGACAATTTTCCATTATCATCCATATGCAGTTCCTTCCTTGTAGCATGGCCAGATTGTGGAGGTCATGCACATTCACTTGTTGAAATAACTTACGAGCGTCAACGAGGTCAAAATGTTTCGCCATCTTTTCTCCAGAAATTTGCCACATTCTCACACCTCGTTGAGGACGGGTAACACGAAAGTAGGTCTCAAAATACTCACCTATCCATCCATATACATAATGGAAGGGAAGTAATGTATTGAAAGCACCCAAGTTTGAAGAAGTGGATATATCCCTGAGGCCGCGATAGATGCTTGCTAGGATCGGAACCGCCAAAGAAAATATTTCTCCATGAGCCATCAAGCTTGCAACTTTGAAGACACTAGCACGAATACAATCAGCTTTCTTATTAGGAAGAACAAACTTGCAAAGCCAACATGCGAGAAAAGCCGCCAAATAAGTCTCATACCTGAATGATTCCTCTACGCCTAGCTCGACAAAAGGAGCATTCTCTTCTTCGGTTCGAGGCAAAAATCTCATGTCAATATTTCCAGAAGGATCATGATTCATCCTTGGTTTTGTACGATTCTTAGACTTCCTTGCCGANGCCGCCAGATAAGTCTCATGCCTGAATGATTCCTCTACGCCTAGCTCGACAAAAGGAGCATTCTCTACTTCGGTTCGAGGCAAAAATCTCATGTCAATATTTCCAGAAGGATCATGATTCATCCTTGGTTTTGTACGATTCTTAGACGTCCTTGCCGAAGGCTCGACATATTTTCTCGGCTCCCTAAACCAAAACTTTGTCCATTCTCGAAAAGAGACTTCATCGATGGCACCTTTGGTAAGTCGGTAGAACACTGAAAACAAGAAGGAGCAGCTTCTTGGGATAAAAGACTTCCCTTGATCATCTACATGTGTCAACTCCTTAGCCGAGGGTATAACTTCATCATAAAAGGAACCATGAACAGGAAGACCTCCAGTGGTTCTCAAATCCCATAAAGAAATAGATAACTCTCTGACGAAGCACTACAATAAATATGATATATAGCTATGAAATTATTAGCTACGACATCAAATTTGTCACTAATTATTCGCTTTTAGTGACAAAATTTACTTTTCGTGCTTAAATATATGAGACACATACTTTTAGTGACAAAACAAAAAAATCGTAGCAAAGTTTCGTCTACTAAAGTTTCCCACCAAAAATTTAATTGGCGCCATTTGTTAAGTAGTGTTAGTCACGAATTTAAAGTTATCGGTGACACATTATTTCGTCACTAATAATGTATCTAATTCATGACAAATTATTTTTTGTCTTAAAATTTATTGATTTTATTACCCAAAAAAATTTCATCTAAAAAAATATGTTGTTCAATATCGACAAATTAGAATTCGTAGTTAAATATTATAAGTTTTAGCTATAAGAATTTAACTTTAATTATGATATTTATTTTCGTCACTAATAGTATAAATATTTGGTGACAAATATTTTATTGTCTCTAAACAATCTGTGATTCAGTGACAACAAAAAAATTGTCACGAAATATGTAAGGTGTTAAATAGTGACGACTTAAAATTTGTAGTGAATAATTCAACTATTTTCTACGAAAAAAATTCATAGCTAAATACAATTTTTTTTGCTACAATTGTTCATAATTACAAGTGACAACTTACAAAAAGAATAATATAAGTGTTTCATAAGAAATAGACAGAGTCCTTTCGTTAATTGGCGAGGGAAAATATTAAAACCAACGAATTCGGTCCATTTTGTAAAAATGAAAAAGTTCAATTCATGAATTTTCTTAAATTACACAATTATGCATCATTTCAAAAATACAATCCAGGTTATAAGTATTGTGAGTGGGGTACGATTCTGCCACTAGATCACTAATATTTGTTGGTTTAACACTTTTATTTTTTATTTGATACACTTTCATCGATAAAGACGATAGAAAAAATAATTTCTCAAGTCTTGGTGCTAATTTTTGTGCGTGTCTATTGATTTGTGATTGGTAAACTGCATAGACTAAGTCGATCTATTTGCTTCTGTCTAAAAATATGTAGTTATTTAATAGTAATTTCACAAATGCATGTAGATCAACTATACAGAGATAACATCGACTTACAAACTTAGACTTTGCAAAGGTGCGAAATATTTCATGAATTTCTATTAACTTTTCCATCAGTGTGAAAATTGAAATAAACTAAAAAAATGAAAGCACAAATGAAAGAAACGAACAACCTAGGATTTCAAATATATCATGATGAAGTACTATAGTTATGGGTATCGATGTTTTTTTTTTACAAAACAATTGATTTACTAACCGAATTGAACCGATTATTCAATTTTTTAAATAAAATCAAAAGTTTAATTTTATTTAAATTTATAATTGTACTATATAATTTTTAAAATTTATAAAAATAACTGAATAAAATAACAGAATCGTACTGAATATATTTAAAGATATGTTAAAAAATTTACAGTTTAATTAAAATATAATCTACATTTGAATGAATTGTGGATGGTAAATTTCATGCACTTGTGTATGTGTATAAATAATCATATAATATATTATATCTACAAAAGTTAAATTTGAAAGAAGTGAATGAAGTAGAAAATAAATTAAAAATGAGAGACAAGAGAGAGTTGATCTGATGGTAAGCACTCCTCACTTCCAACCTTAAGGTTGTGAGTTCGAATCCCCAAGAAAGCATGATGTGGGAGCTCCTAGGGAGGAGTTTAAAATAAATTTGAGATGGGTGGGGGTGGTGGGGGTGGGGGGAGGATAGTAAGAAAATTAATCTTTTTTATAATAATAAAATTGTCCCTAATTAACACATTTAATAACAAAATAATTTTTGGTATATAAAATATAGTCATTAGCGACGATATAATTTTATCAGTAGTAATAACCTTTTTAGTGACAAAACATACTATTATCTACAAAAAATATACTTTTTACGACAAATGAATTTGTCACAAATGTTTAAGCATTTGGGGACGATTTTTCTTTTTGTAGTTAATATAATACTTTTAGCGACGAAGCACTAAATCGTCTTTGTATACTTTTAGAGACACACATTTAGTGACGACTGAGTGACAAATTATTTTTCATCTCACAAGAATTTTAGTGACAAAATATGATTTATAAATAACGAAATTATTTGTCCATAATAATCAAATTTGTTGTAGTGAAGGTAGAGAGCGTATTGGTGGATAGACGCCAATTCTCGCAAAAGTCCTGGAGAACGTTTTTGTTGTGGTCATATTTGAACATTGAAGCAAACATAGCATCATAAGTCTTGATGTTATCCAAAGTCTCCTTGCAGCGGGCAAACACATCCTCTACCCACTCCCAATAGCCAGACATATAGCGAATGTCACACCCCGAAATAGGGGGCGTAACTGGCACCGATACCCTAATGCATCGAGTTACTCACTGAAACATACTAGCTAAACAAAACTTGTGAGGCAAAAAGATTGGGCAACAAAACCTCTAAAAAGTGAAGCCTGGACCTAGAGGTCATAACCTGAAAGAGAATAACCATACAAACAATGGTAGACAAACCGAAAAAAATAAAGATGTACTATCTAGCCAACGATGCCACAACCGAACACACACCTACTTACACACACACATATATATACATGCCAAGACTATTGGCTGGTGGTTGAAACATACAAAAAGAAAACCTAGAATATTGTGTCCACAATAGCCTCTATGAGTGACATAAACACTATCCGGACAGCGCCCCGACTATACCCAAACTGTACAACAAAAGTAAACATCCTCTGATAGCCCTAGGATAAGATGGAGCTTACCAACTCATAGCTGAACATGAATCCTAGCGGGTGGGTCAATTAGAGTCCCTGCCTGTACCTGCTCGCACAAAAAAATAGCAGCGTTCCCAGGCAAAGGGACATCAGTACGAATAAAAATGTAATGGTATGTAAAGCGAAGAGCAAAATCATAAACATTTACTGTAAAAGGGTAATAGAGATACCACCTGGAACTAAAACCCAAATAATCTCCATGGCTGACCTTTAGCCCCCTACTACATAAATATGCAGGGTATGCTCCTATAATCGTATGTCGTGAATACATATATATATATAGATGCAAATGCATGACATACCCAACCGAATTCTAGCAATGATGGTGCTTTCCGGTAGCGAATCGGCATCATATTCGCCAACTTGTGGCCATATGTGTCTCATACGTATAAATATAGGTAATAGCCCCCATACCTCCTGATTATAGCTCAGGAGTAGAATGCATAGCATGTCATGTCATGGATTTATAACACCTATGAGTTACTGTTGTCATGTTGCCAATCTTGGCCCGTTTGTAGTCTTGTTCTCATAACCCCATAATAACTTTCGTATAACATATAACAATCTCATGGAACTTGATATGTTCTTCCAAATAAGCTTGAAAAGTTAACTCGAATTTTAGAAGGATAACCTAACCTTGTTGATATTCATAACAAGTTTAAGGTGACTTACTTAGTTCCTAACTTGGTTCCTAGACAATTTATAAAAGAAATATTTCAAAAACCAAGTGTTCTAATAGTTTACATTTAACTTATATTTGAGAGTTTTGAAGGTCGTGAGCTACTTTAATGTTTTTTTTAATAAACCTTAGTGGAGAAAGAGGGCTGGTCACAAGTAGTAAGGGTCTCACGTTACATTTTAATTCACATCAACCAAGGAAGAATACGAATTCATACGTACGGACATATAATCAAGGAAACTGATAAAATGATGTGTAGATGTCGAACACTCTATTTATCCGAACGAGTGAAATATCAAAATAACAGAATCATGAAAATAATTCAGCTGAGACCCCAATGCCTTTCATTGAAGGTCTTTCTAGCAAGAGAATAGCAAAATATCACATTCAGCGTTTTAGGAATTTTCCAGGAGTGGTGCTAAAATGAGGGACGTAGCTTCGCCTTAACATACCTTTTAACGCTCGAATGGCCGTAGCTTCTTCACGAAAGTTATTCCTTACATCCTAAAATTCGTATACACTATATATACACAGCTGGTACACACCTATAAACAGTTCATAATTGTTCTTAAATCGGCAGATTTGCCAAATGGCCTCAACTTGATGAAATGTCCATAGAACTTCATAAAAACAATCATAAAAGAGTCCCGAGATAATTACCTTAGTTAACCAAGTGTAAATCTTGAAGAAACACCAATAACCACAAATTTATATCTTCAAAAACTTGCTCCAAACGCAGCTAATAGAAGGGGAAAACGATTACCACGTGTAAAGATCACGTTTCTAGGCATGGGGGCAATCTTTAATGGTAGAAATCATCGAAAACTGACCTTCATCATGGAATTACTCCATAGGAACCTTATCTTAAGCTTTCTTTCTGGTTTTGGAAGTAAAATGAAATGTTTTCATGGCTTAAAACGTTGAGTAAGCTGACATACCACATTTTCGACCCGACCCGGATTCTGCCCCGGCAGTCCATAGTAAAACCTTCATAACTTTTTATTCCGATGTCGGTTGGATACGGGGTTTTGTGAGTTGCAAACTAGACTCGTAGGCCTTCGATTTAATAGGTGATAGGCTTTCTAACTCTTTGTATATTGGGAGAAAAGTATATTGGGAGAAAACATCCAAGACATTTGACCCAAAGTTAAGAAAATATTATTAGAGAAACTTCGATAACTTTTGCCGACTTTAGTTTCACTAATTTTCTTGACTTCCAAACTTAACATACGACTCTTGTGCTATCATAATACCTCATAAAACTCTATTCTTAGCATATTTTACACTCATAGGCTTATCCACAAGGTATGGGTCAAGTTAAACCTTTCAAACGGGCAAAGTTCTACCTGAGCCATTTCTTTTATCATGAACTTTGTTTGAGGGATCCCTTTGAACTAAAACTTTAGTTTAGTTCCTTGATATTGCCACTTACTTGCAATCTTAATCTCCAATGTTCGATACAAAGTCATATACACCTCATATAACCATGCCATACTACGCCACATATATTATGCACGATTAGAGAAAAAGTACGGGATCTTACATTCTCCCCCCCTTATGAACATTCACCCGCGAATGGATCTTAACAATTCCTTGGTTGTATTTTCTTTTTTTTTCTCACAGTACTTTATTTGCGAGTCTATATTTGTTACAGTCGCAAACCTAAAGTCAAATTCTAAAAATTTTAACTACAAAGCTTTGCATAGCTATCTCGTAAGAAGACATATAAATTTCACCTTCAAGCTACTTAAAATATAACTAAGTCATTGTGAAGAAATAATTGCCAATAATTGAAATGTGACTCACCTTAAGTCGTAAACAGTTGGGGGTACTCCTTCCTCATTTCCTCTTCCGCTTCCCAAGTCATTTCCTCGACATTGTTATTTCTCCATAACACTTTCACAGAAGCTACATCTTTATTTTGAAGCTTTCTTACTTGCCGATCTAAAATCACTATTGGTACCTCTGCATAAGATAAATCCTAAGTGATACAAAAAATTTCAATGGGCATAATATGTGAAGGATCTCCAATGCACTTCCACAACATAGAAACATGAAATACAGGATGAACTGCTTCCAATTCTGAAGGCAAATCAAGCTCGTATGCCACCATACCGATCTTCCGAATAATCTTATACGGTCCAACGTACCTAGGACTGAGTTTCCCTTTCTTTCCGAATCGCATGATGCCCTTCATAGGCGATACTTTCAGGAAAACCCAATTTTCTACCTCAAACTCTAAGTTCCGTCGGCGAACATCTACATAAGACTTATGTCGACACTGTGTTGTATGAAGCTGATCTCTAATAAGCTTAACCTTTTCAATCGCTTATTGGACTAGATTGGGACCTAGCAAATCTGCTTCTCCGAGCTCAAACCAACCGATTGGGGACCTACACTTCCGCCTGTATAGTGCTTCGTAAGGGGCCATTTGAATACTAGCTTGAAAGTTGTTATTATAAGCAAACTCGATAAGAGGTAAATGTTGATCCCAACTTCCTTTAAAATCCAACACAGAAGCATGTAACATATCCTCAACCGTCTGAATAGTACGTTCTGCCTGTCCATCAATTTGTGGATGAAAAGCGGTGCTAAGATTTACTTGAGTGCCTAGACCTTTCTGAAACGATCTCCAAAAATGTGCTGTAAATTGAGCTCCTCGATCTGAGATAATAGATAATAGAACTCCGTGAAGGCGAACAATCTCTTGAATGTAAAGCCTAGCATAATCTTCAGTTGAATATGTCGTCCTAACTGGCAAGAAATGAGCAGATTTTGTCAGCCTATCGATAATTACCCAAATGGAATCAAACCTTCGTGGAGTGCGAGGCAAACCAGTGATGAAGTCCATATTTATCATATCCCATTTCCATAATGGAAGCTCAATATACTGGGTTAGGCCTCCAGTCCTTTGATGCTCTGTTTTAACTTGTTGACAGTTGGGACATTCAGCTACCATCTCCGCAAATATCGTTTTTCATGCCATTCCACCAATAGATCTGTCGAAGGTCCTGATACATCTTCGTCGCTCCAGGGTGAGATGCATATCTTGAATAATGGGCCTCTGAAAGAATATTTGTACGGAGCTTCCCAACTACCGGTACACAAAAGCGACCCTGGTGTCTAAGGACTCCATCTCCAGTTAGCTCAAATAAGGGGTGCTGCTGTTGTGGAATCTTTTTCCTCAATTTCCTAAGCTCAAAATCTTCATGTTGCTGCCTTTTCACTTCAATCGCAAAGGAAGATTCTGCCATATTCTTAATGACAACACATCCGCCTCCTACATCTACTAAGCGTACTTGCAAATTAACTAGTTGGCATATGTATTTTGTAATTCCAGCCATATCAACTTCGACATGACTTAGACTACCCATGGACTTCTGGCTGAGCGCATCAGCAACAACATTAGCTTTGCCAGGATGATATAAAATGTCAACATCGTAGTCCTTTAATAATTCTCGCCATCTCCTTTGTCGTAGGTTCAACTCCCTCTTCTTAAGTAAATACTGAAGGTTTCGGTGATCGGTGAACACATCTATATAAACCCCGTATAGATAATGTCGCCAAATTTTTAGGGCAAAGACAACTGCAACTAACTCAAGATCGTGTGTAGGATAATTCTGCTCATGCTTCCGTAACTATCTAGAGGTGTATGCAATAACCTTACCATGCTGCATAAGAACACAACCTAGGCCAATTCTTGAGGCATCACAATAAACAACATAGCCCTTATTACCATCTGGAAGAGTTAGGACAGGTGCAGTGGTAAGCCTTTTTTTTAGTTCATGAAAGCTTTGCTCGCATGCCTCGGTCCACTAAAACTTCATTGCCTTATGTGTCAATTTTGTCAGTGGTGCAGAAATAGAAGAGAATCCCTCCACAAACCTTCGGTAATACCCCGTTAAGCTTAAAAAGTTGCGAACCTCCGTCGCATTCAAGGGCCTCGGCCAAGTCATCACTGCTTCAATCTTTTGTCCATCAACCTTAATACCCTCACTTGTAATAACATGACCAAGAAAAGCTACTGAGGTAAGCCAAAAATCACATTTAGAGAATTTATCATATAACCTGCAATCTTGGAGAGTCTGCAATATAGCTCGCAAGTGGTCTGCATGCTCTGCTTCCGACCGTGAATATATAAGAATATCATCAATAAACACAATCACAAATTCATCCAAGAATGGTTTGAAGACTCGATTCATAAGATCCATCAAAGCTGCTGGGGCATTTGTAAGCCCAAAAGACATGACAAGGAACTCAAAATGGCCATATCTCGTCCTAAATGTTGTTTTTGGGATATAAACTTCCCTGACTCACAACTGATGGTAACCAGACCGCAAGGCAATCTTGGAAAAGCATTTGGCACCTTGTAACTGATTGAATAAGTCATCAATCCGTGGAAGAGGATATTTATTCTTTATTATCCGCAAGGATCCATCTTTCTTTTGAACAAAGAGCACTAGGGCACCCCATGGGGAAGTACTTGGCCTGATAAAGCCCTTATCGAGCAAGTCCTTCAGTTGTTCATTCAATTCTCTTAGTTCTGCAGGTTCCATTCTATAGGGAGGAATCAATATAAGTTGCGTATCAGGAAGCAAGTCTATAGCGAAATCAATTTCCCTTTCTGGGGGAATTACTGGAAGATCATCAGGGAATACCATTGGAAATTCATTCACGATAAGAATTGACTGAATAGTCATGGGCTCCTTATCAATATCTTGTACATGAACCATATGGTATATGCAACCTTTAGCAATCAACTTTCGAGCCGTAAGGTATGAAATAAACTTACCCTTAGGTATGGCTGCATTACCCTTCCACTAAAGGACTGGCTCACCTGGAAAGTAAAATCGGACTATCTTTGTACGACAATCAATATTAGCATAGCAAGCTGCCAGCCAATCCATACCCATGATAACATCAAAATCTAGCATAATCAACTCAACTAAATCAACGGAGGTTGGACGATCATTAATTAAAACCATACAACCCCGATAGACACGACTAGCTAAAATAGAATCGCCAACTGGTGTAGACATCTCAATTGGTTGTGGCAACACCTCAGATTTCATGTCAATCTTACTAGCAATAAATTGAGTGATATATGAAAATGTAGAGCATGGGTCTATCAATGCATAAACAGCTTGAGAAGATATCGTCAATATACCTGTAACAATATCAGGGGATGCCTCTGAATCCTGTCGTCCTATAAGCGCATAAAAGTGATTCTGACCACCGCTCGAACCTATATCTCCTTCACCTCTCCCTCTACCACGACCCTGAGTAGACTGTGGTCCTGGTCATGGGCCACGGACTGAGGGTGAAGATGTTGATGTGGATCCTGAAGGCTAAGCTAGATCACCTCTGCTCAACCTTGGGCATCGACTAATAAAATGTCATGTCTACCCATAATGATAACATGCACCTGAACCCTGTCTACACGGCCCAGTGTGCAGCTTACCGCACTGTGTACAATGAGGAATGGGATGTCTTACCTGTACGGAACGATCCTGTCGACGACCTTCAGGCTGGCCTGAGCTCTGACCTGGTCCTGACTGACTATAACGAACAAACTGTGGTCCCTACACCTGTGGTGAGACACTACCCGCTAGCCGAGGTGGATATCGATGGAAAGGAGGCCTAAAATCACCATGTGGCTCCTTATAAGACCCCATAGTACGGGCCCTCTTACTCTGCTCCCTACCCCTGCGAGTATCACTAATCCGTTTAGAAAGGTCCTCTGTAATCTGAGCGAAAGCCTGTATGCGGGAAATATCTACATCATCTGATAGGAATGCTACCCTACAATCTCTGATCAAATGATCTGCCAAACCATCAACATAATGATGAACTCTGACTCTCATGGTACGTACAATATCTGGTGCATATCTTGCCAAAGAATTAAACCTGTGGCTATAATCCCTCACACTCATGGTTTCTTGCTTCAGATTGATAAACTGGTCAAGACGGGACTCTCGAACTTCCCGTGGCAAATAGTGGGAAAGGAAGGCCTCAGAGAAGTCATCCCACTCTGCTGGCGGAGCATCAGGTCCTCTAGATCTCTCCCATGCATCATACCAAAAGATGGCTACATCACGTAGCCGAAAAGAAGCTAACTCCACAGCCTCTGTGACGGAGGCATGCATCACCCTCAATACTCTATATATATGGTCTATAAAGTCCTGGGGATCCTCAGTAAGACTAGATCCTGTAAATAACGGAGGGGCCAAATGAAGAAACTCTCGTACCTTCAAACTTTCTGACCGGTCTCTCTGAATATCTACTCCTGACTCCAGTTGTCGCTCATGAATAGAAACCATCCTAGTCAGCAACTAAACTACGTCTCTCATCCCTTGCTCCCCAGAGATCTCTGGCAGAGAAACAATAGGTACTGGAGGTCCTGTGTCCGTAGCTTCCTCAGGTACCAATGGAACTGGTGAGGCTGGGGGTACTGCATCTCCTCGGGCTTCAATAGGTGTCGGGGAGGCTAGTACTAGGGGTACTGGAGATCCACCCTATGCCTCCGAGGGAAATCTATCTCTTTGACCCGGTGGGGAATGGCTAGTACCTTCCCTTGGATCCATACCTGTCTCTCGATATGCCATATCTGGAGCAAGTGTAGCCTATTAGATAAGAAACATAAAGCACGACTTAGATTACAAATGTTCTTATACTTTTGCACTATAGCACGATCTATCAGTTTAATGAAATGTAACCATTCCTAAACAAGACTCTACTAGACACGGCTTGTGGACCCCCCGGGATACAACATGCTCTGATACCAAGTTTGTCACGCCCCAAAATAGGGGGTGTAACTGACACTCAATACCCTAATACATCGAGTTACCCACTGAAACATACTAGCTAAACAAAACTTGTGAGGCAAAAAGATTGGGCAGCACAACCTCTAAAAAGTAAACCCTGGACCCAGAGGTCATGACCTGAAAGAGAATAACCATACAAACAATGGTAGACAAACCGAAAAAAAATAAAGATGTACTATCTAGCCGACGAGGCCACAACCGAACACATACCTACTTTCACACACACCTATATATACTTGCCAAGACTATTGGTTGGAGGTTGAAACATACAAAAAGAAAACCCAGAATATTGTGTCCACAATAGCCTCTATGAGTGACATAAACACTGTCCGGACAAGGCTCCGACTATACCCAAATTGTACAACAAAAGTAAACATCCTTTGATAGCCCCAAGATATGATGGAGCTTACCAACTCACAGTTGAACCTGAATCCTAGCGGGTGGGTCGATTAGAGTCCCTACCTGTACCTGCTCGCACAAAACAAAAAGCAACGTCCCCAGGAAAAGAGACGTCAGTTTGAATAAAACTGTACTGGTATGTAAAGCGAAAAGTAAAATCATAAATATTTATTGTAAAAGGATGATAGAGATACCACCTGAAATTGAAACCCAAATAATCTCCATGGCTGACCTTTAGCCCCCTACTACTTAAATATGCATGGTATGCTCATATAATCGTATGTCGTGAATACATATATATATATATATAGCTGCAAATGCATGACATACCCAACCGAATGCTAGCAATGATGGTGCTTTCCGGTAGCGAACCGGCATCATATTCGCCAACTTGTGGCCATATGTGTCTCATACGTATAAATATAGGCAATAGGCCCCATACCTCCCGATTATAGCTCAAGAGTAGAATGCATAGCATGTCATGTCATGGATTTATAACACCTATGAGTTATTGTTGTCATGTTGCCAATCTTGGCCCGTTTGTAGTCTTGTTCTCATAACCCCATAATAACATTCGTATAACATATAACAATCTCATGGAACTTGATATGTTCTTCCAAATAAACTTGAAAAGTTAACTCGAATTTTAGAAGGATAACCTAACCTTGTTGATATTCATAACAAGTTTAAGGTGACTTACTTAGTTCCTAACTTGGTTCCTAGATAATTTATAAAAGAAATATTTCAAAAACCAAGTGTTCTAATAGTTTACATTTAAATTATATTTGAGAGTTTTGAAGGTCGTGAGCTACTTTAAAGTTTTTCTTTAATAAACCTTAGTGGAGAAAGAGGGCTGGTCACAAGTAGTAAGGGACTCGCGTGACATTTTAATTCACATCACCCAAGGAAGAATACGAATTCATACGTGCGGACATATAACCAATGAAATTGATAAAATGACGTGTAGATGTCGAACACTCTATTTATCCGAACGAGTGAAATATCAAAATAACAGAATCGTGAAAATAATTCAGCTGAGATCCCAATAGCAAAATATCACATTCAACGTTTTAGGAATTTCCCAGGAGTGGTGCTAAAATGAGGGACGTAGCTTCGCCTTAATATACCTTTTCAATGAACGCTTGAATGGCCGTAGCTTCTTCACGAAATTTTTCCTTACGTCCTAAACTTCTCAAACACTATATATACACAGCTGGTACACACCTACAAACAGTTCATAATTGTTCTTAAATCGGCAGATTTGCCAAATGGCCTCAACTTGACGAAATGTCCGTAGAACTTCATAAAAACAATCATAAAAGAGTTCCGAGATGATTACCTTAGTTAACCAAGTGTAAACCTTGAAGAAATGCCAAATAACCATAAATTTATATCTTCAAAAACTTGCTCCAAACGCAGCTAATAGAAGGGGAAAACGATTACCACATGAAAAGATCACGTTTCTAGGCACGGGGGCAATCTTTAATGGTAGAAATCATCGAAAACTGACCTTCATCATGCAATTACTCCATAGGAACCTTATCTTAAGCTTTCTTTCTGGTTTTGGAAGTAAAATGAAATGTTTTCATGGCTTAAAACGTTGATTAAGCCGACATACCACATTTTTTACCCGACCCGGATCCAACCCGGATTTTGCCCCGGCAGTCCATAGTAAAACCCTCATAACTTTTTATTCCGATGTCGGTTAGGTACGGGGTTTTGTGAGTTGCAAACTAGACTCGTAGGCCTTCGATTTAATGGGTGATAGGCTTTCTAACTCTTTGTATATTGGGAGAAAACATCCAAGACATTTGACCCAAGGTTAAGAAAATATTATTAGAGAAACTTCGATAACTTTTGCCTACTTTAGTTTCACTAATTTTCTTGACTTCCAAACTTAACATACGACCCTTGTGCTATTATAATACCTCATAACACATTATTCTTAGCATGTTTTACACTCATAGGCTTATCCAGAAGGTATGGGACAAGTTAAACCTTTCAAACGGGCGAAGTTCTACCTAAGCCATTTCTTTTATCATGAACTTTGTTTGAGGGGTCCCTTTGACCTAAAACTTTAGTTTAGTTCCTTGATATTGCCACCTACTTGCAATCTTAATCTCTAATGTTCGATACAAAGTCATATACACCTCATATAACCATGCCATACTACGCCACATATATTATGCACGATTAGAGAAAAAGTACGGGATCGTACAGTGAACCTCACCAAACCCAGAAGAAGGAACACGCCAACTTCTAAGATGTTCATCACAACGAGGAGGGACGGCAACAACAACATTTTGATGAGTGGAAGACTTCAAGAGATGAACTTTTTCAGTTGTGACATTGCCGGAGAAATCGCCTGTAACATCCTTCGTTTCTGTTGACGACCACTCCGGGAGATGATGAGAAGTGTCCAACGTCTTTCTAAGAAGTGGGAATGCGCCGATCACCGGAGGATGAACGTTCATGGTGAGAACTTTGGCGCACGAATGTTGCTTGTTCTCCACGATTTCAAGGCAAGGGTATGGCGCATCTCGGTCAATAAAATCCATTGTCGCTGCTGGAAATCAAGATTGCACAACGTGGCTCTGAAAAAAAAAGGAGGTTACGTTGGCGAAAACACAATCGGAGTAATCAAAAGACAAAAAAAGATCTGACCATCAAAAATGTGTTCAACCTTGAAAATTAAAACTGTAACAATTGACAAGGAATTTGGCTACAAATATTTTATATGTTGTAGTTCCATGTTTCTAGTTTCGGAAAAATCAAACGTATTGCTATTTAGATTTTTCTACAATTAGAAATGAATTTTACACTACGGACGCGCAAATCTGTCAATCAGAAACGGGTTCAAACTTGAAGATCAAAACTGTAGCAATTGAAAAATAATTTGGCTACAAATATTTTATATGTCGTAGTGCCATCTTTCTAGTTTTGGAAAAACCAAACGGCTTGAGATTTTAATTTTTCTACAATTAGATATGGATTTTACACTACAGGCACGCAAAGTTGAACCATCAAGATGGGTTACTGCTAAACAAGAGTACTTTGCTTGAAGTTTCTTTTGAGATATGATGGAGGCTATGTCTCCCGATTTGATAAAAAACAAGCGACGTCGCAACTGAACAGTTAAATACACTCGGATAACTTGTTTTTTGCAGCGTCTAAAATTTTGTTTGATGAAATTCTTTATGCATTGGAGAGGATTATATAGGGACTCTTGTGAAAGATTTCTATTCCTTCCACAAGGCATAATAAGGTGGATTTGGAAAATAAAAAATCTGATTTGGGTTGAGATATTTCATGTCCATTTTGAAGTCACACCAATATGGAAGGATGAACCAAAGAGTTAAGGAAAGAAGAATATCTTCATTGACTTGGATAAAGGAAAGTTGATATTCTTTTTTATTTGATTCAAAATCCAATCAATCTTCTTGTTTTTTTTTCTCACACCTAGCAAGGAAGATCAGACGAAAAATAATGATACTACTCACTAGACCCATCTATTTGAAATCAATATAGAGGGTCCACGTGGTTGTCGAGCAAGAATGTTTAAAAAAATAATCAGATCACTACAAGCAAATCATTTGTAGTTGCCTAGTTAGAATACGACGACAAGAAACAAATACTCTTGAAGTCTCAAAAAGGGAAAACACATTCATGAAGACTCCAACTTTCGTCGTCAAATTCGGCAAGCCTACACGTTCACAATTCTCAAAAATAAAAATAAAAAACACATTCATGAATACTTCAAGTCTTGTCGCCAAACATCGGCAAGCTTACACGTCGACAAGTCTCGAAGTAAAGGGACATTTGTAGACACATAAATTGTATTGGATCAAATTCATACAAAATTTGAGTTAAATCCATGTTCATTTGGGCTGAATGATTAATTTGGGTTTTACAAATAAATAAGTCCATCTTATTAAATTCAAATCCAAGGTCCATTTCACCTTGAAGCCCAAACTCATGCCACGTGTCACGGTGACTAGGCATCCAAGACCAACAAGGTGATGTCATGTGTCCAAATGAGGTGGTAGTCCCAATCAAATGCAGGAACCAATCACAATCCACCAAGTGTCAAAATGACATCCTTTGGCCAATCACAAGCAACCTTGTCCACCCCCTACAACTATAAATAGGGGATGGACATGACATTCTAAGGGGATCAAGAAAGCTCTTCAACAAGCATTCTGCAATTGGAGGAAGCTACACCATCAACTACATAGCTCTTCGAAGGAGTCATCAACGAAGTTCTTCCCGGAGATCGACTTGAAATGACTAAGCGCTTTCCGACGTTCCCGGAGATCGACAACATCTCAAGGAGGTCTACATCATCCAACATTTCGAGAAATACGCTACTGAAGGCCCTCGAATCTTGGAGTATCTTATGAGAGAGAATCAAGAGAACAATAGAATTGTACTCACAACGATTCATCAATAAAAATAACATTTTTCTTTTATTTATTTTGCTTGCAGTTGATTTTCAGCGCTTAAGGAAATTTGTTGCGAGCAGGGACATGCAACCCAGTCAGAATCACACCAACATGGCAATGTTTGAGGTCCTTTTGATGCCAACAAAACCCCTTGACCTGGTCCAGCTTTCAGATATCTAACAAGTCTTATTGCTGCATCCCAATGTGACTTCTTTGGTTGCTGCATGAACTGACTTAGAGTCTACACTGTAAAACTGATATCAGGTCTTGTTATGGTCACATACTATAACTTTCCCACTAACTTCTGGTATGCAGTTATGTCCTCCAGTAATGGATCATCTGAAACTCCAATGGCTGAATCATATTCTGCAGTAGTGAGCTTAACATTCATCTCCATAGGTGTCCCCACAGGTTTTGCTCCACTTAGCCCCAATTCTGAAATTAATTCCAGCACATACTTTCTCTAATTCAATACAATCCCTTGTTCTCAATATTTCTATTCCCAGAAAGTATTTGAGTTCACCAAGGTCCTTGACTTTGAACTTCTAATGCAAAATGCCTTTTGCTTTGTTGATCAAAGAACCACTACTACCAGTAATCATCATGTCATCAACATAAACAAGAATAATCACAATGTCATCTGATTCCCTCATTGTGAACAAAGAGTAGTCATGACTACTTTGTGTGAAACCAGCATCCAACAGTGCTTGTGTGAGTTTAATGTTCCACTGTCTTGAGGCTTGCTTAAGTCTATAGAGTGACTTCAGCAGTTTACAAACTTTATACTCCCCCTGCTTTCTGAAACCCTCAGGCATGTCCATATAGACTTCCTCATAGAGACCACCCTACAAGAAAGCATTGTACACATCCATTTGGAAAAGATTCCAGTTCTTTAAAGTAGCCAAAGCAATGACAGGCCTTATTGTTACCATTTTTGCCATGGGGGAAAAGGTGTCATGATAATCCAACCCCTCTCTTTGGCGGTATCCCTTTGCTACTAGCCGAGCCTTGAATCTTGCCACCTCTCCATTTGCTTTGTACTTTATCTTGTACACTCATTTAGATCCTATAACATTCTTACCATGTGGCAAGGACATCACCTTCCAAGTTTTGTTATCCTCTAAAGCTTGAACTTCTAGCTTCATAGCTTCTACCCACCTTATATCTTGAACTGCCTCATTGAAACATTTTGGTTCTACCAATGTAGAAAAATTAGCCAAATAGGCTTTGTATTTAGGAGATGTTGCATCATAGCTCAAGTAGTTTGAAAGAGAGTAAAGGTTGGCTTTCTTTGTAGTCACATAATCTTTTAACCAAACTGGTTCTTGAGCTCTCCTAGTGGATTTCCTTGTGTAAGCTGGAGCAGTACCTTCTATATTTGATTCATCAGTAGGAGAAGCACAACCTGCATCTGCAACAACATGAGTGTTATCATGAACTCCACAGGTGGATGCATCTGCAGTGCCAGCAGGAGAATCATCAGGAACAAGAACATGAACATCTGATTGTTCTAAAGGAGCAGGTGCAACCTGAGTGGTATCCATGAGATTCCATGTTTCAACATCATTAGCAGTCCTTACTGTACTTTCAAGATTGCCTTTTAGAAAAGGAAACTCAACTTCCCTAAAAGAAACATCTCGACTCACAAAGAACTGACTGGTCTTTATGTTCATGAGTATATATCCCTTTCTGAGTTTCAGAAAAGCCCATCAAAACTGAAGTTGTGGCTCTTTCACCAAATTTTTCAGGTTTTGGTATTGCAGTGGCATAACACAAACATCCTAACTCTAATGTGTTCTAGACTTGCCTTCTTTTTATACAGAAGCTCAAAGGGAATGTGTCCATTTAATGCATCAGATGGCATTCTATTAATCAAATAGATTGCAACCTTCACACAAACACCCCAATATTTCAAAGGAAACCCACCCTGAAACCTGAGTGCCCTGGCTGTATCTAAAATGTGTCTGTGTTTCCTCTCAATAACACCATTTTGTTGAGGGGTATAGACACAACTACTTTGGTGACCAATACCAAGTTGTTGTAGGAGATTGGTGCACTGAGAGTTGAAAAACTCAGTGCCATTATATGACCTTAATGTTTTAACCATGACTCCAAACTTATTTTTGACCATGTTGAGGAATTGTTTCAATATCACAATCACATCAGACTTTAACTGTAACAAATATACCCAAGTGAATCTGGTATAATCATCAACAATAGTCGACAAATAATGTTTCTTATCAATCTAGTTTGCTTAGCAATAGGACAAATGGAACATTTATCATGTATTGAACTACTATTATGGTATTTTACAGGTGATATTGCCTTCATGATAGCTTGTGATGGATGACCTAATCTCATGTGCCACAGCTTGTATGCTTCTTCATTTCCATAAGTAGTTGTTGCACTTATTGCTTCCTTTTCCTTTGAGCTGACTTTATTTACCTTCAACACATATAACCCATCTTCCTCTCTACCAATCCCCTTCACCCTGCCACTGTGAAAGTCCTGAAATATACAAAAATCAGGGAAAAATTGACAGAGCAAGATAGTTCCTTGGTTAATTTCGACACTGCCAAAAGATTGAACTTAGATTATGGCACATGAAGAACATTAGTAACTGTTCCTTCCTTCAATATAGTTGATGTACCAACATGTGTCACATTTGCCTTGTCTCGTGTAGGTAAGTATACCTTGTTCCTGCTAGAATTATATACCTGCCTACCTTTTTCTAGTAAGCTTAAACTTGATGAAATATGATGTGTTGCTCCAGAGTCTACAATCCACTTTCTACAAGGAACTCCTGACATTAGACAAGTAATTGTACCTGTCATGTTTGCATGTTGCTCCTCTGCATCTTTGTTAAGTAGGTTAATAAGTTGCTTGTATTGTTCTTCAGTGAAATATGGTCCTTTGCTATCAGTTGCATCACAAGGTCCCTTGGACATCTGTCCTCCTTGCTGAAACTGCATCTGGCAACCAAGACATGTTTCTGTATTCATGGCACCAGATCCAACAACATTGTTGGCATTAGCAAATGGTTGGCCTCTAAAACCACCTTGTTTCTTCTTCCCTTTATCTCCAGGATAGCCAATGATTTTCCAGCACTGACTCTTGGTATGACCCTTCATATGACAATGATCACACACTAGTCGTGTCTTGTGGTGTGAAGGACCACGTGCACTGCCAGCTTGCATAGTCAATGGCTCACGACCTCTATTGCCATCAGTGACATTATGCACACTCATGGATCTCTCACCTTCATCCTCAATTATCATAGCATACACTTGATTAATTGTAGGAGCAGCAGATTTTAGAAGAATCTGTCTTCTAGTCTGATCATACGATTCATTAAGGCCATTGAGAAATTGCAGTACTCTTTGGTCTTGCAAATGCTGCACATAGTCCTTAGATTTGGGACATCCACAACTAGGACTTGGTACAAGCATGTCATATTCATCCCATAATTCCTTCAACTTTGAAAAATAGACAGATACAAAACTTGTACCTTGGGATAAAGTTGTTATTTCCCTGTACAACTGGAAGATTCTGACTCGATTCACCTTGTTGAATCTCTCCTGCAAATCGTCCCAAACTGCATGTGCACTGGATCCATACACAATGTTGTTTAGTAGATCCTTTCTGACATAATTCATGATCCAGGAATGAACAATAGCATCACACTTTTCCCACTGGTCTGTTAGCTCTGCATAAGACTCCTTCAGACATTTTCCATTGATGAACCCTAATTTCCCCTTTCCGAGAAGATCAATCTTCATAGATCTACTCCATAGGCCATAGTTTTCAGTTCCTGTTAACTGAACTGGAACAAGCACAGATCCAGGCATATCAGAAGCTTGGAGGTGCAACACATGATTGTGATCGATATCCGACATTGTTGCAGAGAGTTATCGATCAAAGTAAATTGAAATTCGAAAAAACAGAGTATTAGAGAAGAATCAATGTCCACAAAATCAACTCGGATCTTCCTGCTCTGATACCATGCTAAAATTCAACATAATTCCATTGTTATGGAACACTTGAGAGAAACAAATAGTTGCAGGAAAGAGTGATTTGTGGAGAATGAAAACTTGTGTTTAGTCATACATATATACAGAAACTGTAGCTAACTTCTCTAACAAAATATCTAACAACTAACTTAATACAGCTGGCATGTCATGACTTTTAGCACTAACAGTGTAACTAACTAGTCGACTAATAGCTACAACTAATTAGCTAATTTCTGATTTAGCTAAAATCTAATATATATATATATATATATACTCAACTTGATGGTTAGTTAAAAGTCGGTTTTTGATTTGTTCAAATTGGCGCTAATTCTTTAGAATACAGTTATTTTGTGAATGAGAATGCAAAAGCTTACTCTCTTCTAGTAATGTATGGTTGTATACTCCTCCGTATTAATTCATGTGATATTTTAAGATTCAAATAAATTTTTTATTTAATTTTTTATTTGTTTTTTAAATATAGTACTCCCTCCGTTTCACAAAAAAATGGTCTAGTTTGATTTGACACGGAGTTTAAGAAAAAATAAATAAGACTTTTGAATCTTGTGGTCATAAATTAAAGTTATGTCAAATGTATAAAATTGTCTTTTAATCTTGTGGTCTTAAACATGTCACGTGGAAAGCTGAAATTAAAATGTTACCAAAAAAAAGAAAGAAGTCATTCTTTTTTAAACAAACTAAAAAGGAAAGGAGGTCATTCTTTTTAAAACGGAGGGAGTAAATGATTAATTATTGTGATTTTAAACATTTTTTACATAGATTTCATATATGTTCAAAAAAAACTTAAAGATTTTATGTCCAAATTCATAATCAAAATTAAACTATTTGACTTTCAAAATTTAAACTGTGCTACATAAATATAGTGATGTACTTTGATTCATCATCTTGTAATTTTATCCTTATTTTTTTCCACAGCAATGCTTATATAATATTACACAAATATTGTACATAGAGGGTCCATTTGATATGAGGGATAAGAGATAATTAATTCCAGAATTTTGTTAGAATATGTTTGTCTCATTTTTGGTTGGCATAAAATCACAGAATAACTTATTCCAAAATTAATTGTTCCGAATTATAGTGTTATTTTTATCCCATATTGAGAATGAAATAACAATCCTAAGATAACTAATTTCAGGATAAATGGTTCCTAACCAAATGAGACATTAGTATTGAATAACCACATAAAGTACATGTATAGTTTACTAAACTACCCTCTCTGTCCCTAATTACTTGTTCGCATTTGAATTGACACATCTATTAAGAAAATAATTATTGGCATAGTGAATTTACCATTTTACCCCTATTAATTGTGAATTGAATGAATTAAAAACTTAAATTATTTTGAAGAAGTTCTACCATTTTCAAAGTAATTAATTGATGGTATAATAGGTAAAAAAAAATTGTCATTTCTTGATTTGTCAAAATGGACAAGTAATTAGGGACAACTAAAAAATGAAAAGTGGACAAGTAATTAGGGATAGAGAGAATATCTCTTTTTATTAAATGTCTCTTGAAAATTGAATTCTGTTTTTTTTTTAAATAAAATGGAGTATAAGGGTGTAATTGAAAAAATATACAAATGATTATTTTCTTGAATTTCTGCGGTGATATTTATTTTGAGACGAATAGACTGATAGTGTTTAGAATTTTGAAACATCATCAATAAAGTCAATTTAATAAAATACACCTTTAATATTATTTTATTTTTATAAAGACTGGGTCAAATTAATAAAAATCAAGAAATATAAAACAAATGAAATAATTGCTACTTTTAAATGATAAAGATAGTATTAATTTTCACTTTTATCCTTACTCAACAAAAGTGAGTTTAATATGATAAAAATAACGCTTATTAAATTGATATCAAATATATAAATAAGAATAATTTAATGTAAAAACGTTACATTTTGTATTGTGAAATGTACTAATACGGCGAAGATCATAACCTATGGTATTTATATATTGGAAACTAGGCTCGTGTGAACGTGGATAAACATCTCTGTCTATTTATTTTTTTTACAAACAAACATTAGTATTTGAGCAAAAAAAAAATTACTAAATATATTTTTCAAAAGTGCTTTTAGGAAAATTACTTTTGGGGAAAACCCTTTTTCTCTCTTTTTTTTTTTTTTTAACAAAACAACTTCTGCTATTACCAAATTCACTTATTTTTCTCTCAAAATTTTGGTCAAACACTCCACTTTTTTTTTCTTTTCAGAAAAGTAAGCACTTTCAAAAAGAAAAAAATACTTACCCATTTCAATTTGTTTGACTTACTTTCATTTTTAATTTATTTATTATATCATAAAATTTAAAAGTTTTATTTACTTTCGTAAATTCCGTATGAAGTAAAATATAAGCCAAACAAATTTAAACGTAAAAAGTAAATATCATTAAGCTTTCAAAAACTTGATCAAAGTTGAAGGTAGAAAGACTATTTCCATAGACCTCATTTCAAGTAAAACATTTTAAAACATGTATGAAAATGAAGTACATTAGTGAGGAAGCGGAAGTGGTAATCAACAAATAATATTATAATTGAACGAAAAAGAAAACAAGAGGTAAGCAAAGAGAGAAGTAATATGGATGAATGAAGACACTCATTTCATTAGAATGAATAACAAGACTGTTTTCAGTTTCATTACAAAAAGAATGAGATATTAATTCGACAAATGTGTTTCTCAGTACAGAAATACGTTTCTAACTTCAATCCAATTTGAGTATTCATCATATCTTCAACTTGCAGCTCCATTTCACAATGCATCAAAATTGTTCTCTAGCTGCAATCAACAAATAATGAAGAGAAAAGGGAATCATTCAGAAACAGGGGAACTAATAAGAAGAGAGAAGAAGAAGCATATATGTATGTATACCATATATAAATGAATAAGAAGCAGGCAAGAAGCACGACGAAGATGAAAGTGTTGACAACAAGAATCCAATTGATGAGATGAACTGGTGTGTAATTCAGACGAACATCCAAGATGAATTCTCTCTGTGTTTCAAACGTAGTACCGTTTTCCCGTTGATATGGATTAGCTGATGCCAAAAAGACGAGATGAAATTGACTTCGATTCAGAGATTCAAGCATTTCAGTTCCTCCACTGTTGGAATATCTCAGTGGAGCTTTGTACTCTGTTTTCTCTTGTAATGATTTCGCAAATATACGATCTAAATGGGTTTCCTTCAGATAGCTATCAAAGTTCTCCCTGGTTTTTCTTAGCCTCATCATCCTTCTCACTGTAAAAACATTCAAATCAAAGATTCTTAACGAAACTCAAGAAAATCGAAAAAGAAGAAGAGAAAACAGAGAAATGAAGATGCGATGCTTACCAAGAATACTGTAGTAAATCAAAAGGGAGAGTAAGAAGAGAAGGGTAATGTTGGAAACAATAACAGACACCCGAAGAGCCATTTTCATGAAAGTTGGTTCTTAAGCTTTTCTTCTTCTTCTTCTGTAAATTTTGAATCTCTGAAGAAGAAGAAGAAGCAAAACTCAGGGTTACTTATATGTAAATAAAACTCAGTTAGTTAAAAAGGCGGGAGATGTTGTTATTGGTTTTTTCACGTGCCAAGATTTTGTTAAAATCAGTTATATAATTGCATTACCATATGTAGGCAAGAAAATGTAGATGGGTGCGTGTTTATTGTCCAATCCTCATAAAATAATGTATATTTATTTGTTTATTTTAGTAAATTAATAGAATTTTATTACTTCATTCGTCTTTATTTATGTGACATTATTTGACTAGATACGAAGTTTAAGTATTAAGTGAAAACTTTATTATGTTTACCGAATTGCTTCATAATTCATACTTTGGTAAAGTGTTTAGTGAAACCCAATAATGACAGAATGACGATGACGTTATTAAATAATTATTAAATAAGAAAATGTATATTCTTTTTGAGATGGACTAAAAAGAAAATGGTGCACATAAATTGAGATGGAGGGATGTAACAACCTATTTCCGTCGTTATGGAAAAGCCAATGGGAAGGAATTTGAGCTAGAAAATTTTTGGGTAGTAACTTGGAAATTTCTTGCCTAGCCCAGACTTGGACGAAATCTAAGTCAGGTGAGGTCTAGAGAAATCTGGTAATGAATGGGGGATATAATTATGAATTTGATCACATGAGTAGAAAGCCAAGACGATAAGGAGTCTGCACGACTTTACGAAATCAAATTCGGGCGAGAAGAACCCCTGAAATTGATCTTGGCGTGAAAGGGTAGTCTTTGAACATCAAGGGTTGAAGGTGCGTTGTAAATGGGAGCTTGGAACTCAAATTCCGAGCTTTTGTCTCTGTGCAAGTCGCCGGAGCGGGATTATTCCTGCCATTGCGGGGCCGCTGTGATGGGATGGGGTCCGTCGTGGCAGGCCAGTCGTGAACTTAAGCCAGAAAAAACCCCAAAATCATTATTTTCTGCAAAACTTTGTTCCCAGGGCAATTCTTGACAGTTTTCCACAATTTCTAATGCTAAAGGTAAGGATATTACTCCCCTAATCCGTATTTTGATTCCTAGAACTTAGAATCTTGGGTAATTATCATTGGAGGAGGGTTTTGGCCTGAAGCTAATGGTGGGAAAGCCCTAGCTGAACATTAGGATCATGAGTTTGGTCTTGGGTTATTGGGTTTGCTATAATTCGGGTAAATTAGACTTTAATTATTGATCCTTGCGTAAATTACTCGTTTGTAGACCAAGAACAAGCGAAAAGAATCTGGAAAGGGAAGACTCAAGTGTCTTAAGAGGATTCAAGCTTGGTTTCAAGGTAGGTGATGGTTTGATTTTCTGTTGTGTGATATATGCCGGATAATTGTTTCATTGTATGCGTGCATGTATGTGAATAGAAAACGTGAATCAATCTAATGAAATGATGATGTGTGTCTCAATACATGCCATGAACCTATGGTTGTGCTGATTGGATTGGGTGTCACGTTCCGACACACTGACATTTTGGGAGTGGATTCCACGAGAGGATCACTTGTGATTATTATGTTCTTACTTACTTGTGATTGATGTTGGGAGATTGTATGTTGCTCTAAAATGATAACTGAATTGTATTATGTATATGTGTGCTTACTGTGTTGTAATTGTTCGTCGTATATATTGTGCTTATGGGAGTAGTCGTGTGATCCTACCTGTACACTGTGGTTGTGTACTGATATTGCACTTGCTCGTTCTTTATTGAGTATAGGGCATCGACAGACCTCAGTTAGGAGATCACTCATCGAGACTGAATTCAAAGGTGAGCCAATTCTCCAGGCTGCCATGGGTCCTCTATTGTCTAGTCCATTCCTTTTGGACTCAAACTTTATTGTTAGATTTATTTGTGTTTAGAGTGAAGAGCATATATGCTCTAGTTTTTGGACGATTGGGGCACCAATGTCCCAAAAGTATGACGGAAGGTATTTGCATACCATTTACGATAGTTCGAGTATATTTGTCCCTTTTCCCAACAAACAAAGTAGTTGTTACTTTTAAAAAAAAGTCAAGATGTTCCTTTTTACGATTCACTGTTTATTATATGAGAGTCAATTTGACTAATTTTTGGAGCTAAATTAAATAAGAATTAGTTTCATATTTAAAATTTATATAAAGATATTATAAGTTGCAATTCCTCTCATATAAATATAATAAGAAAATACATCTTAAACTATTGGTCAAAGATCATGCAATTTGACTTTTGAAAAGCTTAATATGCTAAGCATAAAAGGAATGTAGGGAGTATAAGTTTTAATCCTTATCCACAATAAATATGAAGAGAGATTAATATACTAAAAATAATAATAAATAATAATAATATTAAATTAAAATCAAATAATAATAAATAAAAGTAATTTAGTTAAATCACCCCATAGTCAATTTTACTTGTGGGAAAGATGTAAAAAATGTAGAAAATTCACATAGAATATATATATATATATTACAGTGAGTAGTGAAATTTCACAACTTATGGTCTATGAATATATTGGAAACTAGGCTCGTGCGAATTCGAATAGACATCTTCGTCAATTTCTAAAATTAATTTATTTTATAAAATAATTTTTTTAAAGTACTTTTTCAAAAAAGCACTTTGATGAGAAATAATTGGTATTTTATTATACAATCTAAGAAATATACTTTAAAACAACAACTAGTGTTTGATCAAACTTTTTAAAATGAGTGTCAAAATATATTTCTCTAAAGTGCTTTCCAAAAAATTATTTTTGGGGAGTTTTTTTATTTTGTTTTAGCAAAAAACTTCTACTATTTTGTGAACCACTTATTTTTCTCTCAAAATCTTTGATAAACATCTCATTCTTTTTAAAATAAGCTTTTTGAAAGGACAAAAAGAAGACTCCCTCCATTTCAATTTGTTTGAATTATTTTCTTTTTTTAGTAAAGCATTTAAAAACATGTATAAAAAGAGAACATGTTAGTGAAAATAGAAGAGAAAAAGCATAATAGTGATAACAAATATTAGGATAATCAAATCAAACAGAACAACAATTAATCAAAATCGAAAGAGACAAGTAACACAGATGGATGAATACACCCATTTCATTTGAATGAATAACAAGACTCTGTTTTGTTATTCACCAAAATTGAAAGAGAGAAAAGAACACAGATGAATGAAAACACCCACTGCAACATAAGTAACAAAGAAAAGAACACTAACAACAACAGATAATAAATGAAAAAAGACTCATTTCACTTCATTTTAAAAATCCAATTGATGATCCAAATTGTAATGCGACGGGATTCATCAGCAAGAGTATCAACATCAGTCAACCGATAGAACATCCATTCGTCCATTATCTTCTAATACATTTTATCAAACAACTTACTGTATGAATGAGAATGCACAGCATATGTAAGAAATTATATTTAATGTTGTTTAGACTTTTAAAAAATAGGAGAAGAAAAAAAATCACATGTCAGCGCCACAAATTTTCAGAATTTTAAATAATAAACAATTAAATATTATATAACTAATTAAATATTATAAATTCAAAATTTGAAATAAAAATAATAAACACAAGTCATCAACTTACACAAATAATGACAACTGTCAACATTTTTAAAAACATATTTAATATAATTTTAAAATCCAATATATAAATTAGTAAAAATTGATTTATTATTTTAATTTTTTAAAAACCATTTAATCTGGGACGATTCAATATTTAAAAAAAAAACAAATTCATAAACGTTTTTTAAAAAAAATGCAAATCAGCACAAAATTATACTATTTAAAAATATATAATTTTTAAAAGCACACTTGCATACAAATCAGTTTTAAAGCCTATTTTTGTGCAACTATTTTTTTCTCAAAATATTCCTAGAGATAAGTGCTCCTACAATTTTTAGTTTTTTTTTTAAATAAATTTAAAATTTATTATAGTATTTACATCTAACCATATTTTAGAAATGTTATTTTTTAAAAATTCATGCATTTGAATTTAGATATAAAAATTTTAAAAAATCAGAAGCGGTTGCATAGAAAGAACGGTACTCCTCACTTCCCCAATTCTCTCAACTACATTTTACATATCTATCTATATATCTATCTATATATAATAGGAGAAGTAAAAAGTGACACGTGTCAGCACCACAAAAAATAAACTTTTAAATATTTTAGAAAAATAAATAAATTGAAAAAGTATAAATGAAAAATAGAAAATAAAAAACAGTTGTGAGTCAACCATTTACAAAAAATAAAAATTAATGTTTTTTTTAACTCTTAAAATAAAATGCATCACTTTATTTTATTTAAGAGAATTTTGAGGAGTTATCTTTTTAATTTTTATTTACGAAAAAGGTATAGTGGATTCCTTAAATATAGGTAACCGATTAAACGATCTCTTCTTCCTTTTTAAAACTCCATAATTCAAATTATTTTAACTTATAAATCACAATTTAACAAAAAAAAATAAAAACTATTTACGTTCATTTAATATAAATTTTGATGTATCTAAATCCATTTAGTTTTAGCTAATATAATGTCCAATACACTGAAAAAGAACTAGCCACTGAATATTTTGCCAATAGTGCATATATTCTTATATTAACCTTTTAAGCTTATAAATAAAATATTAATTGTTAAACTATAAATAAATATTAATTATATATTCATTTAAAATAATTTCTTTTTAAAAAATAAGTCAGTTACAACTTATACCTTTTCTTTCTTATTTACTACCGCTTGCTTTAAAAAATCAACAACTTCTTTTCTGTAAGCTGAACGAGAAAATTCTATCAATACTCTCTTCTATATCGAAAGAAATAATATTTCTTTGGTAAAAGAATCATCTTTTTTGTATGTAACACTTCTTCAGTTTCTTTATGTTTTAAATTCTGTTTAATCTATTTTGTGTTTATATATATGATTCTGTCGATAATAAAATATTGCCCAGATTCTTATATATTATGTATTCAGATATGAATTAAATTATATTAGGTAAAAAGTGATACAAGCAATGGCGGATCCAGGATTTTTGTTCGGGGGTTCAAAGTATAAAGGATAAGTTCAGGTAGTAATGCAAGTGCGCGGTGAGCGTAGTAGTCTCTCGGCATGCTCTATGTACAAGAATCATATATATTTAATTGGTTCATAAAAGTAAAGACTAAACTAATCAAAGATATTGAGGACAAAGATACATTCATAAGAATTTTAGTGGATTGACAGTATTACATAAGTTAACTCCTAAAACACGTGAAAACTAAATGATGAAAAAGGGAGCAAGACGGGGAAGAAAGATATTTACCTTATCATGCTAAAATTTAACTTACTTTATCATACCGTATTAATAATTTCTTTTTACTTTTATCATGCTCCATTGAGCATTCTTAAAATTTCTTGTGCTTTTTATACTTTTATTTTGTAATGTCTTACTTTAATTTTCACTTTTTTAAAATTTTCAATTAGCATCCATTCAATCACACATTACTATGAAAATCGTCAAGATTCTCTAAAAGTGTGTAAACAAATAGTTACTAATATTATAATGCATATTTAGAAGATAATAAATAGCATCGTCAATTTTTTTAGGTCATATAGTTCAATTTACTAGGTTAGTCATAATTTGTAAAAAAGACAAATAACGAATAAATCAAATATGTTTAGTTTCCATCTCTCTAAAATTGAATTAAAAATATAAAAGTAATTTCATAAATTCTATAAATCAATATTTTTGAAAGGATGTTGACGATATTTAAGTTTCTTCATTCAATTACATCTAATTTACCTTTTTTTTTAAAAATAAATTATATTTATATCTCATCAATTTCTGGTTAAATATAATTCATCATTTTATATAAGAGTTATTTAAGTTAGTATATGAAAAAAGATTTAGGTTGAAACAAAATAAATAATAGATATAAAAAGAATAAAAATAAAAATAAAAGAATGTATCTAATAAATTTAAAGAAAAACAAATTAAAAAGAAGAAATGAAACAAAAGGAAAAAATAATGAAAAAGAAGAAGAAAGTCTAAGCCCAAAAAGTTTCATTTTCCAAAACATTTAAAGGAGGGAAAAAATATTGTTCATGGGATTCAAAATCATGACCTAGAGGCGTCTGTTGAACCCCTTATCCGCTGAACCAAGCCTGTACTTTGTTATCAAGGGATTCATTTTAATATATATACATGTACAATCAGAATTTGACATTATATATACAGTATAATTTTTTAACGAGGGGATTTGGGTGAACCCCTAGAGTCCACCTAGGTCCGCCCCTGGATACAAGCATAATCATTGATGTTTATAGTCACTTTTGATTTTTTTTTTCCCCCTTCCGAAATGGGATAAAATGGACCCTTCTGGTGAAGGAGAAATCAAGTTGATAATAAAAAATGAGAAGAGAGGTCAAGAGGGTGGTGTGAGGAAGTGATTGGTACACAATTAATACAGTTCACTAAAATTGTTTGACTAATATCTCCTGTTATCTTACCACTTTCTTTTCTGATTTCTTATTAAGTTTTCTTCTAAATAAACTCATTTTTTGTTTAATTTTCAGGCTCAATGATGAATTTTCACCATCAATAAAGTTAGATCATTTAATGAAGGTGATCATAATTTTTTATTATCGGAAAAAAATATTTGATATGATGAAAAAAATAATTGCATTTATTTTGGTAACTTTTATATTTCGTTCAAATTATTTAAATTTAATAGGCATACAATATGACCAAGACTGGAAAACCACCATTACTGACATGGTTCCCCTTGTGTAATAATCACCCAAAAAATTTGTGAGAGGGCATATATATTGTTTTTTCCTAATTGGCACTGAATTCTACGCTTTTACTATAGGTTTATTCTTTAGGGTGTGTTTGATACGAAGGAAAATATTTTCTGGAAAATATTTTTTAATTTTTTTATATTTGGTTGGGTTAAATGTTTTGGAAAACGTTTTCCAAATCAACTCATTTTCTCAAATTTAAGGAAAATGACTTCCCTTCAAAACTTAAGGAAAATATTTTCCAAAACTCTCTTCCGACCCCCCATCCACCCACCCACCCTACCAGCCCCCAACCCACCCCCTACCAGCCCCCCAAAAAAATTAATTTTATTTTTAAAAAATATTATCAACTTCAAAATTTCATTTTTCCACCCTACCCTCGACCCTCCCCCCTCCACCCACCCCCTACCAGCCCCATCCCAAAAAAATAATTTAAGTTTGTTTTCAAAAAATATTTTCAACTTCAAAATTTCATTTCTTCACCCCTACCTTCGATCCCCC
>NC_064282.1:34018400-34055264 GCF_019186545.1 Solanum stenotomum
CCCCCCACCCACCCAAAAAAAATTAAGTTTGTTTTCAAAAAAAAATTCAATTTCAAAATTTATTTTCTACTCTAGTAAAAATAAAAGATATTTCTCAAAATCATTTTTCATTCAAAAACCAAACACTAAAAAATCTTTTTCGAAAAATATTTTCTACTCACCAACAAAAATGAGAAAATAAGTAAAAAATCTACTTGTTTTCCAGGAAAACATTTTCCATGGAAAACATTTTCCTTCATACCAAACACACCCTTAAGATTATATATTATCTATATATAATATAAAGGAGAAACATAGATAAGGTGATGTGACACCTCTCTATGACCTTCATTCATATTTATCTTTTTTCTCCCTTTTTTTGAGATTTTTTCTTATTTAAATTAATTATTTTATTGTAAAAGTGAATTATTTAATTTATTATTTATTAATGGAGGCACATTTACAACAAAGACTCTTCACATGCCATTTTACAAAGAGTAATTATTCATTTCATAACTCACACCTCTCTAATTTCTACTTTTAATAAATTTATTTTTCTTTTTTCTCTTTTTTTAACCTACTTTCAATTATAAAATGATAATATATTTTTATATTTTAAGTAACTTTTTCTTTATAATTTAATGTATACCTATCTATATCTATATATATATAATAAAGTTATATATAGACAAAGTGATGTGACACCTCTCTATGGCCTAGAAAACTATTTATCTTTTTTTTCTTTTTTTTTGGAATTTTCTTCTTTCATTTTTTGCATTAATTACTTGTTTAATAATTTTAAAATCTATCATATTTATTATATTCAATTATAACTCATGGGTTAAAAAAAAACTTCAATCTTTTTGCATTCTCCACTTAAATAACATGCCTTCTCAACTTTCTTCTATCTAATTCTTATGACTCAAACAATCTATAAATAACAATCATATATAGAGTTGTTTGATATTCTTTTTTTTTTTTAACTAAAGTTTTTGGTCCCTTGGACCATTTTATTAAAGGAGCAAAATATTCAACGCAGGTCCAAGAGTGACCCGACCCAACTATTACAAAACAAAAAAAACAAAAAGCTAATGTTCGACACTCCTAAAGATATGTCTGAGTGTAGTCTCTCTAATCTCACCCCCCCCCCACCCCGCCCCTGTACCTCTTCCTCCTAGAACGAAGATGAGCTTCATTGATGCCTATTGCAACTGCCATGGTGAGTGTATCCCATTTTCTGATCTCCTTTCTTTTCCTTCTTAATTCGTAGCTCCATTTTGTTCTGATTTCAGGTGGTTCCAGCCCCCGCCTGCATCGTAGTCTCCCTGCTGCCTAGTCCAGTACTTTCCTTCTCTATTTTTCTGGATCTTGTTATGTACAAGTGTGTTATGATCTGATGATAAACATCGAATGCCTGCTTTCTTAGTTTGTCAATTACTGCTGCTGAAATTGCCCTGTACTTCCTCTTATCTTGCGTGTTTTGATCCGAATATTAGGGATCTATGACTTATCTGCATTCAGAATCTTCCTACAAATGTTGGGAAGCTCTTGAAAATTATTGTATATCTGCTTGCCTTCTTGCTCATAAGCCCTGTTTGCTGATGAATCTGCAAGAGAATTTTCCTCCCTGTAAACATGTGTGACATGGATGTTTAGCAGCTGTAGTACACTGATAATTGCCTGGTATATATCTGCCATCTCCCATGGGATCTTTCATATTCCTCTTAAAAAATTCATCACACATAAATAATCTGTTTCTAAGATAACATTTTGTAATCCTTTCTCTTTACAGACCTTTAAAGCTTCCAAAATAGCTCTTGCCTTTGCCTCCATATTTGTAGTAACTCCAATAGATTCTGCTTGAGCATAGATTAAATTTCCTTCTCTATTTCTTAAGCAAAACCCATATGTACTCAATCCTAGATTGCCTCTACAAGCCTCATCTGTATTACACTTAATAATTGTACCTTCAGGGGGTCTCCAAACTACTGATTGGTAATACAATTTGGGTTTGTACATCCTAAGCACTTGCACCATGGTTGGTCAGTGATCTGGTAATCTTTTCATCCATGGGAACCACATCACAATCAGTTGCCTTATTAGTTTCTGAACATGTACCACCATGTTGTGGAAATTGATGTCTCCACCATGTCTTCTGGCATTTCTTCTCTTCCATAGTGTCCACATTATTAAAGAGGGTATTGCTCTGCAGACCCTCATCAATTTTGATGGACCTGTAATCCTCCAGAAATGAATTATTACTTGTTGTAAGTGCATGTTGTCAATGTTGATACCTGCAAAAATAGCAAATTGCTTCCATAACTTGTTGGCTATGGGAGCTGTTAGTAATAAATGGCTCATGGTTTCCTCTACATAAGTGTCACAACAATGACATCTGGAGACCGTTGTAATTTTCATCCTCTTCAGATTATCATCAGTTGCAATTCTCCTCCTCCATACTCTCCAACAAAAGAAATTAATCTTAAAAGGAACTCCCTTTGCCCACATTAATTCATAACACTGTTTAGGCTCATCTCTTTTTCTCACAAGTTCCCAGGCTGATTTAACTGAGAAAACTCCTTTGTTGTTGGCCATCCAACATGGTCTATCATCATTTCTTCCTTCTATTGGAGGTTTGATTGTATCCACAATATGCTCAACTATCTCTTCTGATAATTTACTCATGAGCTTAGGGATATCCCAATTTCCTTGGTTGATGAATTCTTTCACCTCAATTTCCTCCTCCTCTGCATGATTCCCTTCTATGTAACAAAGTGCACCTTGTTTTGTCCAATTATCAAACCAGAAGCTTGAGTTTCCAGCAAGAACCTGCCACCAGATTTGATGTTCAACTTCTTCCCTTACCCTAATCATTTTTCTCCATATATGAGAAGCTCCTCTGCCCTGCACTAGGATAGGATGTAACTTCTTACAATATTTATTCCACATATAAGCATTCCATAGAGATGTGCTCACCCTGAAAATCCACCAAAGCTGTTGACACATCCTGAATAGATCTGAAGCTCAAACCCCCTTCTTCCTTGGGCAAACACATCTTATCCCATGAAACCCAATGCTTATTTTTAGCACCAGTGGTATTTCCCCAATAAAACTTAGCAAAGATACTATGAAGCTGATTAATAACACTGACTGGTGGGCTCATAGCTGAAAGTAGGTAAATAGGCATTGATTGAAGCACATGTGAAATCAATATATACTTCCCCCCAAAAGTCAAAAACCTATTCTGCCAAGAGTTGATCCTCTTCATCACCTTTTTCACTAAATCTTCAAAATGAGCCTTATTCTTTCTGCGATAGAAAACAAGACAGCCTAAGTAAATGAAAGGAAAGGAACCCTGTCTAATTCCTGTGATTCTTCTTATCTTGTTGTTGATAGCAAAAGGAACCTTTTCATGCATATAAAACAAACTCTTGTTGAGGTTTATCATCTGCCCTGAAACTTGCTCATATCCTCTTAATATCTTCATCATCATTCTCATGGAAGTGGGTTGTCCTGAGCAAAATAAGATGGTATCATCTGCATATAATAAATGATTCACTTCAGGGCTCCATTTTGGAAGACCATACCCTTTGAAATTAGTATCCTCAAACAGCTTATTTAAGTTCCTAGATAAAATTTCAGCTCCAATAATGAATAAAGTTGGAGAAATAGGATCCCCTTGCTTGAGACCCCTTGAAGACTTGAGGAATCCAAAAGACTGTCCATTCAGAAGGACAGAGTACCAATTGTTTGATAACAACCTCCATATCATATCTATAAGCAATTCTGCAAACCCAAACTTCCTCAACACTTTAGTTAAGCAAATCCAAGTTACTCTATCATAAGCCTTAGCCATGTCAAGCTTAACAACCACATTATGCAATGTAGTTCTTTTGTTTATATCTCTTATTATCTCCTGAGCAAGCAACACATTTTCAGTAATACTTCTTCCTTTGATGAACCCTGTTTGATTGGTAGAAATAATCTAAGGTAAAATAACTACCAGTCTCCCATGTACTACTCTCGAAATGATCTTATTAACAAAGGTGCTGAGACTAATAGGTCTTAAGTCTCCAAATGTATCAACCTCCTCCTTTTTTGGTATCAAAACCAAATTAGTATGAGTTATGAATCTGGGCAATTCCTGACCACAAAAGAAAGCCTTGACCAAGTTGGTTATGTCTTCTTCTATGATATCCCAGCATGTCTAAAAGAAATGACCCAAAAATCCATCTGGACCACTAACACTATCACTATTCAGGGCAAATACCACCTCTTTTACCTCCTCCTTGCTAGGCAATCTTGTTAGCATCTCATTCTGATCTCCTGTAATCACTTTAGGAATGGCCTCCAACATGTCATAGTTGTTTGTGAAATTGGTTTCCATGAATTGATCATTGAACACTATCACAGCCTCCTCCCCTATACTTTGAGTTGAGGTGATCAGATCTCCATGAGAATTTTTTATTTTAGCTATGTACAACTTCCTTCTTCTCCCCTTGACATAGGAATGAAAAAATTTTGTATTCCTGTCTCCATCCTGAAACCACCTCATTCCAGCTTTTTGTTTCCAGTATTCCTCTTCCAAATGTAGGAACTTTTTGAGATCTGCCTTTGCCTTGCTTAGTTCTTCCCTATTGTTTGCAGATGGGTTTATCTCTAATTGTGCCTCTTTCACCTTAATTACATCTTCCAATGTAGCAATCTATTGGAAAATGTTACCAAAGGTTACTTTACTCTATTTAGCTAGTACCTCTTTTAACTTCTTGCTTTTCTTCTGATAAATAGTGAAAGGAGATCCTTCCTCTATTCCTGCCCAGCATTCCTTCACCTGCTTTTTAAAATCTGGATGTTTTGTCCAGAAATTCAAAAATTTGAAAGGCCTAGCCACTGACTCCTGAGTGGCATTACATGTTACATGAAGAGGGGCATGGTTTGACCCCTCCCTAATCAAATGATGTACCTCACTATCAGGCAAGAGCTCCATGAATTCATTGTTTCCTAGTACTCTGTCTAGTCTTTTAAATATGCAATCCTCCTCAATTCTTCCATTCCACCAAGTAAATTTACTTCTTGAGTACCTAATTTCATGTAAAGTACAATTATTCAAACACTGAGCAAAATCAATGGTTTCCTGTTGTGTGACAGTTAGACCACCCAACTTTTATTCATCTTTTAAAATAACATTGAAATCTCCCCCCACTATCCAAGGTTCTTGAGTATTCATTGCAATCATCTCTAAATCCTCCCATAACTCTAATCTTTCCAGGGCACTGCACCTTGCATATACTGCTGAAACTTTGTAAATAGAAAGACCATTATTATGAGTGAATTTCATAGTTAATTGTTGTATAGAGTCTATCTCTACTTGCCCTTGCCAATCCCCACTCCAAAAAATCCATATCTTTGCTGAACAATTCACCATAGCATATTGTAAATTCAACTTTCTTCTGTACTCCTCTACTACCAGTGGACTTTGAAATGGCTCTAAAAGAGCTATATATGTGTAGTGATGTCTTCTCTGCAGATCTATTAACCTCTCAAAAGCATTTTGAGATTTAACAGATCTAATATTTCAAAACATAATTTTGTGAATCATTGATCAGATTGATTGGTCTGCCCCTTCCTACTCCTTGTTGTTGTATTAAATGGAACAACATTGCCCCTATATTTTTTGTTTCTTTCATTTAACTTGTTTATCTACCTGGGTGACAGATCTCCTGATGAAGCAATCTCCTCAATGTTGTTGTTAATATCCTCTTCTTCTTCCTGCATTCTTCTTTTTTCAGCTTCTTCATAGGATATATTATCCAGAAAAAGTGTCTCATGTAAAGGATTAATAATTTGTATGGGTTAAGGACCTGCTGCTGTCCCATCTCCCACATTATTCTCACTTTGCTTGTTTAAACTTGCATTTTGCACGTCAGTTGGATCTTTCACAGTTCTCTGACTATCTCCCATCTCCCTTATTTCATGTTGACATAGTTTCCCATTATTCTCCTTTTCTGCTACAAAACCTGTTTGGTTAATTCTTGCTGGTAGATCACTAGTTTCTTGCCCAATATATTATTTGAATTGCTTCCTCATCTCTTCTCGTGTGTTGTCTGACCCTTTCTCTATTAAGTCCTCTTCTTCTTCTTCTGTTTTCAATGCCTCAAATTTGTTTTTACTTTCAATCACTTTTTCTTTTTGAACAGCTCGTGGGTGCCATTTTTGTTCTTGTTTTCCATTGTAAAAATTCCTTCCTCTACCGATCCCCTTGTGCCTTTGTTCTCTAAAACCTTCATTATTGTCCTGTTTTGCAACATTGTCACGCCCTTGTTTGATGTCAATTCTTTGTCCTTGATCTAATTTCTCCTTGACATCCCTCTCCTTTCCTTCCCCTTTTCCTTTTTCTTCATTTGTATACAACTCCGGATGTAAGATAAAGCAATCTGTTTCATTATGTCCTTGAAGTTTGCAAGTTTTACAATATTTTGGGATGCAGTCATATCTAATTGGAATCCATTTCTCCATTACCTCCCCTGTTTTTTTCCTTACTCCCACATTAATCCTCTTTGGAAATTCACCTAATAGATCCACTTCCACCTTGACCCTAGCACAGCTAGGCCTAGTCTTGTTTTGAGTCGCCATGTCAACCTGTAGAGGTTTCTCTACTGTTGTGGCTAATGAGAAGATGGCTTCCTTTCCAAAAAAATTGGGAGGCAATGTAGGGAAAGAAATCCAAGCTATCGCCGTTGTGGTCTCTTCTTGCGGATCAAACAACGGATCTCATTTCAAAGTCCTCATTGGATATGACCACTGCTTATGAGTTATATAGAATTGTGGTTTTGATAGAAGAGTCACATAATCCTCCAAGTTTGATGATCTTATCAACACATATCTATTGCATAACAATCCAATATTGACCTCTCCCTTTAATTCGCATTGTTTTGGGATTAACGTTCGCAGATCTTGCATATCAGGCCACCCATACGCAAATTTCCCTATCACTGCATATTGTAAGTCTTCTTCCAAAATCATGTGGGCTATCTCCTCCTCTTCCCATATAAGTCTTGGTTCTCCATGAGGTATTGGATTGGTTTCAATTGAATCTTTTGATGTTTTGCATTATTCGGATTAAGGGTTGCAGCATACGTAATAGGGTTTGTGGCTAATGTTGATGTTATAGTTTGAACAACCTCCAGTGGTGGAGGCTGCCCAACGGCCGGAGTGGCCATAAAATCCAATCAACGTAGGCAAATTTAGGTTTTGGGCTATATTCTAGAGAGCGTTTGATATATTTGTGAGTTGTTTGATATTCATTTTCATGTTTTCCTTCTTCTTTTTACTAATATTTTTTTTTTCGTTTTTGTTTGTTTTTTCTTCATTTTCTTCATCGATCATGTATTTAATAACTAAAAGAGAGAATATAGAAAAAGTGATGTGGAAATATGCATGTCCACCATGTTCATGAAGATCATAGATATGTTTTACATAATTTTTTGTACAAGTTCGGCAAAATGAAGAAGAACTTTAGTGGCGGTGGAAGTTTCATCAAGAGATAATCAGATTAGTTTGATAGAATTGAAGTTTGAATGATTTAGAATATATAGAGATACACTTATTGTTGTTTATTTTTGACAATTTGATAAAGTTTGGAGTGTTGCAGATATAATTCTTTTTTATATAGGGTAAATGTTAACTTCTTCTTCTTCTAAAATAATGTGTTGATTTTTCTGGGAAATTTTTTTGGTGATTTTTAAAAGTCTATTTATCTATCTATATAATAATGTGTTGGACTAGAATAGTGTGGTATTTTTTCTCTTTACTTTGGTAATTTTTTTTTCTTTTTCTTCCTACTTATTATTGACCTTATTATAAAAATAAATGTCTCAATAACTTATTTCTGATCGTCTTATTATTTTCTATGATTAATATTCATTATTGTGTGTCTTAATGTACAAATGTCAAAATATTAAAATTACACTCTTAATCCTCTTAATTACAGTGACTCTTCATTCTTAGGAATTTGTATATTGCATGTAGTATTTATTTGAAATATGAAATATACTCTTTAATATTTTTATATATAAGCTAAGCAAAAACTAGAAGAATTAGAAATTTGTGTATGCCATTTTTTCAATATTTTCTGCATAGCTAATTCTTTTTTTTTTGTTCTCTTTTTTTTGTGTATTTTTAAATGTACTAGTATACATGTCCGCGCGATGCGCGGATAATATTAAAAAAATAATGTTATATTTATGCTTGAATATATAGTATACACTTGTATACATGAAAAAAATAATTTAAATTAGTGTATCAACTATTAACACGTAAATCAACTTTTATATATAAATATGTATAACATAGTTTGATCCCATTAATGACAATAGATTTCATGTCGGTAAAATTTTTGCTTGTTTTTAGAGTTTTTTTAGTTGCTTCACGTGTTGCTCTTCAACATTTTTCTTTGTTTTGAAATTTTATTTATTTATTCTCTTTCATTCTATAAATTAAAATCATTCATAATTTGAATTTGTTAATAATAATTTTAGCATTTTTTTAATATGCATAAAATAATAGTGTATATAATAGATGAAAATACGCATAGAACTTTTTAAATGTAATATTCAATTATGATAAAATCCACTTAAGTACAACATAAGTTAATATAATACAAATTAATCTCACTTTACATATAATACAAACTAATCTAATAAAGTATATGTTTTACAATTTATAGTTATTTTTTTTACAATATTACCCATTAACTCTACTTTATCAAAAGAAGTACTCGAATGGGTATCTATTTAATATCACAACTATAATTTTATATAGAGAGTCTTATGAAAATGTAAAACTTGACTCAAATCATTTTATTCGTAAATAATCTCCTTCTTTATTGCATTTAAAATATGATTGATACTCATTTGTTCTAAGAAGTCCACCTATAGGTTATTAGATTTTATTGCAAGTCATCAATCAATTACAAACAATATCAAAATAACACATGAGTTAGAATCACTCTACTCTGTTAATTTGAACAAAAGTATAATTCAAGTCATTTAATATGAATTAGTATGTTTAAAGAAGATTAGTTTGTTGTTATATTTTACCCTTGAATTTTCTTAAATACAATGCATTATTTTTCTTATAATTTATATATGTTTGAGTTGAGAGAAAAATAATAAATGAAGAAGATCAATACAAAAAAATTTTGTAATTAACAATAATTAATAAAAGAGGATCAATTTGTTATTCTTATCCTTATCCTTTTTATTTTACCCTTTACCTGCATTTCGTCTCTTTTATTCGTTTTATCTTCTTTTCCTTGTTTTTTTCTTTAATTCTCTTTTATTTGTTTGTTAAATTGAAAAAAAAAACTATTTTTAAATATATGTTAGTAAGGATAAATAAATAAATTGTGAGCAGATATAGGTCAATTTCCATTTATATTACATAGAGAGATAGTATTATTATCTTCCTTTATATGTAAATTCAATGTAGTTAAATATATTTATAACATCTGAAAAGATAAATTTGTGAAATAGTAAGAGTTTGTTTAGAATTCCATGATCAAGAGTTTCTAGTTTTAATTAAGTTAATAATTTAAAAATATAATATCTTCAAATTTAAATACTTCTAATCTTTTAATTCAAAATTTCCATCATAGTTTCATCATTCATTTGCAAATTAAAAAAATAAGATTAAAAAATTATAAATATGAAATATGCAATAAACAAAGAATCATAAATTATATGTAAATACATTCAACACAGTTTGATTTTGAAACAAAACATAAGATTAAAACAATAAAAATATATTATATGTTTGACATAGGTATCGGATATAGTCTTAAAAGTGTTTCTCCTTCTTCAACTACATATATTCATCACAGAAATGGCTTGATCCTAACTTCATCAACTAATCATCTTCAACATCTAGAACTTGCAAAATAAAGTACAATTATTGATAATGTATACCACATAAAACAGAAGAATAAGAGAGGAAATATGATAAAAAATTACCTTTTCATGAATGGTAAGCATTATTATCGCCTTGAATTTTCTTTATTGAAATTCATTTTTTCCCCTGGAAAAACTAAAGAAAAGACTGTCCTATTTAAATTTACTAAATTAATACGGTTGAGTTTTTTTTTGGGGTAGGAAGTCAAGAAGTCAAGTGGGTGAGGAATTTTAGGGATAATTATTTGTAGTTGAAGTTTCTTTTTATTTTTTAAAAACAAAATATGTTTTTAAAAAAAGAATAAATAATTAGATAGCGTTAAAAATTGTGTAGCAATAGATGTGTATTGGACAGTTTTGATATAATAATTTCTTATATTTTTCTGTTTATATAATAATATTTTCATTACTATTATTTATATTGCTTAAATATGCTTTAAAGTTATTTAAACGTTAAGTTTCAAAATGTTTTAAAAAAAAAATTATTTTATATTGTTATTATTTTTAAAACTGAATTTAAACATTAAGTTCCAAAACTACTTTTTAAAAAGCTGTTTTATATTGTTATTTGTTTTCAAAATTGAATTTAAACGTTATGTTTCAAAACTGTTTTTCTTCTAAAACTGTTTTATATTGTTGCTTGTTTTTAAAATTGAATTTATTATTTAAATTAACTAAGTATATCATTTTTAAAACTAAAAATTCAAGAATAATTGTGGTATTGACATGCGGCATTTTTTCCTCTCCTATTATTTATAGATAGATTTTCTTTCTTACCTTATTTTGTTTTTTAATTTTAATTAATTTTTTTAGTGATTTTGATATGATAATTCTTTAGTTTGGTGAACAGACGAATACTAGAAAGTAAGTAGTGATAAGTTATAAGAAAGAGGATGAAGAAGTTCGAATTAAAAAAATACTGATGTTTAATATATATATTTTTTGTTTTCTTCTTTTTTATTAATATATATTTTTTTCGTTTTTGTTTGTTTTTTCTTCATTTTCTTCATCGATCATGTATTTAATAACTAAAAGAGAGAATATAGAAAAAGTGATGTGGAAATATGCATGTCCACATGTTCATGAAGATCATAGATATGTTTTACATAATTTTTTGTACAAGTTCGGCAAAATGAAGAAGAAATTTAGTGGCGGTGGAAGTTTCATCAAGAGAGAATCAGATTAGTTTGATAGAATTGAAGTTTGATGATTTAGAATATATAGAGATACACTTATTGTTGTTTATTTTTAACAATTTGAATTAGTTATTTTTTTTCAAATATAAGGTATGTATTCTCCAAGAACAATATTGTTTGATAAAGTTTGGAGTGTTGCAGATATAATTCTTTCTTATATAGGGTAAATGTTAACTTCTTCTTCTTCTAAAATAATGTGTTGATTTTTCTGGGAAAATTTTTTGGTGATTTTTAAAAGTCTATTTATCTATCTATATAATAATTGTTGGACTAGAATAGTGTGGTATGTTTTCTCTTTACTTTGGTAAATTTTTTTTTCTTTTTCTTCCTACTTATTATTGACTTTATTATAAAAATAAATATCTCAATAACTTTATTTCTGATTGTCTTATCATTTTCTATGATTAATATTCATTATTGTGTGTCTTAATGTACAAATGTTAAAATATTAAAATCACATTCTTAATCCTCTTAATTACAGTGACTCTTCATTCTTAGGAATTTTGATATTGAATGTAGTATTTACTTGAAATATGAAATATACTCTTTAATAATTTTATATATAAGCTAAGCAAAAACTAGAAGAATTAGAAATTTGTGTATGCCATTTTTTCAATTTCTTCTCCATAGCTAATTCTTTTTTTTTTGTTCTCTTTTTTTGTGTATTTTTAAATGTATTTTCTTTTTTACCTTATTTTGTTTTTTAATTTTAATTAATTTTTTTAGTGATTTTGATATGATAATTCTTTAGGTTGGTGAACAGACGAATACTAGAAAGTAAGTAGTGATAAGTTATAAGAAAGAGGAGGAAGAAGTCCGAATTAAAAAAATACTGATGTTTAATATATATTTTTTTCTTTTCTTCTTTTTTATTAATATATATATTTTTTTGTTTTTCTTTGTTTTTTCTTCATTTTCTTCATCGATCATATATTTAATAACTAAAAGAGAGAATATAGAAAAAGTGATGTGGAAATATGCATGTCCACCATGTTCATGAAGATCATAGATATGTTTTACATAATTTTTTGTACAAGTTCGGCAAAATGAAGAAGAAATTTAGTGGCGGTGGAAGTTTCATCCAGAGATAATCAGATTAGTTTGATAGAATTGAAGTTTGAATGATTTAGAATATATAGACATACACTTATTGTTGTTTATTTTTAACAATTTGAATTAATTATTTTTCAAATATAAGGTATGTATTCTCCAAGAACAATATTGTTTGATAAAGTTTGGAGTGTTGCATATATAATTCTTTCTTATATAGGGTAAATGTTAACTTCTTCTTCTTCTAAAATAATGTGTTGATTTTTCTGGGAATTTTTTTTGGTGATTTTTAAAAGTCTATTTATCTATCTATATAATAATTGTTGGACTAGAATAGTGTGGTATTTTTTCTCTTTATTTTGGTAATTTTTTTTTTCTTTTTCTTCCTACTTATTATTGACTTTATTATAAAAATAAATATCTCAATAACTTTATTTCTGATTGTCTTATCATTTTCTATGATTAATATTCATTATTGTGTGTCTTAATGTACAAATGTTAAAATATTAAAATCACATTCTTAATCCTCTTAATTACAGTGACCCTTCATTCTTAGGAATTTGTATATTGAATGTAGTATTTATTTGAAATATGAAATATACTCTTTAATATTTTTATATATAAGCTAAGCAAAAACTAGAAGAATTAGAAATTTGTGTATGCCATTTTTTCAATTTTTTCTGCATAGCTAATTCTTTTTTTTTGTGTATGTTTAAATGTATTTTCTTTCTTACCTTATTTTGTTTTTAAATTTTAATTAATTTTTTTAGTGATTTTGATATGATAATTCTTTAGGTTGGTGAACAGACGAATACTAGAAAGTAAGTAGTGATAAGTTATAAGAAAGAGGAGGAAGAAGTTCGAATTAAAAAATACTGATGTAAAAACTAATATTTTCAATTAAAGAGTATGTACCTTATAGATGACTTGGAATAACAATTGTTACAAAATATAGATATATTGAATTGATTTTCATAGCTTATCTTTTATGATTTAGTATGAAACTTTATTTTAATTCTTTTCATAACCGCGCGAAGCGCGGCCAAGTACACTAATTTAAAAATATAGCACAAGAACAAAGAATGTTATGTTTACGACTATATAAGAAACCACTGAAAGAATTAAACATAAATGGGTTATTTTGTGATGGATGAATTGATGAATTTAGAACTCTATGCATGTATTGTATTCTTTTTATGTGTATAATAACTTGATAATGTGTGAATTTTATAAAAAAAAGTAAAAAAAAAAAATTGAACAAATATTTTAAATAGAATATCAATTTTAATAGGAAGGAATTTGTTATTGATTTTGTTAAGTTTAAATTGATGTGAGTTATGAACGTGCCTGTGAAGAATAAAGTTTGATGAAGACTTCAACTATTTTCATGCTTTGCTGATTTTTTAAATTTATTTTTCAATTTCTATTTCACCAATGTGTCAACCGCACATGTGACATGAAATGAGGCAGATCTTTGAAGTATACAAGCGAATAAATTGGTGAGAAAAGAGGAACTTAGCCGAAGAATCATATCTCTCCATGTTAGATTGTGAATTGTTATTTTCGGCAATATTTCTTATTGCAAAATGTTAATCCGTCTTTTTCAATATACAAGGCTCAAAGTATCAAGGAATTATTCTGAATGATGCTAACAACTTCAAGTATGTATTATATATTTATTTCCTTATATAGAAGGGAGAGTTGGGAAGGACCAACATGGCATAAGAAAATTGTACCAAAAGCAACTTAAATTGGACAGTTGGACAGGACTGACATAGCATAAGAAATTTGTACCAAAAGCAAGTTAAATTGTATATTGTACCAATAGCACTATCAATTGTACTTTAAACATGGACCAATCTGATTGGTCATTCAATCACTTTTGCTTTTGTATAAGCACGTGTATTGTGCTTATTTCTTAGCAAACCACGTGTACAAGCAAATTTTGTATTCTTCCTCTTCCTACCACTGATTTCTTCAATTAATTAAACAGTTGGACAGGACTAACATAGCTTAAGAAAATTGTACCAAAAACAAGTTCAATTGTATATTGTACCAATAGCACTATCAATTGTACTTTAAACCTGGACTTATCTGATTGGTCATTCAATCACTTTTGCTTTTGTATAAGCACGTGTATTGTGCTTATTTCTTAGCAAACCACGTGTACAGGCAAATTTTGTATTCTTCCTCTTCCTACCACTGATTTCTTCAATTAATTAAACAGTTGGACAGGACTAACATAGCTTAAGAAAATTGTACCAAAAACAAGTTCAATTGTATATTGTACCAATAGCACTATCAATTGTACTTTAAACCTGGACTTATCTGATTGGTCATTCAATCACTTTTGCTTTTGTATAAGCACGTGTATTGTGCTTATTTCTTAGCAAACCACGTGTACAGGCAAATTTTGTATTCTTCCTCTTCCTACCACTGATTTCTTCAATTAATTAAATTTTAGGGTTTTAAGCATTTTACATAATTTCTCTCTAAAATTATACAATTTTCTTCTTAATGGTTCTCCAATCTTATCCTTTTTCCTCTTTTTTTTTTCCTTTTTTTTTTTTCTGATAGTGAGGAATTTAGCATTCAAATTGCGAGATATTTATGTTTTTGAGGTTTTAAAGCATTTTTCTTTATTATTGAAATTCTATTATTTGTAATTGCCATTTATTTTTTTGAGTTGTTTTTCATTGGATTTCAATATGCATGTACTAATTTTTCTAATATACTTATTCATGTTTGAATTTAGATAGTCAGGTTTAATCTTATGGATGATTTTGAGTGCAAGCTCAAAGATAACCATTTTCTCTTCAGGTTAACAATTGGTGCAACAAAGGTGTTTGATGGTGGAATGCTTCAATCAAATAAAAGATTTACACATTTCTACAACATATTCCTCTGTCAATTATGAAGATTTTAGGTCAGTATTGACTTTCTTTGGCTTCTGGTGGTGAGTCTAAGCTATTATATTTGAAGATAAAGGGAGATTATTATTGCACTTATACATAGTAGAAAATACTTACTTTTCTGATAAAGTTTTATTAGTGCTTTAGTGATTGATTGGAAAAACATTGGCATATTTGATGAGAGAAAACAAAAAGTTAACAGAGATGTTGGAGTTTAGACGTAGTCATTGACATTGTTGGCTTGCTTCACTACATAAGAGGGTGATAATCAGTCCAATATGGCTACCAATTAATTGCTTTTCTTAATGGTTGGAGTGGTTTCTTCAACTTTTTTCTAATCTGCTTTGGCCTTTGTGTTTTTGCCTTATATTTGATTCTGGAAGCTGCATGATCCAACCATATTGTTTTATCTATATAATGAGAAACGAAGAAACAAACCCATCCCTTATGCTTTGAAATAAAAGAGGACTCTAATTGCTACTAAGGTTTTAATATCCATAGTAACCGAATTGTGCGTCAGCATGAGTTTATTAGTAAGTCTTTGTGCTTTGAAAATAGTACATCAGATTTGATAGTATCCAACTTCCTCTCCAAGGTCCAATTCAAAAACCTTACCCCTTAACATAGGGGTTTCTCTTTGCAGTCTAAATTATTACAAGTCATCTTTTCCTATGTGCCAACTATTTATGCTTTGATATTGTTGAGATCCTTCACAGGGGATTACTTATGATGGACTGTTAACTTTTTATGTATGCTGCAACTACTGTTATTACTAAAATAGTACATATATCAGTTGATGTGTTAGTTTGGGTAATTGACTCTTTCAGGTAGAACCAAGATAGCTCTATGTATTGGATGAAAGGATAGGCAATTCTGAGCAATTTTTGGGTGCCATTTGATTGGTTGACTTTTCTAAAGTGTGTTTTGAGACAATTTCAAACATATATATTGTTAAATGAGATCATTTATTAGATGGACTTAGATAATAACTGTGAGTTACTCTGAAAAAACTAGGAAATATGAGTCAATGTACCTGGCTCAACTTCAGTTAACTTGCTGAAGTCATGTAAATCCTGCTTTTCATGGAGAGATTACAAAACACCTAATGCACATATGCTTCATTAAGTTGCTTTAGTACATTTTCTTATCTTTGTGATAACTATGCCTCTGACATGTTCTTTCCCATCATATTTATTTAAGTAGAAATTACTCTCAGTTCCATTTCATCTCCGATGAGGATGAAAATCTCTTAGTGTGACCTATGTTACCTGGGTCCTTTCATTTGCATTGACGTACACATGTTGAGTGGGTGAAATATGGGTGTAGGTACTTCACACAAATTATTTTAATACATAAAAGAACTGCCAAAAAACTGCATGTACTCCTACTAGATACTTACACCTATATGACATCACCCTTAATCAGTCAATGTGATGATATACGATGTTACGGATATTTCTGCCTGTCTTCTGTAAGAGAATCTCAACAATGCAGTGAAAAACCAATTTGAAGAACCAACTGTTTTAGTGGCATGCTTCTGTGGGTGATTCTCTTTCCCTTAGCATACATATATCTTAAGGAATTTCTCTACGACTAGCAAAATGTGCATTATCAGACTAATGAAGAATCAAATAATTACTGTTCTTTTATTCTTTGGGATAATACTTGATAAAGAAAGCAGCTGATTAGTATGCATAATTCTCATTCTTGACGAGGTTCCATTATGATATTGATTTCAATATTCATATTCTTGTCTTATTTAGAAGTGGCAGTAGGGAAGGACGAACAAGGGCAAATAAGTAATTCTAATGTTAACTTTGGGGTAAATTTGTAAATTAACTTTTCACATGTGTATCCAGTTTATGCTTTCTTTCCTTGTTCATCGGTAGAATCTACCATATGCTCGCGTAGCTAGCACCCTTCAAATTATGTTTGAGCCTCAAATTTTTCTTCGGTGTTGTTGTAATCTTTGGTTACACCAAGTTTTAGTTCCCCTTCTCCCCCAATTTTTCGGTAATGTGTCCAACTCTTGAAAAGAACCTATAATGGTTGCTTTTTTCCCATTTTTCTTTGGATTCTTAGGTTGTGTATCATAAAATGTATTTAATTTTCCCATGCATGTTTGAAAATAGAAATAAATATGTATATAACTTTGATGTACAGAGGCTTTTGTGGTAACGAGTCTAGGTGTGCTCTAAAGTCTAATAACAACAAGCATAGCTCTCACTTCGAATCGGCTTTAAACTCTTTCCCATTTTATTAACTTTGACTGCTCCAAATCGGGATATAAATTTGTAATCTGCGGAAATTGTGAAAATCTTTCTTCACCAATCCCTTTGACACTCATTCTTCAGGAATAAGGAGGAGTATTTTTAAGTTTGAATTTGTTCATTTAGAATATAATTTCTTCTGCTTCATATTTATTTAATATAAGTATTATCCCTCTCTTTTTGTTGATACATTTAACATAAAGTTGCCCCACTATTTCTGATGTGTGGCCTTCTCAGTAATTTGCAGGAATAACAGATTACATTTTCTGGGCACTGAATAGACAGGTTCTAATAGCAAATTGATGAACAATTTATCATTTAATCTCATATGAAGTGAAAGGATTCTTAGCTTTTGATTTGTGATGAACTTGAATGAAATAGGACTTCATATGTGGTATTGAGGTTTTCTATTTCTCTCAACTTTACTTGAAGTTTGCCTTGCAAAGTTTTCTCAAACTTTAGCCTAATTATGCCCTCATTTTCATTCTCGGGCTAATTAAAATTTCATTTATCAAAAACTATCGTAATTGGTTTATCTTCATCTATTTCGATTTAGTAAATTAGAGATCTACCAACAAAGGTGTTTGTATGCTGTTAATGAAAACACATACTGCCTTCTCTATTCTCTTCAACTCTTTTTCCCATCATCTTCTTCCTCTACTTTTTTCAGCTACATCTATCCCAACAGTTTATATTCTTGCAGCAGGCATCTTATGGTTGTTACTTTATACACTTGTAATCTTGCAGCAGACACTTTGTGATGGTTAATTGTTGCAACGTAATAATATTAATTCTTACTTCTTAACCTCTTTATAGGTTGTGAGTTTCGAATTTTGAGTTCATTTCAAATGAACACAGGTTGTTCTTTTTAAATTTAGGTGCCATAATCCCTCAATGTCTTCTCATATGTGTCTTTGCGTTTTTCTGATGTTTAAGTTTTAACTGTAAGAGTGGTTTAAGGAAATATGGATTATATAAGAGGAGAAAATAGAGTTGCAGCTAATGGTTCATCTCTGGCACAGATTCATTTCACAAGCTGTCCCTTTTTGTTAAAATTAACTTGTGACCTGAACTAATTCCTTTGATTTTGCTAAATCTAAACAGGAAACAACACTATACAACTACTATCTTGCTTTGGTGATGATGAGGGACAACCCCAGAAAATTATGCTATTAACGTCCCATTATTTGAATGAGCCAACCTAGCCAAAATTCTGGTAAGAACAGAATCGTCTATGGCAGCAATACGTGTACTTCATACCAAAACAAGTGTACTTGAAGTGTTCTTCTTCTTTTGTTAATCCCAAATCCTAATGTTGCTTGAATTTCTTTTGCACCTTTTACTTCTACTTTAGCATTTCTTGGATTTCGGGTGTGTTGGATACTCTTGCATGTGTGTGTTTTTCGCCAGAAATTCATTTGAACACCTGAGAAAGTGAAGGGCAGAGAAATGAACACGCCACAGAGAAAGTAAAGTCTCCATCTTCATTTTTTCCATATCTACAATTGAAAACAGAAGAAAATGAGGCCGAAAGATTATCGACCTTTGGTTTTGCTCGATTTTATCGGAGCCATTATTTTACTTCTGAAGTTCTCTTAGGCTTTATATATTTTTCATTTCTGGATAAACGTTTCTGGATATTGGATTTTGCTCTTCATGTTTTATTAGAACACTTATACTTGCATTTTGGGTGAGTGTTCAAATGCTTTTATGAGATCTGAATTTGAAGGAAGGAACTTTCACACTACCAAGGTGTTTGATGAAATGCCCCCTTAAGGATTCTATTAGGAAATCATCTCTCATTTAACAATTCCAAAGATGCATTATTCACATTCACTAGAAAGAACTATTCAATAATTATAATATGCATTATATATCATTTTTGTTAAATAAATATTTATTTGAAATGCGTTTAGCTAGATATTTCATGTTCAAGCTGTATCAAGTGCTGATACTCCTACAACAAAATGTAACACCTTTTTATAACTTGCATGAGTAAAAATGTATGTATAGTCTAACTTTGTTGTGTATATGTGTACAGGTTAGCAGGATCGATTCATATGAAAAAGTCTACCTATATATTTTCACTTATTTCAACTAAGTGAGGTTACTGTAAGTAGCATTTACCTTCATAAATAGAGATATTATATTAAGAGTTGCTATTTATTCATCTTTCGACTCACGTGATGTGTATTAAGTACTACTAGGCCAATGATAAATTAATTGTTGTTAGTTTTTCTACTATGAATTTTATTAAATAAGTTTATATGCTATCTGTCGAGTAAATGTTACTAATATTTAAGTAATTTGAATGAAGATGCCGTAAATAGGGGTAAGGAATTTTAGCTTTAGTTTAAAACCTTAATATGTAATTGTATGTTTTAAACAATAAAATGAGCTTTCGATTTATTTTCCTTAAAATGGTGATGATGTTGCCATATGATAGGCTTAAGGGTAGGTAAATGAGATGCACTCCTACGCATACTACAAAGTAATTATAGCATTTATTATTTCTATTTGGTGTATATATGAAGTTTTACTCGCATGTTTACTCACATTGTAAAGTATATAGATGTCATATTAATGTTTTATGACATTCACTCTATTCTTTGAGCAAGAAAGCTTAACCCTGAAAAAATCTACTCAGTTTAAAACTAGGAGGAAAGTAGGGTCTTCCGTGATGCACTTCACCAATGAAAGATGTTTGTGGAGATTGAAGGCCTATTTTGACAGGTATCTTATTCTAAAAGTTAATCACACATCTTCTGCAGTACAATCACATTCTCTTCGTTATTTATTTTATTAGTTTTTGCATTATAATGGAGATGTTAGTCATGACTTTTTCAGTAAAACTATTGTTATTTTTTCCAGTCGTGTACATTAATGCACAAACATAAAGTTTTAGCTGAAAACTTTCTGTGATGATTCATATATTGTCAGGTTTAGTTTGATGCAAGAGACATAATCCTATAATGATGAAAAAATTGAAATTTTCAGTTGACCGTGTTTATAGACATCATAAAACACATGAATTTTGAAAAAAGACAAAGATTCAAATAGATTGAATTCTGCATATATATAGTGAAAATTCATTTCTCATCAATGGAAACCCTCAAGATCTCTTAAAATCTTTTAGAGTGCTAAGATGGAGTTTTGTCCCCATATTTGTTTGTTTCTCTGATAGAGACTCAACATAAAGCTAAAAAAAAGTGAGAATTTGGATTGGCTAAAGAGATTGCAGGTTGATAGAATGGGAGGTGCACCATGTACAATTTCTCATATTTTATATGCAAATGTCATTTTGTTGATATGTTCATGGAGGAATTCTCCTAACTTTTGGGATAGTAACTGCTTCAAGGTTGAATCTGGCTAAGAGGGTGTTTGGATTGCTTTTACAAGGTGACTTCTAAGCTAAAAGCTAAAAGTCATAAGTTGGTTGTACCCAACTTTTAGATTTCATTTTTTTTTTGCCTTTTCTGGCAATCAAACACTACAAAAAATGACCTTAAATTCAAAAGCACTTAAAATGAGCAAATTAAATAGGAGTATTATGTACAACACCATTGTATAGAGGATTTACCTCAGAGATTTTATATAGGAATTAGATGAAAGGTTAAAGAGTTACCTATATCTGGGACTTTCTTGAGGTGCAAAGAAGAATGACAAAAGTATCTGACTGAGATATTAAATAGATGTCTCAGTAAGATGACTTCTTGAAAAAATAAAAAATGTCTTTCGATGGCAGACTCACTTCAGTTAATAGTGTGTTGGATAAAATTTCAACCTACTTATTGTTTTTGTTAAAGTTGCATGGTTATATGAGGAAAATTTGAATACCATAAAAACTGACCTCATGTGGAAAGGCGTAATACAAGAGAACTAAAGGTTATTAAATGACAAAAAAAAGTTATGATTCACAAGAAGGTTGGAGGTTTGAGAATAAGAAATCTAAGATTGCATAATAAGAGTTTATTATTTAAATGACTATAAAAGTTTAATGATGGTAATGAAAAATCTGATGAAATGTGAAATATGTGAAAGATACTTGGAGCCCTCTTTTTGTTCATAATGCATCAAGAGATAGTATATGGAGTAATATCACTGAAATATGAGTTTCAAAAGTAGTTGGTAGAACAATTCATATATTTAAGTAGGAAGAAAACATAACTTTTTTTTTAAGATTACCTTTGCCTACAACTAATTTTACTTTTTTGTATACTGCTCATTAGATTGATCTTTTAAGTTTCAAACTCATGGCCAAGTGAAAGAGCTCTAATGCCATGTTAGACCTGGACATGAATGAGATAAATATGTCAAAAACATATTAGACTTCATCTCATCATTTTCTTCTTCTTTTTTAAATCTATGTTGTTCTGACTCTTCAAAAATGTCAATTCTCCAAAAGTAATGCCCAAAGTAAAGAGTACGCGCAACATTCAAAAAAATTCACATGAAGTTGTAGCTGACATGTGAAATTCCCGGCCATTTATTTCTACCAACTGTGGAATCAAATTGAGAAGACGTACAGACAAATTTCTTGATATTTTTTTATGGAATAAAAACAAACCGCACAAGGTTGGCTTCTTTCTAAATGATCTGGCGAGTTCTGCTGTCTCTTGAATAGATGCAGCACTTTCGCTCTGCGTCTCCCATATGTTGAAGAAGTCGAATAGCTAAAAGGTGAAATATATTCTAAGGCTTATTAGTCTAAAGTTCGCCAATGCAATAGATAATTTTATTTACTTTATCACCGTTCTTCATATTTAAATAGTCTTTAATTCATTTTTGCCTTGGCAAACAGGGCAAACTGCAAAGCACATCCAATAGTTGTTCTAAGATGGTCATTCAAACTACGACAGCTAGCATTGCAAGATGCAACATCACAACACTTAAAAGTTGAACGACTTATTCAATTACTCCATGTTCTCTTCAAATCAACAAGTAAATTCAATTATTTCCTGTGTGTACATTTTATAATGCACATACAAATTTACCTTTCTTGGAAGAAGCAGAAATTGACTAAGGCAGGAAACTTTGTGAAGACAATAGAGTCCGAAAGATCTGTATCAATCATAGCTCAACCATTTTTACACGTTCTGCTGTTCTGCTTACGTCATTCATCTAATGCTATTTTAATTTTTACATCGCTATGTTGCAACTTTTTAAGTACTTTATTGCTATTCTTTGTTACCACAAATAAAATGTTGGGCCCGTGCTAGCACGGGCCATTCCCATCTAGTCATCATATTTAGAAATGAGACTTTGGGTTGGACGAACACGGCAGCAGATAGCAGTACCAAATGTTACATGAGATGTACTATCCACAATTTAACTTTTTTAAACTTTTTCCTTCTCACACACAAACACGTGTATTCCACTTAAAGTACAATGTTTTCTTTCTTTTTAGCTTTTGCCTTCTCTCACACACAAACACGTGTATTCCAGTTAAAGTACAATGTTTTGTTTCTTTTTGGTCATTTGCCTGCCTTTTCAACTTCTCTTTCCAAGTCTCTTTCTTCAGTCTATTTCCTCCTCTCACCTACATCTTCTCTCTTCTTTGTTTATTAATCCTGTTGGCAAATTACAAACTACAAAAGTTTTGAGATTTAGCCAATTCTTTGGTAAGAATCAATTGGATTTTTCTGATCTTGCTTTATTATAATTTGTACTAATTTGAAAGATTTTATATTTGTTACTTTCTAATGTTTTGAATATAATTGCTTGTTACAATTCAGTACATTAAGTAGTTTTACTTGATCTACACATGCGATTGTGCATCAACGGTGTTTGATGTTATGTCTGAGTCATTTTATATGGAGTATTTGATTATTATTTTTGGTTTTTTTTTCCTTGTAGCAGGCAAAACTCTTCGTCATTTGGGCTTTCCAGTACTATTAACAAGCTTCTGTTCTTTCTCTCAAGTTTCAGGGGTGTTTCACTGTTTCTGTTCTTGCTGCCCATGTTTTCAACCAATAGGTATATATTTTTGGATTAATTTTGTTCGTACCTTCTTCTTTTTTTCTTCATCATTTTCCCCCTTTTCGGACGTCTTCATTGATATTGTGGAAAGTTTGCTCTTAGATTTGCAAAACTTTCTTACAGGGGGTGCGTTTTTGCCTTGATTCGTTTGGTTTATGTGTTCTTTAATGTTCTCTTTGCTAATCTAAATTAACACCTTATCTATGTCCCATATTATACTTGGCAGGTAAAAAAGAAAGCCTTATCCCAAAATAAGAATACTCTCAAGAATGTCAAACCTTGTGAATATATTGTTTACAACAACCTCACATGTTTTACTTCTTCTGGTATTACATTCTCTGAATCAAATAATTCTTTGGAAGATCGAAATTTTCTTCAGATTTGCTCCTCCTGCTACTCTTTTCTCTGCAAAATTGATGCAATTTTTCGCTCCAAATTGGTTCTCTTTTCGCGTTGGTAAGAGAGGTTTTCGTCTTTCTCTGGGTTAGGTTTTTCCTTTTTCTTCAACAGTTTATTTTTCATGGCCTCTTACCGTTTGAAATTTGTAAAATTTTCCATTTATAAGGAGATTCTGGGTTGTCAAATGGCTATTCAAAGTTATTGCATGCCACTGTTTCACTAAATGTTGCTCATATGTTGGTCGGAAAATTCTGAAACTTGGTGCTGGCCCTAGCATTGCTGGGAAATAGTTGCTTCTATACTCATAAGTTCGTACTTTATAGAGTTGCTACGTATTAACCTCCCAAAATCATCTTGGAGCAGAGATTGGACTTTGTAGTTGTACACATTACTTTAAAGCATTTATATTACTGACAGTAATAGTGTTATGTTATGTCATAAAGTAAATGCTTATGCTATATCAATTCATACTTTTATAACATGCAAAAACTGATTCCTTGCTATAATCGGTATCCTTAGGACATAGAAACTACGATTGTGCTCCTTACCCCTCTATTATGCAGTTCAAAGTTCAAAATTACTATAAAATTTAATTTCAGTTGAAATATATGTCAACTTGCTTTCGATAACTCTGGACCAGTTACAATTCATAAAATAAATAAGTTAATAATGACAATTTGCGATACCAAATTAGAAAATTGAAATATTGTCTGAAAATTACAAAACAAATCCATTATTGAATTCCCACCATTTACTACATACTGTTGTTTAGTTTGTTTTACCCTCAACTGTTTTGACGGACGAGGGAATTTGATGAAATACATAAAACAACCATATGAACGGTAGAATTATATGAATGTCAGCTTTCTCACATAACAATTTCTTCGGAGCACAAAGACTACTTATATATTGAAACAAAGTTTCTTTTTTGCACCTGATGTGTATTAAGTTTTCTTGCTTCACGTTATTTTTATTTCTTTTACTATTTATGGATATGAATAAGTTAACTTTCTACCTTCATATCGTAAAGTAATGAAACTACTAATAATAGTTATTGTTCAACAGAACATTGAGTGTATTGCCATTCTGTACAATCATTTACTATTGTTTGCATTTTTTTGTGTCAATTCTATGTATTCTTTCCAGATTACATTAAGTTATAAATTCATTTAACAAATCATGAACTACTCGAAACAGGAATGGAAGAAAATAGAGATAATGTGTCTGTCCAAGAAAGAACTTCTGATATAGGACCAGATTCTCAGGTAAATTAGTTTGATATAGATGTATTTCGACAAATACCTTACTTAAAAGAAAAATATAACTCTTTTATTTAAAACAAAATTCTCGACTATTTGCTGTCGTATGCGATTCATATGAAAGGAATTAAGGCTCACTGCATTAGCATATGAAGTGCCTGACATGTTTGAGCAAGCTTTTGGAAGCAAATGCTCTGTGAGAATAGCACTAACATTGCACAGTTCTCTTCCATTTTCGAGCAGTTCACTTGACAGGTTAGCATTTCGTCATTTTTCTGCTACAATCTATTGAGGCTAATAGTGAAACAACCTTGCTACCGTAACTTCTCTTTCACATGTTTATCGTTACCTCAAATCACTACTGCATTTTTGGCCCTCTGCTGCTCCATTTTGAATTTTGGACTAAGACTGCACTTTAAAGTCTACCATATCGTCAAAAATGTTCCTATTATAAATGTGGTACTTTAGGCAAAAGTTCAGGCTTAAGGACTGCTGCCTGGCAGTTTCAGGATATTGTTCAATAGCATATATAAATTTACGTCTGTCTATGTGAGATTTAGAACAATGTCAGGATTTTTATTCTGTTTGTTAATAGCTAACTTCATCATCTACAATACTGTATAGCCATTAATCCTCATGGTTTTGTTATTTCATTATTATAGAACAACCTGACTGTTTTTGTAGCTTGCTTCTATGTGTTCTCTTTGTGAATAGCTTAACGTGCTCCTTTAGGATAATGCAGTGCCATCACTCTCTATAATTTTGATATTACATTATTTTATAGCGCAAATGAGTTTGTATTTGAAGGTTTTTTATCTGTATTATCTTTCTACATAGCTTAAAGTGATCTTCTACGACATTGTACGTAGTGTTATGGCTGTCTGTGATTTTAAAATGTCATTATTTTAGATCAATATGAGCTTTTTTGTAGGTTTTTTATCTGTAATATATTTCTCGCAAAATCTCACTGTCATCCACAAACATAAATGAAAGAGCTACCAAATTTATATAACAGCTATATATATATATATATATATATATATATATATATATATATATATATATTACCTTACCCTTATTTATAAAAGACAATAAAAGTACATGTGTCTTCTTAAAAATTTATGTCTTTTTGGTACCCAATGAAATTCTGCCAAAGAAGAGACAAAATCATTACATTTGGTAGTCAAATTTGAATAAGATTTGGTCTTATTCAACTTTGACTACTAAATGTAATGATTTTGTCTCTTTTTTCGCACAATTTTATTGGCTACCAAAACGCCATTAATTTTTAAGAAACCACATGTACTTTTATTGTCCTTTCTAAAAAATTAAAAATAAAGGCAAGGTAATATATATTTATTACTCATAGAGCACAAATTTAATAGGCTTCCATTGAAACAAAAAAAATTTGCTCCCTTTCTCAGTATTTTTTTTTTCCCTTTTCATGTTGTTCCTCTTCCCATTTTCAATTTTTCTTGCAAATTTTACTTCTCACCAAAGGAGAAAATGAAAATAGGACAAAATTAGAGTTCATATTTTCACTTAAAATTAAAATTCCTATTTTATTACTCAACAGACATATTTGGGGGTATTTATTATATTTTCTAATGTTTCAGTAACTTAGGGATAATTATATTCTTGCATCTTCAGAATTTGATTCCAAATATTCATATTGAGTTCTCATTACATTTCACTTTTAGTATGTGCAGGCCAATTATGTTGTTGCATGTTCCTAATTTAATCACCCATGTTCATGCAAAGACAAAAAACAAAGGACTTTAAATCAATAATCATGCTATCTTGCAGATACTACTGTTTGGTTAAATATATTTCGTACAAACATGGTACTAAGATTGAACATCGACCGAATAGAATTATCAACAAGAGATTGGATTTGCAAAGTTCAAATTGTTAATTGGACGCCCGCGAGAAAGTGTTGACAAGAAATGTAGATTCCAAAATTTGATTTTGGAAGATGAAGAGGTCAGCTCATTATTATATTTTATCTTATGAATATATTCTTCTTTTTGTTCTTACCTCATCTGAACATTTATCCTACATTTCACTCTTCATAAGTAATTACAGTTAATGTCAACTTACTTAATCTCAGCTTTCTATAACTCTTACTTTCAGGAATGCCAGATTAAAGCAGTTATGTATACCGATGAAATTGAGCAATATGCAGATAAGCTTAATCTCATGAATACCTACCTCATCTCTACCGCAAAAGTCAAAGTTTCGCCAACTTCATACGGCAAGCCAATACATAAATTTTACTAGATTCTTGACAAAGAAACAATAATTGAACATATCGAACCATGTAATCAACTTGAAAAACCACTCCCACCACCAATCAAGCTGAATATCACAACCTTTGACCGCATTCCTCATATCATGGTTGATTCTGCTGCTGAAATTGGTATATCCATCCTAATAACTATTATTAGGCAAAAATATACATGTTTACTGATACATACTTACAACTTTTCATTATGTATTATATAAGCAGATATACTGGCAATCGTTCTTTCTTGTGGTCCTCAAAAATATGTCGGTCGCAGTCATCATAGGTGTCGAGAAATTATCCTTTGTGATAATCAGTAAGTATAACATTTCACCTTCTATTTTCCCATTTTCTAAAAATATTTTGAATAAATAAACAATTTTTTCGTCTGTTTGAACGGTTCATCATTTATCGTCTGGGCATTACCATCGTACTTAGTCTTCTCTTCTCACATTCTCAGGAAAAATCAGTTTCTCCTCACTCTATGGGAGGATTTCGGAGAAATAGAAGGAAATGAAATTGCAGCTAAAATGGCAACAGAGGCAGATCTGACTGTAATCCTCGGAAGGAGTATAAGAATCTCTACTTATCAAGGTACATATGCACTGCACTTTTTACCAACATAATTTTAGATAATAACAAAACATTATAGAATCTATGTATTATACAGGGCTCTCACTGCAGAGTAGGTTCCATTCCACAGTACGTGTGGCTCTTAATTACCCACAAGTAGTAGAACTCATGAAATGGTACTCACCTTTCATCATTATTCTCTAGCTTTATTTTGCATGTAAAGAACCTACTAAACATATTATATGCTGTAACAATAGGGCAAAAGAAAATAAAACAATGTTGTTGAGTCATGCAGCAGAGAAAACCTCAACAAGCTCATTTGCCGCCTCTATGATAGTCACTCCTGCCGGCCAACAACTTATCTCTATTGCAGAAATGTTATCAGCAGCTTCTGTAAGTCATACTTAAAGCTCATCATTTCAGAGTATGCTTATTACTTTTGTCATTGCCTAGCTTTGGCTAAATAATAAAAACAACTTATATTTATTTCACACATATTATGTATATGATATTTTCCGACAGATGGGACTCTTCTATGTTGAGGCAGAAATGGCCACATCAGATGAATTCCAAGAGTTTTGTGTGCTTGAATGCTCAGGATGCAGACAGAAAAAGCGCAATGCAATCGGAAAACAACATTAGTGCCTCGGTACTATACTTTTGACTTGTAAATTATACTTTGTACAAAATATAGGGTATACTATACACAAATTTTAAGCTTGCCATGATTTCAGGTGTATCTTTCAAATTGATCTTACTGATGGTACTGCTACAACCACAGTATCTATCTCTGCTGAATTGGGAGAAAAATTACTCTCCATGACAGCAGAAGACATATTTGACATAACATGTGCTAAGGTGATCTGTCATTCCTACTGGCTACTTGTACACATGTATTCTCACAATACCATATATCTTGAGCATAAACAGTTTAGCATATATCCTTTGTTCTAAAGTGTTTGTTGTAACTCTTTACATTTACAGAGGCAATCATTGCCTATTAATCATGTCCATGAGATGTTGTCAAACAAACTATTTCACATTGAGCTAAGGAAGTCATCTTGGGGCAGCTCAAACAACACGCACGCAACTTTGTCTGTTCTTTCCTACATGGAAAAGGAACATACTCCGCAGGGCACTACTGATAGGAATTCTAAAAAGATAAGGCCTTTGGAAACAAGTGAAGTGGACGTGACAGCAACAACTACTACAACTGCTTCTTCAAATGCAATGCTGAAATTTGAACCACCCACACCAACCAAAAAGGTGTAAAAGGTCAGTATACGTCTGACTTTCACACTCAAAAAGTTCTACTAAAAAATATTAACACGCTTTTAAAAAGTAAAGCTACAGTCATTGAGGTATTGGAAGAATATCGTTCATAATATGATCAGTAAGTTCTGCATGTCTTTTGAAATGCAGGAATTATACTACTGCAACAATTTACAACCCACTACATTTTACTTCCTTTAAAATTATCATTCATTTGGGATTTCAAATTTTTTTAACTGTGTTCAATTTTGAAGATTCGGAGTTGGATTACTAATGTAATTAAGTATGGAGAATAAGAAACCCAGCTCACTGACTTGGAAAACAAGAACACAATAGGCAATAACCCAATAGCAACCTCATCACGTACCTTAACCAACCACAGACAAAGCTACATAGACATCACAACAGTCAGCTTAACTCAATTACCAACTTACTTTAAGTAGTCCAATTTGTGTTAAAAGTAAGAGGTTTGGAAAACTATTCGTGAAGTCCTGACAATTAGGCACAAGTTTGTGCTCTAATTTTTTACTCCTTGCTATTTCTACTCCTTGCTACAGCTCAACTCACATCCAATCGAACTGCCTTTCAAAACTAAAAAAGAGACTTGGGCTTCTAACATTTTATTATGAGCAATGTTGATGACATTCATATAAATCACAGTCAAAGAAATTTGTATGTCTGGTGTGTGTTTGTGATACCTTAAACCTGTAGCCTCCCTTTGCTCTTTGGTTAATGTTTGTGATTTCACACTGCAATGGAAGCCTATTTACATGTTTTTCTGGATAACTTGCACTGCATGCATTCTTGTACATTTCTCTTATTCTACTTTGTTATGATGTCGTACACTATAATACACATTTATCAATAGGAAGAATAGGAACGAGGTTTGTGTTTGCTAGCTAACCTCATTCACCATAGACTATTAGGCCAATCACAAAGAGATTCAACAGGGAATCTATCACTTTTATCATGATTCCATGACTTTCTTTCTATTTGATCCCTATATTTAAATTGCTTTGCTATGTGTTGCCATATTTTCAGTTTCTGACAGACTTTAAACTGTCTAATTACAGGAACTCCCTCACTCCATTTTGTGACTTTTGCTTATAATAGGGACAATAGAATGAATGACTCTCCCTATGCTATGGTTTTTTGAATGAAGAAGATTAGCTACGGAGAAGCAAACTGCAGCGTCCTTTAAATATGATAAACAATGACGTGCTAATCTTATATACCAAAACTGAAACATCTATTATATTATTTTGGTTGTATTACATTAGTTAGTATTTGAAAATCGTTCAAATCGACATCATACTGATGTCTATTGTACATATTCTGAATATTTCTAATAGTACATAATATAATATATGATATTATCCATCTTCTACAAACGCCATCACCCTTGATTCATTAATATTAATATTTTTACAAGCATAACATTTTGACTATTGGACCCGTGCTTGCCACGGGCCTCCCCCCTCTAGTATATATATATGCTCCTCCTTAAGTCAAGTAATGGTTAAAAAAAAAAAAAAGTCAAATTGACATTTATAAGATGATGCTTAAAAAATTTGAAACTAGATTATTGTTTTTAAAAAGTTAATAAATCTCCTCCAATCTATATATTATAATAAAGCTAGATATCAAAACGGCAATGTGACGCTCTCTAATGGCTTTATTCTTATTTATCTTTTTTTGTGATTTTTTTTGGCATTTTTCTCTTATTTCTTTCAATTATTTTATTTGCATACCTCTTCAATTACATAAATTTTACTCTATATATTATAATAAAGCTAGATATCAAAACGGCGACGTGGCGCTCTCTAATGGCTTTATTCTTATTTATCTTTTTTGTGATTTTTTTTGGCATTTTTCTCTTATTTCTTTCAATTATTTTATTTGCATACCTCTTCAATTACATAAATTTTACTCTTAATAAATATTAATAATGATCATAACTCCTAACCTTTCATATTCATAACTCTCAAATAATTTAATATACAAATTTATGACATCTTAAATCACACTTATAGAAACCTATTTTGAAACATATGTGATGATTATTTTTTTACAATTTTCCTTATTCATCTTTTATCTCTTTTGTTGGTTACTTTTTTGTCTCTTTTGTTGTTTAATTTTGTGTCTTCTTTGATATAATTTTGCAGGAGAGAGATCTATAATGGAGATTGTCAAACATTTTTGTGCAACTCGATTTTACAAGGTAAAACTGTTTGATGTACCTAATATAGTTATCGCTTTTTCTCTGTTGCAATTATAAATTCAATATTATTATTTTGAATTCATGATAATATGAATCACAATTTCTCTAGAAAAAACGGTTTGATTTTTTCTCTTTGCTTCTCTTTGTAATTTATAAAGAATTTTTTTTCTTCTTTTTGTAGTTTTTTGAGCATTAGGTTATGTTATGTTGATAACAAGATCCTTCTTTTATCTTTAACTCATAATTAAAAATTCTTTAAATTTTTTATTTGATTAGTTAACTTCATTTTTATAGTTTGTTGTTGTTGTTGTAAGGTTAACATATTTTGTTTCCATGTCCGGATATTTTTGAAAATAGAAGCGGACAAGAAGATCAACACATACATGTCACTACTAAAAAATTGTCAAAAAACGACGGTCAAAAGCGACGGACTGTGTTGCTTTTTTGGTAAAAATCGACGGAAAAATGACGCAGTCACCTCTGTCACTTTTTAACCCGACGCTTTTTAAAAAGCAACGGACTGCATTGCTAAAAAGCGACAAACTGCATCGCTTTTATTAAAGCGACAGACGGTGTCGCTTTTCAAAAAGTGACGGACTGCGTCGCTAAGAGCGACGGATTGCGTCTCTTTTTTACTTTTTTTTTAAAATTTTTTTTAACAAAAGCGACGGACTCCGTCGTTTTATTTTTATTTTCATTTTTTTTTATTTCTAAAATGCGACGTAGTCCGTCGCTTTTGTGGAAATTTTATTTTTGAAAATCCCATAAAAGCGACGGACTAAACCACTTTGTTCGTCGCTTTTCTGGGTTTTTAAAAATATTAAAACCCAGAAAAATGACGGACTAAACCACACTGTTCGTCGCTTTTTCTACAATATATTTGACAGTAGCAGCTCGCAGCTTCTGCTACCAACCTGCAAATGCAATGCAATTCAATTCAATTCTACACTATTCAGCCCAATCAAACACACACAATTAATAACAATCTAAACAAAACATAAAACAACAAACTTAAAATAACATTCAAAAGTATCTAAATCATAAATTAAAGACTTATAAAGTCTTTTAAAATTTGTTTCAAAATTTCAAAAAGTTCATAAATGTCCAGAGATCTAAACTAGGGAGTGAGATCTACATAATCATCCTCATTACTCTCGTCGTCGGTGTCATCGGGAGTCGAAGTAGTAGGTTGACGAGTGAGGTTCATCACTTGTTCTTTGATTTGCTGAATGGTCTCACTCATGCTTTCTTGTTCAGCTACTCTTTTCCGCTCCGACTCTGCTAGTGCTGCTGTAAGTTTAGCTATTTGATCCGACATAGCAGCGATCTAAACACCGTCAAGTGCCTCGGCTTGACGTGATGATCCAATACCTTCTAAGCCTGATTGAAGGCGTCTAACATCGTTGCAAGAGCCTAGACCATAACATCTACCCTTGTGTGTCCCCCTACCATTTTTTCTTTCCAAATCTGAGTGGACAGTTCAAGTGTCAATTGGACCGAACTATCTAGATTCTCAGTGACGTACTTATGAAAGTCATTCTGCATATTAAATATAAAAATTGACATCAATATATATGCATATCATAAATATATTCACTATTGATAGATATTATTCATATTAAATAACTTACAAAAGTTCGTTCGGCCCTTTCCTCCACCCACACATTCGGATCCGACTCATTTTCTTTCTTCCTGGCATGCGTCTTCTTGAAAACCTCTGGTTCAATGGGAGTGTGTCCCAATTCTTTTTCCTATAAATAAAACTGAAATTTATAACGATATATATGTATCAACTAATTATTTATTTAAAAGTTTGAATTAGAACTTACCATCTCTCGTGCAATTGTTCCAACCGTCTTTGCACCTTCGGTGTGCAACGAGCCACCTTTATGGCTTGATCTGATATTGCCTTAAACTTGTCTGTGTTCCAATACTGACCCAATTCATCAAAAACATGAGGCAACATCCAACCGGGACGTTCACCATTATCACGAACGCTCTTTAGCCAGCTAGACAGTCTGACGGATGCCTTCCTCTCAAATGTGGTCCCAATGACCAAATTGTACCTCGACTCCCAAGTACACATAGTCTGAAAAAAAAATTGAATAACGTTAATTAAATCGATAGTAAAAAAAAGTAAAGTTTACTAAACTTAACTAAAAGATATATACCTTAAAGTTATTAAACATCACATGACGTATACTGTTTGAAATTTCGCTCCAAGAGTGATAAGCCTGTGTATAGAGTCTTCTAACACAATCTTTTAAAGCCCGAGCATCATCCTTTGCAGGATGCCACCTGCAAAACACATAATAAATATGTTAGTTCAAGAATAATATATTAAAGTATAAGAAATAAATAAAATAAACTNNACGTTAATTAAATCGATAGTAAAAAAAAGTAAAGTTTACTAAACTTAACTAAAAGATATATACCTTAAAGTTATTAAACATCACATGACGTATACTGTTTGAAATTTCGCTCCAAGAGTGATAAGCCTGTGTATAGAGTCTTCTAACACAATCTTTTAAAGCCCGAGCATCATCCTTTGCAGGATGCCACCTGCAAAACACATAATAAATATGTTAGTTCAAGAATAATATATTAAAGTATAAGAAATAAATAAAATAAACTAACAAATAGATAACAAAACAAACTTACGATGATCCATCCGGCTCAATCATGACTCTACCAAGTTTGTCCTTCTGACCAGGAGCTAGAGCAGACATCGTATCATGTGGTGTAGCACTAGGTGTAGCTGTAGACGAGGGTGATACATCAGGATGCACAAAACGCTGAGTCAATGGAGGCGTACCGGCCAATAGCATTTGACTGCTCGCTACTAGAATCTCCAAGCCTCATGGCAGATAACTGAGGAGATGTACATGTGGGAGATGGAGTACCTGCCAATAAGGATCGTGCTCGACGAATAGCCTGTAAAGGTAGGTCCTCGTAGCATCGTGAAGGCAATGGCTGTGAAGTAGCTGAAGCATCGACTGGTCGACGATAATTAGGATAATATTGCTGAGGATCCGTTGTACCAAACGAAACAACAAATAAATGAGTATCATGCCTGATGCATTCTAGCGCAGAAGAAATAGATCTTGCAATATTCTCAGGATCTATCGGTCTCCTAGACTTCTTTTTCTTAGCCTATTTAGTCTAGCTAACTCCAAGATGCTCGTGATGTCTATCACCGTCACCGCCTGATGACATCTGTATGTAAATTTACATGTATAATATATATAAAAATCATAAATTAAATAAAATTAGCAAAATACACTTACATATATACTAGCTAGCTTTCATTCTATACTATTCCTCCTCGCTTGTTTCAATTCCATCATTCTCCCATTCTTCCTCCTCAGTTGTTTTATTTTCATTATCGTCCCATTCTTCGTCATCAAATGATTCATTTTCCTCATTCTTAGATATTTTTTCCTCAACATTCAGTATCTCATCATCAAATACTTCTTCTAATATGTGTTGAGGATATTGTAGTGTGGTTTCCAATTCAACATCAACTTGTTGTTGAGCAATTGCAACATCATTTTGATACGCTACATCTAAGACATTGTCAATTTCAATTCTTCCCACAGGCTTACTTTTTATAACAACCCACCAATCAGCTTTGTCTCTACACAATGGATATGAAGCGTAATACACTTGTTTAGCATTTTGTGCAATAATAAAGGATCATAACTTCCATATTTCCTGGTGTGCTTAACTTCAATTATATTATGTTGATAGTCCACCTCTGTGCCTCTATGTGATGGGTCAAGCCACTCACACCGAAACAATACAATCTTCTTCTTAAACCAACCTGAATACCGCATTTCAATAATCTCTTGAATGACACCATAATATTCAATAGTTTGACCAGTACCATCAACATCACCTTGTATGTAGACACCGCTGTTATTTGTTTTCTTGTTCCTAGAAACTTCTTCAGTTTGAAACTTAAAACCATTGACATAATACTTATTCATTGTCAGTACTTGAGATGCAGGTCCAAGTGATACTTCTTTCACTAATTGCAAATGTTGGACACTTGAGTATTCATCGTAAACCTACGTGATTGTTATTTCAAGTAATATAATTTAGTATAACATGAATATATTATTAAATACTTAGTGATTGCACACTTACATAGTTCCTCAGCCATTTGGAAAATTCTGTATAGATGACATCATTACCCCATGTGTTTACGAACAAGATGATCATTTTACATTCAAGTATTTCGTTAGTTAATGATCACTTATTAGTATGTAATTTAATAACATATTTTTAATACTTACTTGACATATGATTGAATCTCTGGAAAATTAAGAAAAATATGTGTCACAGCTGATTGCATTTCCATATCAGTGAAGCCTCACTTTCCACGCTTTTTAGATCCTCGACCATTTTGATTAAAAATTGATATCGGTGGAAATAAAGAATCAATATCGCCTTCATCATTGTGATTGAGCCTGTTTCTCCTACATGACACATCATTACCAAAGTAACAAGAATAAAAATCACCAGTTTCTCTCCCAATATGACTTTGAACAAATGATCCTTCGATCCTTCCCCGTTGCTTAATCGTTTGCTTCGAACTACCAATTTTTCTGCATGTATATATGTATATATATATATATATATAAAAGACTTGGCGAATATATATAACTTAGTGAATATTTGAAATGAATACCTCTCAAATGGATACATCCATCTTGTTTGAACCGGACCTCCGTGGCGGGCCTCTTGTACAAGGTGAATTGGAAGATGCTCCATCCTATCAAAGAAACCACATGGAAATACCTTCTCCAACTTAGTAGTAGTAACAAGAATATTTTCCTCCATCCTGTATAAACTACTCTCCAACAACTTTTCAGAACACAAATCTTTAAGAAAAAGACTTATCTCTGTGATTGGTTTTCATATCCTTTCGGGTAGATGGCTAAAAGCGATAAGAATTAAAGTTTCCATGAACACATGACAATCATGACTTTTCATACCTATCAATTTTCCTTCAGTCATATTTGCCCGCTTTCCTAAATTCGAAGCATAGCCCTCCGACATCCTCAAATTTTTTACCCACTTAATAATTTCACGTTTCTCATCCAATGTGAATGAAAAGCTGGCTTTGGGCTTAACTATTTTGCCATTCTGTAATTCCTGTAGCCATAACTCTTTTCTCCTACAATATTCCTTTATGTCCATTCTAGCTTTTGGATTGCCTTTTGTCTTACCCTTAACATCCATCACTGTGTTAAACAAATTGTCAAAGTAATTTTTTTCAATGTGCATTACATCTAGATTATGTTGTAGCAGATTGTCCTTCCAATACGACAACTCCCAAAATATGCTTTGTTTGGTCCAATTATGTTCAACACCATATCCAGGAAGTCTAGAAGGTGAAGCTTCTGTAACTTTAGGTAATTGAGAAACTCTCTCCCAAATTTGATGCCCTGTGAGTAATGGAGGTGGGGGGTCACTGTAACGACCCAAAAAACAAACAAACTAGTGAAACTAGAGCCT
>NC_064282.1:34059123-34061889 GCF_019186545.1 Solanum stenotomum
GAACATTCCAATCTGATTTAATATTCATTAATCTAACCGCAACTGACAAGGCAGATTGCGGACTCCCTTCACATAGTGGACGACTAGACTCTTCTAATTGATCATAAAAGCGTCTTGCTTCTTCATTAGGAGCTTCATCAAAATATTGTTCCGATTCCATCCTACCTTGAACCCTGAAAGCATCATCGATCATTTCATGAACCCTATCATGTTCAATCCTAATTTGGCCATGTGGTGCAACCATATTATATACATCCACAGACATCGAATTATAAAACATACCATCCAATCCATCACTTTCTCCATAATCAATCCATACAAAATATCTAAGCTTAAATCCATTATAGTACAAATGAACCATAACTCTATCTGGTTTAAAAAAATTTAAGCACTTACATGCACTACAAGGACACCTAACCAATCCATTATTCTTGAAAATGTCAAGTGTCATTGTATGTTCAATAAAATTTCTAACATCGTCAATAAACTCAGGTTTCAAACCAGCACCAGTTTCATAATGCATATTATACATCCACAAACGATGATCCATCTACAAAATATAGATAATCAATTATATTATAAATAAAATTTAATAATAATTTTACTAGTAGTAGTCCTAAAACTAGTTTAGTATTGACTTAACCACATTATTTATTTTAACTTATTAAAAAAACTTAACAACTTTAACTAGTTTAGTTTCGACTTAATACAACAACTAAATCCACTAACTAAACCACATTATTTTTATTAACTTATTTAAATAACTTAACAACTTTTTAACTTGAACTAGTTTAGTTTTGACTTAATTCCAACAACTAAATCCATCAACAAAATCACATTATTTAATTTAACTTATTTAAATAACTTTATAACTTTAACTAGTTTAGTATTGACTTAATTCAAACAACTAAATCACATTATTTATTTTAACTTATTTAAACAACATAACAACTTTAACTAAATTCACCAATTAACTAAATCAATAGGATCAACTAGTGTTTGTACTTATGCTTAACAAATATATTATTTCTAAATTTAAAGCTAAGTGTCAATACTAGATGGACACAAATCGATCTTGCAAGAAAATCAATTTTGTCATCAATAGGATCAACTAGTGTTGGTACTTATGCTTAACAAATGTATTATTTCTAAATTTAAAGCTAAGTGTCAACACTAGATGGACACAAATCGATCTTGCAAGAAAATCAATTTTGTCATCAATAGGATCAACTAGTGTTGGTACTTATGTTTAACAAATATATTATTTCTAAATTTAAAGCTAAGTGTCAACACTAGATGGACACAAATCGATCTTGCAAGAAAATCAATTTTGTCATCAATAGGATCAACTAGTGTTGGTACTTATGCTTAACAAACAATCGATGGACACAAAAATATTATCATAAAATTAAAGCTAAGTATCAATACTAGATGGACACAAACACATTATTGAAAACAATTGTACTTGAACTTTAGAAATTTAGAAGCACCAACCTTATCTCCTACTTTGATGAAAGAAGCAATATAGTCTTGTATCAACTTTTTTAGATGTTGAGCTTCCTCAGTTGCCTAGCACGGAAAGTTCTAAAATTAGTTAAATATAAACTTCAAATCCAAGAATATTATTTATATATATATATATATATATATATATTCAAGTTTTAATAAGTTCAAGTTTTCAATTCAAGTTCATATCTAATTTCTAAACTTAATTAGTTATATATTCAAGCTAATTAGTTCTAATTTCAAGTTCAAATTTCAAGTTCAAGTTCTAAGTTCAAGTTCAAGTTCTAAATTCAAGTTCAAGTTTTAATTTCAAGTTCAAGTTCTAAGTTCAAGTTCTAATTTCAAATTCTAAGATTAAGTTCAAGTTCTAAGTTCAACTTCAAGTTCTAAGTTCAAGTTCAAATTCAAAGTTCAAGTTCAATTTCTAAGTTCAAGTTATAATTTCAAGTTTTAGTTCAAGTTCTAAGTTCAAGTTCAAGTTCTAAGTTCAAGTTCAAATTCAAAGTTCAAGTTCAATTTTTAAATTCAAGTTCTAATTTCAAGTTCAAGTTCTAAGTTCAAGTTCAAGTTCAAGTTCAAGTTCTAATCAACTTCTAAGTTCATGACATTCAAACATTCATCATCTAAATTCATGACATTCAAACATTCATCATCTACTCATAACACTTCCATTACTAATTTCTAACTTCAAATTATTAACACTTTACTAACTAGTCCTAAAATCAAATCCAAAAAAATCCCAATTCAACCTCAAATTACATATTCTCAAGTTTAAAATAGTCCTAAAGTACAAAAATGCTAATTCTTCACTAACTAACAATGGCCAATTTAAAAATGCCCAATTATTTTTTTAAAAACCCTAAAATAAAAATCTTCAATTACCTATATACCTAACTACCAATAATCAAATCAAAGTAACAATTGAATAACACGACCCAACAAACAAAAACAATAATATACTAACAAACATTCAATTATAATCACTAGAATTAAAGCTAAGTATAAATACTAGATGGACACAAACACATTATTGAAAACAATTGTATTTGAACTTTAGAAATTTAGAAGCACCAACCTTATCTCCTACTTTGATGAAAGAAGCAATATAGTCTTGTATCAACTTTTTTAGATGTTGAGCTTCCTCAGTTGCCTAGCACGAAAAGTTCTAAAATTAGTTAAATATAAACTTCAAATCCAAGAATATTAGTTATATATATATATATATATTCAAGTTTTAATAAGTTCAAGTTTTCAATTCAA
>NC_064282.1:34062453-34148146 GCF_019186545.1 Solanum stenotomum
TCAAGTTCAAGTTCTAAGTTCAAGTTCAAGGTCTAAGTTCAAGTTCAAATTCAAAGTTCAAGTTCAATTTCTAAGTTCAAGTTCAAGATCTAAGTTCAAGTTCAAGTTCAAGTTCTAAGTTCAAGTTCTAAGTTCAAGTTCAAGTTCTAAGTTCAAGTTCAAGTTCAAGTTCAAGTTCTAAGTTCAAGTTCAAGTTCAAGTTCAAGTTCAAGTTCTAATTTCAAGTTCAAGTTCAAGTTCAAATTCTAAGGTCAAATTCAAGTTATAAGTTCAAGTTCAAGTTCAAATTCAAAGTTCAAGTTCAAGTTCTAAGTTCAAGTTCTAAGTTCATGACATTCAAACATTCATCATCTAAATTCTTGACATTCAAACATTCAACATCTACTCATAACACTTCCATTACTAATTTCTAACTTCAAATTATTAACACTTTACTAACTAGTCCTAAAATCAAATCCAAAAAAATCCCAATTCAACCTCAAATTACATATTCTCAAGTTTAAACTAGTCCTAAAATACAAAAATGCTAATTCTTCACTAACTAACAATGCCCAATTATTTTTTAAAAAAAATCCTAAAATAAAAATCTTCAATTATCTATACCTAACTAACAATAATAAAATCAAAGTAACAATTGAATAACACAATTACTTTCACAACTCTTCATCCTCAATCTTCTCCAACTGTTGCAATTTCAAGGTTATTTCTCTGTTTTGATTTCTTAGGCCTTGACATTGGGGCAACACCTTTGATAAGTATAGTAAAAGATGTGCTCAATAACATCAAGCAACAAAAGGACATCGAAGATGACACTAAAGGTAGTAAAAGAAGTCCTTTTACAACCCAACAAACAAAAACAATAATATACTAACAAACAATCAATTATAATCACTAGAATTGAAAATAAAAACTAAAACGTAACCCTACCTGCTGGCTGCTACAGCAACGGCGACGGGCCAGAGACGACGACGGACAAGGGCAGCGACGGCGACGGACAAGGGCAGCGACGGCGACGGGAGCTAGGGATCGAGACCNGAAGGGAGAGAATAAGAGTGAAGAGAGAGAGGAAAATAAGAATATGGCTATGTCTTTTAGATATTTAATAAAAAGTGACAGACAACGTCTCTATGTCCGTCGCTTTTTTTTTAAATATAGTTGACCAACATTTTGACCAAAAAGCGACGGACTAAGAGACACTGTCCGTCGCTTTTTAAAATAGTTGACTAGATATTTTGACCAAAAAGCGACGGACTAAGAGATGCCGTCCTCACTTTTTTAAAAATTAATTAATAAAATAAAATAAATTAAAAACGACGGACAACATGGTTATTTTTTAATTTATATTTAATTATATTTAATAAAAAGCGACGAACGGCGTCTCTATATATATTTAATAAATAATTATTAATTATATATATATTAAGCACAAAAATTCGCGAAAAAAAGCGACGGACTAAGAGATGCCGTATGTCGCTTTTTGTAAAATAATTTAAAATATAATTATTTTTATTAAAAAGCGACGGACAGTGTGGCAAAAGGCGTCGCTTTTTGGAGCGACGCAGTCCGTCGCTTTTCTGTCTCTCATTTTTAAGCAGTTTTTTAGTAGTGTGTACGCTACTCAATAGAACATGTATATATAATTTTGTAGTCATGTAAATCAACTTTTAATAACTATTATGATAGAACATGAGAATGTAAAGTTAATTCATAATTTTAAAATACTGTATAATTTATAAAAAGATGTTTATTGATATGGAACTTTGCAGTCTTCATATTTTTAGAATTTTTTATTATTAATATTAGAAGTTCTCAAGTTCTTGAGATTTTCAAAGATCACTATCACAATCTGTTTGGTCAGAAATCGAAATACAAAAGTATTTGTTTAGGATAAAAATAATTTAGTAAAGTCGTTCTCTCTCAATCTACTTTCTTTACCATCATAAGAATTATCTACATAAAAGAAAAGTGGTGTAGCACATCCTTTGACCAAGAATCTTATTTATCCTTTCTTTTTCTTTTTCTTTTTTTATATTTTTTCTGTTTGTTTATTTCTTATTGTTGTACAAAAATGAATGTATCAATTACTACTCCTTCATTGATTCATATTTTTAATATAAAAATTTAAGTGTTCTTATTTTCCGTACTTTAATGACTTTTGATGATCATAACTCCTAAATTATATTAATAATTATGTTCATGATATCATTTGATATTTCATATTGTTGTCCTATAAATAAAGGCATTATAGAAAAAATTATAAAAAAAATGATCAAATCTATATGTATAGTAAAATTAGGAATTATAATTATATAATTTCCTTAACTCTCTTTTTTCTTAAGAAAAACTATAAATTCCATCATTAATTTTCTCAATAACAAATTTATGTTAAAAGTGTTAAAAAATATCGTATATATAAATTTATTTTCTTCTTAACAACATAAATGAGGTGTAAATAAGGATAAGAAGAGTCATAGTTTTTTCTTTTTCTTTTTACCATAATAAATGTAAATATATGATTAATGTGTATTAAATTTATTATTATTGGAAGCAAATAAAAATTTCTTTTATTTTTTCTACATCAAAGAAAGGAGTTATCCTTTGGAGAGTTATTACTCCAATTTATTTATAACAATTACCACCGTAATATATATTTTAATAATAGAAATAATTGTATTTATGTTATTGAACTTTTTTATTGTCCTATCTTCAATCATGGATAAAATTCTAATAATTTAGAACACAATGGATTCTATCCAAATGACAAAAACTATTCTTTATTTTTCCTAATTTCTTTAAAAAAACAATACTAGAAATTTAATCTAAAATTTACAAAAATATATTGAATAAAAAATAACGTCATGGATAAAATTCTAATAATTTAGAACACAATGGATTCTATCCAAATGACAAAAACTAAAAACATCTTTTAAATTTTATTTTAACTTCTTTAATGGAAAAATAAAACATCAATTAAAATGAGATAATTTTAATTTTTAAGTTTGATTTATCGTATTTTAAATCATACTGGATGGAGGTTGCCCGTGACAAAAGTTAGGAATATTTATAAGGCGAGAATAGTCAGGAAGAAGCCCTCGATACATCAAAGTTACTGGTTTCATAAACGAACATACATATGTGTATCAATTCTCCATTCAGTTTTGAGGATCAATCGAAACTACGAATTTGCAATGAATGGATATCTGAACTCCCTCTTGATTCAGATAAAATATAGCCAATGTCTGTCATTGTACCAAACTAAGAAAACTTGGTCGGTCTTCCAGCATTTGGTTAAAATATAAAATGTCTATAGTATTTTTGTGTTGTCACACACATAGTGACAATAGTACTAAATCACCAAACTTACATTTTCATCTTGCACAATTAACTATAGTTTGGAAATGTACGGCTTAGCGGAGAATAATATTTATCCACCACCTGAACTTAGCATGTTCATTTTGTGATTATTATGCCAATAGTAAGCATCTGTTCCATAACGGGCTACACAAAGAATAGTGAAATTATTAGAATGAAGCATGTTGTAGCAAGTTGTCGTAACTACAGAGGTTGAAGGAAACTTAAAATTGTAGGCATTAGCATTATAATTTCTTTTGGAATATCTTTGCAAAAAACTTATTATTATAGCTATAAGTTCAAATTTAGTGCTGATCAAGTAGATGTCCATTATTTCATAGTATCATATATTCTACAAAAGAACAAAAGAAGAATTTAAAGTATAAGGTTGATCAGAATGAGGATAGGAAATCCTTGACATTACAAATATTTTAAAACTGAACTGTGATCTATTGCCCAGGAAATAAAATTATATCAAATAATTATTAACTTATGATATAGCAAATAATTATCAAGAAGATTACAACAAATTACCAGATAATAAAAAAAGTTAAAGAAGCTACATTAGAAAATTGAAATCGAAGAAGGTTGCGTCTTTGGAGAATATTCACAAACAGGTAGAGAGCAAAAGTTAACTCAATAACGAATTTTCAAAAACAACATACTTGCTTTCCCCAAACCAACAAAAAGAAGGAAGGACAAGTGCAAATCAACAAAATAATACCGTAATTTCTTTTCCCCTGAATCACACAATAGTCTAAACAATCAATTTGCAAATATAAGTAAAAAAGAAACCCATAACTTAGTTTTTCCTGAATAGCAAGGAATGTAGATTTTCAACAAGAACACAAAAAATAAAAAAAGGACCTACAACTTTTCAGCCATAATTCACACAAACAAACAAACTTGACACTGAATAATCTGAAATTAAACTCAAAAAAATCATAAGTAAACACATAAAGAGAACTCCAACTCAAACCATCTGACCAAAAGCACAACCGAGAAACAGAAAACAAGAGTTGAGAAGATTCAATGATAACAACTAAAGTGCTCTTACTTCTAGCCGTGCATAGCTGTAGAAAATTAAAAGGTGGAGCTTACGTGGCTTTTCAAGAGCAGGATAAAAGCCACGTTTTTAGTGCACAATGAAGTGAAAAGTCAAAATTGCCATTAACTTACATTTTATTGACAAAAAGCAGCCATGTTGATACCACTTTCTCTACTCGTGCTTCTACTATAGTAGATATAAGAAGACATACAAATAACCACTACTTCCATGTTTCTTATTTTCTTTCATCATAAACAATTGAATTCTTTCGCATAAGATCATTTATTTCAATGAAAGTCACAATATCTACAAGATCTCCTAATATATTAAGTTTGTTAGTTGCTTCTTTAGTTTCTCTTTTTATCATATTATGCATGTGTTTTTGGATCATAAAAACGAGCAATATTTTTTTTTGTTTTTGGAATTTAAATGTAGGTGGTGACAATGGCAATGAAAAGTATGAGATTTAACATGTAATTTATTTTCTTCTTTATTATTTCACCTAAAAGTGAAAAATTCATAAGCAAATTAGAATTGATTCAATTTTAATGAGAATATTGAACATGAATATCAAATTGAAACACTTTTTATAAGTATTCATCAAATCATGTAATTTTTAATATATATGCAAATTTAGAATAAGAATAATCCCTAATTTTGTTTTTTAGTAATCATATAAAATAATTTTGTCATTATATTAAATTGTGATATTACATCTTTTTACCCCTCATAAATGAAAAAGATATTTATCGAAGCTAAAATCAATCATAACATAAAAATGAAAAACATTTGACTTATCAACTTTATTCTATTAAAATTTAAAATAATATAGGTGTGTGTAGAAAAGGTGATAGCACCACATATTAACGCCACAATTTTATTTTTTTTTATCATTTTTAAATATAAAAATCTTTTAATTATGAAAATATGTTTAAAGGACAAGTAGGATTTTTTTTAATTCAAAACAGATAGGATAAGAAAAGGAACATTTAAAAAAAAAAAGAAGATGAAATCAAAAAAGGAACCAAAAAAGTATCAACTAATTATAAATATGTAGCTGAAATAAATACTCCATCCATAATAAAGTCTTTTAAAAATAAAATTTATATTTAATTAGCAAAATTAATTTAAAATAAAAAACGACAACATTAAAAAAAAAACAGACTTGAAATGGTTTTGCTCAAACATGTAACCACCTTTTACTATTTAATTCCTATAATAGACACAACTACTTATTCATTTATCATTTTATACATTCATCCTACAATTACATATTATTATAGTGGTAATATTTTTATTAAAAAAATAAGTTGTAAAGAAAAGATAAATAGCATGTTTAATAAATTCTGATGAAATAATAATATTTCAGATACAAATTTATTAAATTTTGTAACCTTACATTGATAAAAGTTGATGTTATTATATGAGTTTTCTATTAAAATAATCAATATATTTTTGAATTTTAAATCAAGACAAGATAAGTAAATAATATAATAAAATTAATTAGTTATAAAATTCTGTTCATGATCACATTAAACACACTTCATAATATAACATTCAGACAGAAAGTCCTTAAGCAACGGTGTGGAGGTTATCACTATTATCGCCATTTTGGTAAATTCCATAAAAAGACAAATCATAAATAATTTTCAAAACATCGTTATACATTTTGGTTGAAATTGAGATGAACATTTGCCACTTATTCAAATATAGATAGAGTTGACAGAGGTTTTCTGTTAAAATAATAATATATATTTATTTAATTATTACTCTCTCACATTATTATTTCTTTTAAAGTAATATTACATTTCAATTGTTTTATATAACTAATTCTATGTGAATTGCATATAAAATCATTTTTTAAGATTTTATAAGAATTGTTTTATTAATTTTATTGCATATAATATAAGATCTTACGACAACTTTAAGTCAAGTGAATGTCGTTTTTTCTTCTATTATTTTTTAGATTATGACAACCTTCCGATAAAAGTGAAACAATAACATTTTAAATAAGCTGAAGTAAATTAAAAATATAAAAAATAAAACTTATAAATTTAATCTAACATTATTGTATTTTAAAATTTCCATGCAATGCGCGAATACAAATACTAGTTAATATTTATAGCCTTTTTATGTAATTCAAGAAAACACATAAAGTAAGATGTAGAATTCAGTTTGTCTTGGATAGAGAATGACTTACAAAGTAGAATATCTGAATATTCTAAGTTTGAATGGCTATCTCTCTAAAGTAGAGTAAGATGCACAAAGATAATGTGGAGGAGATTGCACACCAATAATACAAATCATTTTTTTACTTAGATAACGAACCTATTAATTGGAAAACTATATGCACACCATAAGCATATCAGAATCTTACTCCATACATGAATAATAGATAACCAATAATATTTATGCTAGAACACATATAATCATGCTAGAACACATAAACCCAAGTTCACAAGCGAATTCAAGTTAGACAAACCATCAAGCAAATTCACAAGTTAGGCAGTAGTTCCATGATCTTCTATAATGAATCCAAGTTCACATCTGAACTCTCTCAACACTTGGGTGCGCAAATATTATATAGATAACTTATCATTTTCTAGGTTAGAAGAAATCCCACTTATAGAGATTTCCTCTACTCTAAAAAGGAGAAAAAAAGTCATGCCCCTTTTTCTTGAACGAGAAAATAATGCTTGTTCTTTTGTTTTTTCTTCTAGAAAATAGAAATCTGAGTTCTAGTTAAATATGAGTATGTAGGGACCACATAATTAATTAATGAGGTTTTCTATTACGGAAATAATTTCAAATAATTAATTTGAATTATTCTTACCATAATAAATAACAAATCATTCCATTAGAAGTTCGTTATAGCACTCCTTTATATATATTCTGAAATTTCCCATTAAACACTTATGTGATTCTCCATGTTAAGATTACAGATACTAATCAATAAATTAAATTACTAATGAATTTTATTCAATGATTAATTTTCTTTAGAGCACTGCTTAACTTATTTCATGTGTCAGATTCATAAATCCACTTGCAAAATTTGACACGATGAAACCTTATAAGCTTATCAAAAAGGCACATCATCAATCTCTACACGGAGACATGAATTCCATCAACTAACTTATTATTTCACATTATATATTATTATCATCCAATCTACCATACATATTGACCCATCTTAGAATCTTACCTTTTAATAAATCAAAAGAATAATTAACAAATACATATCATAATAGTAATATCAGGATTAAGAATATAAGTACATTCACATGTAGAGAATATGCTTTTGTCAGTCAGTCTAAAACAACTATCTCTACTTGGTCCCGTTCAATACATAAAAAATGCACCAGCACAAGAAGTTGGAACTATACCATTCCCATAATCAAGATAAATTATATATAATCTTGTGCTACAATCCTACCGATGGCATGTCCAATTTCCGTCTTGATTGTGAACAAAAAAACTTTATACTTATAAGAACTGGTGATTTAATCCTTTGTCTATAAGCTAAAATTCTATACACTAAATCATCTACTATATATATAAGTAAACAAACACCATAAACGAATATATGATCTATTAAAATTGAATAAATAATTATTATATAATAAATACTATATCTTAACATATGATTAATAGTATATATCCCAACAAAATCATCCTTAAAAATTAATTTTACTAGAGATTTATAATAGGAAACTTTCATTCGACTAGAAGTACAACTTTCATTCTAATAAGAGTCCTTGAGCAACTTGATTAATACTAATAATAAAAAGAAAATTTAAGATAAAAGAATGACGGAGTTGTGTTGTATTTGTTCATATGGAGAAAATTCTAATGAAATATCCTAATATTATTAAATGAAGAAGGATGGTGGCTTGGTGTAAAATTTTAATGCAGGAAGAAAGTTAACAAGAAAATTAAAGTAATTGAAAACCCTATAAGCTAATAACATCACAAGTACTAAAAATTCTGAAAAACACCAAACAAAAAGGATTAAATATTCATTTTTTACTCAACAAAGTGAATTAAAAAAATAATTTTCAAGCTATAATTAACCATCATAATACCTTATATACAATCTGATGGCTAGTACCAGAAACTCGAATTGCAACAAAAGATAACAAACTGATAAAATAGAAAACAAAAATATTTTCCATAAAATCAGTTGTTAAATACTATTTAACCATCTTGTACTCTGTCAATCAAATATACAAAGGAGGATGATAGACACTCCACCAAAGTTAATCATCTCAAAATGAGATATGATTAGTCAGAGATTTCGATTTATTTAGGGCTTATTATTCAAGGATTTAGTGTCCTCAATGCCTATTTTACGCTGATAACTGATGTTAATATTTTGATGTGCAAAAATGAAGGTATAAGAGTGAGTCAAGGACATTATGATGCAAAAAATGAGCGAAAAAGTTGAAGGAAAACAAAGCTGGAGCTCGCCAATGCCACTCGGTGACTCGCCGAGTGGTCCTTCAGCTTGCCTAAAGTTCCAGCAAAATAGCCCATGGACAAAATCAAATTGGCGAGCAAACAGGAAATTCGGCGACACACTGAAAGGATCAGCGATAGAGATCAAGCTCGCCAAAAGTTCCAGAATAATTTGATAAAGAAGCCAAGCCAAAAGGGTGAGAAGAGGAGAAACTCAGCGAATTGCCGAACTGGTCGGCGAGCCCAACTTACTTCGCCGAGTTAGCTCCGTGCTGAAATTTTAGGAACGTATAAATACAATTTTTAAAAGAAGAAAAGGAGTTCCCACACTGTTTACTTCTGGGTTTTTGAGAACTTTTACATTTTAGAACATTGTTTTTATATTTTGAGTTCTTAGGATTTAGATTCGGAGATTATAATTATTGTAGCCTCAATTTCAACATTTGGAGTTGAATGCATTAATTAGCTAATGGGTGTTGTTAGTTGCATTAATTAGCAAATTAGATGGAAGACTTTGTTGGTAACGATTTCTTGCTTTTCACTATGCTTAACTAAAACCCCTTACCTTGGGGGTGTGATTATGTAGTTGAATGCATTAATTAGCTAATGAGTGTTGTTAGTTGCTGACTCTAATGTTGTTTTGAAATGGGTTCAATTAATTGTTCATGTTTTAATTGAGGGATTGAAGTTGCAAATGCAATTCTAGCTTAGTTCTCTATGCTTGCTTGAGAAAAAGGTAATAAAGTAGAATTGTTGATTGATAGTTGTATTGATTGCAGATCTAAAATCTAGCTTGAGAAAGTGGGTTTGATTGCGTCTTTACAAATCCAACTTGAAAGAGTGGATTAACTAAGAAATTGGGTTGTTAGGTTGTGTTATGCTTGTTGAGGTTTGAAAGAACTCACTTGAAACACAATAGTTGATTGAGAAACAGCTATTGTACTCATAACCTAGCCTACCCATTGAGATTCAACAACTTTGAGTAACTAGTAATCACCCATTACACGAAATTAGCATTTAACTGATCACACTCCTAATGTTCAATCTCCACTTGTTTACTTTCCGTGCTATTTGTCTTAAAATTGGTTACCCAAATCCCCCCATTTGATATTAATTGTTGAAACTTCGCGATTTATTTTAATGTTGCGAAACCTTTACTTCTACAAATGATTAGGACACATTTTTACATATTAATTGAATTCTTTACCGTATTACTTCTTGTGGGATCGACCCCAACTCTTAGTCGAGTTTATACTTATTGGTGACCTCCTACACTTAAAATTGGATGAAGTGTAGTTGAGAGCTATCAAGTTACAAGAAAGCTTGATGGTTAAAATGAAACTAGAAACTAATATCTCATGGTGCCAAGGCACTTCTTCTGCACATAGAACAACTACTACTGGTCTCTAGCCACTTTTAGATGCAATGATAACATAATTTATGGTCACAATCAAATTTTTTCAAATTCTTCTCCATCGTCATAAGTATCTTATACACATCCAAACGAGAAACAAAAGTTGGATATCCTTTAGTGAACTTTGGATGAAAGAGCAAAAAAAAGGAAAATAAAAATTTAATGTTAGCTCGTATTGTGCACATGCCTTATGTAAAAGGAAAAATGAATGTTTGAATAAATGATTGATGTCATAAATGAGATAATTAAGGTGAAAACAAGTCAATGATGTGAGTGATATGCTCAAAGTGAGATGTGATAGCACTAGGGAAGTTTCTAAGTTATTTTGACTAAGAGATATCCTACCCTTTTCCCTAGTTAGTCTTTGGTGATCCTGGACTTTACCAATCTACATTAATGTCGATTTTACATACCAAACAATCTTATAATTCAATGAGTGTAAGCTTGAATTTTCTTGTAAGAGTGAGTGAACTTTCATGATCTATAATCCATTTGTCACGCCTCGAGCTACCCCCAGGACGTGGACACAGGACCTAGGATCACGAGTGACCCCAAACTAATCATGCTGGCATAACTTAAGCATAATTAACTGTAAGTGGGGAATACCCAATACTAATCTGATTATATAAATGACAATGAGTTTAATAACAACTGGAAGATCAAACTCAAAGCTAAAGCTGAATCTAGTACTATGTCTGAAATAAGCCTCTAACTGACTAGAGATGCTGAGACATGTCCCAACTAACTCTAGCAAAACTGAAACTAAAAGATTGAAAATGGGAAGATAACATGTCAATCGTCCTCGAAGAATGATGACTCACCACTTATGCTGCTGAACTGGAGATCAGGAACTGATCTATGCGTGATCTGAATGCTGAGGACCTGAACCTACATCACGAGAAGATGTAGCGTAGAGTATGCGTCAGTACTTGAAAGGTACTGAGCATGCATGATAGAGTAAAGCTGAATAATAAACATAATTGAGCAGAGCATATAACTGAGCAATGATATAAGATAAACATGATACTATACTGAGAATACTGGACATCAACTAACTGAATGCAATGACCAAGTTTATAACAAGCTGACTGAAATCTAATTGTAATTGATAACATGGTCAATGCAATAAAATCTGACTATAACTGATAACATGGTTAATGCAATAGAGTCTGACTGTGGGAGCTATTAATAACCGACGTAAAACCACATGAGCTAAATATGAAGTTCGATGTATACACCCTATCGAGAGGACCCAATATACCTGCCAGAGGTATAGAGGCATGACTGGCGTGATCACTAAAAGTAATGCCCATAGAGGGAACTTATAAACCTACGAGGGCACATAGTTCTGGACTATTCGGGTAAGCTGAACCCTATTCCACTTGGTCTAAGCCTACTCCCAATTAGAATGTATATAAGCAATATTATGACTGAAATACTGAAGTACTGGATAACTCAATTACTGGCATGCAAACTCTGAGAATGCAACAATTATAACTGATAATGTGACATTAATAAAATGAAGCATATATATCTGAAATAACTGACCTAACATGTGTAATTCATGAACTAAAAGAACTACATAGCTAGGGTTCTGAATATCATACAAAACACTAAGCAACAATATGATAATCTGATTTGGATCATTCTAATAGCTAAAACCCAACAATTTCTAACATTCAAGAAACCCTAGGTTTAGATAATATTAAGGGAATCAAGATTCTGATTGAAATCTAGGGGCCTAATGGGTGAAAGGAGCCCTCTAGTGAAATCCCACATACCTGGTGACGAATTCCACGGATAAATCTTTTGATATTTGAGGCTGAAACTGATGAAAACTCGTTGCGTTCTTGAACTAGGGCTGCTCCACTTTCTCCTCTATTTTGCTCTAAGTTTGATGAATTTTTGGTGAATAATTGATTAGGTTAGGTTCTAATTAGTTTAATATGTTAAAACTAACCAAAACTACGTAGTTTAGGGGTCCAACGAATAAGGAAAAGATCAACACAATCCCTGACTTAAAAGTCTGCCGAAGCCGACCACGGGCGGACTGACGGTCTATGGACTGACCCACACTCCATCCCGTCAACCGTGGATTGGCTTCAGAGAGGAGCTAACGAGGTGTCTGATCGATGGGCCAGGACCACGGGCCATGGTTTGACCTACTGTCCATGGGTCCGGCCGTGGGTCGACACTTAGTCGATTCTTCCTAAGCTGATTTTGGGGAGGACCTCACGGGCACTACCATGGCCCATCGTCAGGACCATGGCCCATGAAGGGTCCCATGGTCTGACGTCTGGGCCATGTGGTCTCTCCCTGGTGACCACAATTGCCAACATGGTCCGTGAGGTGGTCCATGAACCGTGAAGGGCTCTGTGGTCCACGACCCGTGAAGGGCTCTGTGGTCCACGTCGGCTGGAAGGTACTGGAGTCCACGGGCAGGTAACAGACCGTGGACCCTATTACGATCCGTGAACCCTGTCGTGGTTCACTAATTCTGGTGATTTTCTACTGCATTTTCTAAGTCTAGGTTCCGAGTTGTTACACCATTGTTATGATATTCATGATATTGAGTGGAATTCTTTCTTGTTGTCAGTGATACTACATCCTTCAAGTGAATAGTGAGGTCTTTATTTCAACTAAGTTGAATGAATGTGATAAGTTTGTGTGAAGTATTAGGCAAATGTTAATGGTTGATGGCATTGAATTGAGATGTTTTGAGTTGTACTTGAATACAATATTTTCCCTGAATTTTGATTGAAAAGTTGATCTTAAATGAGAATGGTTTCACAAAGATGACCTTCGCAATACGATAATGGTTGAATCGATTGCGAGTTCTGTTTGTATATAAAGTCTTTTGTTATGAGTCTTTTATTTTTGATAATTTTGAGTTATGGTACTTAGTTGTCAATATCATATATCGTATGTGGTTGAGCATCAATCCTATGCTTTGTGATTGCTTTGCTGGAGGACAAACAATAGTTCAAGTTTCGAGGTTGGATGAGTTTAAATGCTAATAGATGAGATTTTATGCACTTATCTTCTTATGGGAAAAAAATTCTTAGAGAATTAAGAATGAAGGACTTGAAACCAAAAATCATTGAACATACTGGTGAGCAACGGACGTCTATCAGGTATAATGCAGGCTCAGAGGGAATCTCATTGTATTAGGAATCTATGATGAATTATTTTTCACTAACATTTCACAAGTTTAAACACAGGTGACACTAGTTTAGAGTACAATGAAGTTGTTCCACACTGACACTAGCGTAACACCTCGGATTTGGAAAGAAGGAAAATGTAGTTCTTGGGCTGGTGTCTGTGACTACGGGTCCCATCTATGGACCGTAGAAGCTTCAACAAGCCGTAGATGACAGCCATAGGAAGTAGGAACATATTTTTTTCAAAACAAGTCCCGGTATACTTTTTACGGTTCACCAAAACGACCTGTCATTCCATGTACGAGTTGTAGATAGATCTCGTAAGAGACCCCATACATAGTAAATTTTCAAGCTTAAAGTTCGTTTCTACGGTTGGCATGTACATTCCGTAAGAAGACCTACAAGCCATACATGGGATCCGTAAAAAAGTTTGCCAATTAAGAGTCTCTGATCATTTTCTAAAGTTGACCAGTACGGTCCGTAGAAGGATTTACGGACCGTAGCTCCAAACTGTAGATGAGGTCGGCAATTATTTTGAAGGGCTTTTAATCTTTTCCCAAATTGATTAATACCTAAACTAGGTCATTTTGATCCTAATCTTAAGCCCTATATAAGTCTTCTAAGCCTAAAAACTACCCATTATAAATCATTATTCTAAAATTCTTGAATCCCCTCCAAGATCACCCCCAAATTTATCTTAAGAACTAAGGAAAGAGAAAGCAAGGACTTGGCTTGAAAAGCTCCAAATTCACCATTGGTTGTGAGCATTGATTGCTAAGGTATTCTAGTATTCACCTATGGAGTCCTTTCTTCAATAGAGTTTCTAATTTCTCCAATTTTACAAGTTAGATCCTCTAATCAAATTTATTGTTTTATTCAATCTTCTTGGGTTTCTTTCAATTTTGATCTGATTAATTATGTTCTATCCTTTTATGCATGAATCAAAATAATTACACGTTTTTTAAGTTGAATTAACATGAACCCATGCATGATCTATAATTTCTAGACTATGATTATATAATGAAGCTTATGAACTATGAAAGATAAATTTATGAACATATGAATGTTTCTTTATGAAATTTATATAATTGATTTAAGATTACTTTGAGGGTAAAACATCGATGTTGTTGTTGTTGTGAAATGATTTCTCACTTGCTACTCAAAACATGATTGTGAAAGGGCTTTCTCACATAAAGGATTCATAAGGCTGAAAGGTTTTCTCACCTAAGTTGAATCAATCAAGATTAATGAGCTATTCTAAATGAAATCTTGCTTGGATTGACTACTTAATTGTGCCTTTCTATGGATATTAAGATAAAAATGAGTAATGACTATTCTATGGGATTTATGTTTGGCACCGAGGGAACTAGTGGTGATTACCTATGTCCCATAACTATTTGCCACCATAGGTTTGTCTTAGATAGACATTAGCTAGTGGATCCTCTTTAGCTCAAGTTTGTGGTTCTTACCTTGGGAAGTAAGGACATCTCCTTTTGGTGTGGGACATACACTAGATTCTATGTTATAGCTTACATGATCTATGCCGGTTAAAGGTAAACTTCCCAGAATAATGAACAACGGTAAACTTTCCATAATAATTAACTAAGATTACTTTCTAAAGTATCTCACAAGTTATTTTTATAAGATGTTTAGCTTGCATTGACCATGATTATGACTTATGTTTTCGAACATGTTATTTTATGATTTAGCTTGGTCATTGCATGTTATATAAAGTCCTTTTAGCATGATTTCATAACTCTTATGGATTGCTATCATACTTTGTACATTCCATGTACTAACACGTACTTGTGCCTACATTGTTTACTAATGTAAGGTCCGACGCTCCTATTCCCCATACTTGTGGCTAGTTAACCCTTTGAGATTTTGAAGATCGGTGAGTCCCCATGATTCAAGGGCCAAGATTCTTTAACTGTTTTCATGTCATTTCTGCTTTCAAATGTTATATGTGATGTATAAGTTACATCCCAATCATTTTTCATATGATGTAATTGATGACTTTGAGACTTAGTCTAGACTTCCGCTTTTGTCAAACTCTTTTGAATGAAATGCTATCTTTTGAAATCTTTACTTCTATTATCTTGTATGATGTATGATAAGTTGTTTGTATAGGGCCTCTCGGGGTTCTATACACCATGTTACGCCTAGGGTCTACTTTGGGCCGTGATAAATTTAGTATAAGAGCACAAGGTTTAGAAATGTCCTAGGATATCACATAAGCCACGTCGAGTAGTGTTTTGTTCATGAGTGTGAAATGTGCCACATTTATGAATGATAGACTATAAGATATTTTGGAAACTTCACTTCTTTCATCACTCTAAAGTTGTGCGATAGAGTTTAACTCTATATGTCTCTCTCCTAATCTTATCTGATGCTTTTCAGGATATGCCTCCCCCATATGTTAGGAGGAATGTGAATGAGAATATGGAACGAAAAGCTCCTTAAATTCCTCCAGTTCTGGCTGACCCTTTGGCCGAGCAAGTGACTATTGCGGAGTTTAGGGTTGCTTTACAAGTGTTGGCTCAAGCCATGATGGCTCAATCCAATTGGGAGGCTGTGGTCCCTGTGAATCCAAATTTGGGTACAACGACAACTAGAGTGAGAGACTTTACTTGGATAAATTCCCCGGAGTTTCACAGTTCCAAGGTAAAGGAAGATCCTTAAGATTTCATTGATGATGTATACAAGCTGCTGATTATCATGGGAGTGAGACCGGTAGAAAAAGAGAAAATGACCGCTTATCAACTTAAGGGTGTTTCTCAAGTTTGGTTCAGCCAAATGGAAGGAAGAGAGGGTGGTTGATGCAGGTCCTCTTGATTGAGAAATTTTTCAAGCTTCTTTCCTTGATAGGTTCTTTCACCTTGAGATTAGGGAGGCAGAGGTACTTCAATTCATCAACCTTCGTCAAATAAACATGAGTGTGAAGGAGTATGCCTTGAAGTTCACACAATTGTCTGGATATGCTCCTACTATGGTTGCTGATGTACCGTGAGTCACTTAGAGTTTGTATGTGTCTTGGGCTATTTTGTTACTAGGAATAATGTTTTGTGTGTAATTCTTGCAGGTAATAGGCTTGGATGCAGTTGATGAAGATGCGAGCTGAAAAGTGAAGAAGTAGCTACCAATGGAGCCACCCACGGACCGTAGGTCCAACGACGGGCTGTGGATGGGTAGTCGTACGTCCTGGTTTGAAAGTTGAGTTTCAGAACTCAAAACCATGGAGTGCTAGGACAGACCGTAGACCAGTCCACAGACCGTAAGTGATGCATCGTAGGTGGAAGATCAAAGAAGTCTGATCATGTGTGGAACCACGAAGTAGACGACGGATCATTGGTCGACCTAGGGGCCGTCCTGCACATCCGTCGATGAAGATCAGAAAGTTGAAGTTCTAGTACCTGATTAATTTTTCCAAGTGTTAAACCTCGGAGGGGGACCTACGGACCGTAGGTCGACCCACGGTCTGTAGGTTGTGCCGTCGACAGAAGCCGCGTTCCAGCAGTTTATTTCCTTATTTTGTTTCTAGTTTTATTTAGGATTTGTTTTCTATAAATAGGAGTTGTAATCCTCATTTTGGGGGTTAGACATTGTTGTAAACTTCTAGTTTTTGGTTTTTTGGGAATTAATTTGCAAACTCTTAGCAATTTGATTTCCGAAATTTGTTTGATACAATTTTCACTTTGAATTTCAATTCAAGATTTGGGTTTTCATCTATTCTAACTGTAAGTTCATGAATTCTTTTAACCTAAATATGAATTGTGGACTATCAAGGATGAGTAAATAAATCCACAACTAGGGTTGTGGGAACCATGAGCAATTAACAAAGTATGAATAATAATTAAGTACTTCTTGAATAGTGTTTATGCATGTATTATTAATCCTTTCGCTTAGATGCCTTTTTAACGGTGCACAATGTTAGAACTCGCCTCATTCCTACTTGCCGGACCAAGGAGGTAATGAATGAGAAAAAGATTAAACAACAAAGATTTAGTGGATGCTATCTAGTAGTCTAGTGTCAATTGGCATGAGGGTGAAAACTAAACCATACATTGATGTGATGACTAATGTGAGGTAAAAGGTAAGGGTTAGTAAAGCATAAACCCGTAGCCGGACCAAGGTGCGTGGTGAAATTCCCTATTTGGAGGACCAATCACTTAGGGATACCCAACTTACCAACTTTGCATGTTAAGCACTAGGAAAGGATTACTATTATTAGGATTACTGCGTTAAGACCTTGTGGGGAACACATATACCCTAGTTTCTCTCTTATATTAATAACTCAAAGTTTGAATCTTATCTATTTGTTACTTAATCAACAATATGTTATTTTAGATACAACCTCTCCGTTTACATTTCTCAGAAATAGTTTGACTAAACGGATATAATAGTGAGTTAAGTTTAAGTCTGAACCATATTCCTCATGGGATCGACCCCAACCTACAAGTTGGGTTCTTTATTTGACAATGATTGCTTATACTTCTTTAGGGATGTGTAATTTGAGCGTATCAGTTGCCGATCTGATGACAAGGATGAGTAAGTTTGTATCGAGGGTATCCGAGATGGAGGTTAAAAATGTCGTACCATAATATTCATCAATGATATTAGACATTTCTTATCAAATGGTTCGTGCTTAACAAATAGAAGAGGAGAAACTTAAGGAAAGATCTAGGGAGCAAAAGAAGGCAAGGACCGGTGATGGTGACTTTTCACATTTGAGGTCCGACATCATGGCCGTTCTAAGTTCGACAAAGGTTTTCTGGTCAAGGTTCCTCCAATGCTTCGAATCCTAAATTTAAAAAAGATAGGGTGTCTAAATCTAAGCCTCAAGAAGGAAATGGTGGTGGATCTTCATTATGTACTTGTGCTAGATGTGGAAGAAAACATGAGGGTAAATGCCTAGCCATTTCCAATTCATGTTTTGGTTGTGGAAAGACGGATCATAAAATAAGATATTTTCCCTCAGTTGCTAAGAATGAAGGTGATAATCGTCAATGGGCTCAACCTTACCCTTCATCAGGTTTAGTAGGAGAAAGAAGCAAAATGGATTTTATGCACTTCAAACTCGTCAGTATCAAGATGGTTCTCCTGATATGGTTACAAGTATGTTGAAAGTATTTCAGCTTGATGTTTATTCTTTGCTTGATCCCAATGCTACCTTATCTTTTGTAATGTCATATGTGTCTATAAGGTTTTTTGTTCTCCTGGATGTGTTGATAGACCTTTTTTTCCATCTCTACATCAATTAGTGAATCTATTATGGACAAGAGAATCTATAGGAGATTTCCTGTCTCCTTACCCCATAGAGTCACTCATATTGATCTCGTAAAGCTTGATACGTTAGATTTTGTTATTATTCTTAGTATGGATTGACTCCATTCTTTTTATGCCTCTATTGATTGTAGGACCTGAGTGGTCAAGTTTCAATTTTCTAATGAGCCCGTCCTAAAGTGGAAGGGTGAGATTCTAAGCCTAAGCGTCAGTTTTGTTTCTTGCCTTAAAGCTTGCAAAAATGATTTCTAAGGGTAACATATAGCCTCTTGTTCAGGTTAGGGATACGTATTTTGAAACTCCTATTCTTGAGTCGGTCCCCATTGTTAATGAGTTTCTGGAAGTGTTTTTTGCTGATTTACCCGGTGTTCCTCCTAAAAGAAAAATAGACTTTGGTGTTGATCTCCACCAAGATACGCAAATGATCTCTATCTATCCTTATCGTATGGTCCTGAAAGAATTAATGGAGTTAAAAGAGCACTTGAAAGATTTGTTGTATAAGGGTTTTATACGACCGAGTATCTCTCCATGGGGTGCTCAAGTTTCTTTTATTTGAAAGAAAGATGGTTCACTTTGTATGTGTAATTACTAGTGCCAGTTGAATAAGGTTACCATTAAGAATAAATATCCTCTTTCAGGGATAGATTATTTGTTTGATCAACTACAAGGAGCAAATTACTTTTCTAAAATCGACCTTCGTTTGGGTTATTACCAATTGAGGGTGAAGGAAGATGACGTTCCGAAGACAACTTTTTGAACTTGGTATGGTCATTATGCATTTTTGGTAATTTCGTTTGGCTTGACTAATTCTCCAGGACCAAAAAATCTTTGCAATGTTTTGTAAATGCAAGTTTTGGTTAAGATCCGTGGCTTTTCATGGTCATGTTGTTTCCGGAAAAGGTATTGAGGTAGATCCTGAGAAAACAAATGTTGTTAAGAGTTGGCCTAGCTCTCCATCCCCTTCGAATATTCAAAGTTGCTTGGGTTTGGCCGGTTACTATAGAAGGTTTGTGAAAGGGTTTTCTTCGATTGCATATCCATTGACGATATTGACCCAAAAGAAGATTAAGTTCGTATGGTCTGAAGCATGTGAGAAGAGATTTCAAGAATTTAAAGATAGACTTACCTTCGCTCTAGTGTTGACTTTACCTGAAGGATGTGATGGGATTATGGTTTATTCTGATGCTTTAAGAGTTGTGCTAGGTTGTGTCCTTATGCAAAATGAAAAAGTTATTGCTTATACTTCACGACAACTTAAGATTCATGAAAAGAACTATCCTACCTATGTTTTGGAACTAGCGGTTGTTGTTTTTGCCTTAAAGATTTGGAGGCATTACTTGTATGGTATTCATGTTGATGTCTTTACCGACCATAAAAGTTTGTAATATGTGTTCAAGGAAAAGGATCTAAATCTTCGCTATATGAGGTGGCTTGAGTTGTTAAAGGGTTATGACATGAGTGTCCTCTACCACCCTGGCAAGGTGAATATGGTGGTGGATGCTCTTATTTTGTTAACAATGAGTAGTGTTGCTCATATTGAAGATGGTATAAAGGATTTGGTTCGAAATGTTCATAGATTGTCCCAATTGGGTGTTTGGTTGGTTGACTGATGCTTATCGTGACCAATGACACTAACCTACGGTTCGAGTGTCTATGATCGTCGATAATATAGTAACCGAACCAAGGGTTGGGGTCGTGTCCCAAGGGAGTGGTAGTGAAAATAGTAGTTAGGCTAGAATTTTGTTCTAGTCAGCTGTAGTTTGAGAAATTATTGAATAAAAACAAAGTAAATTCAAGTGGGTGACACCAAAGTGTCAAATATCAATCTGGGTTTGTCAAAAGTATAATTAAAACAACAAAAATAAAGAGAAAATTCAAGTATGGGGAGAAGTTCTTGGGGTGTGACCGCAATATATATTGATATAAATCGTTGGGTACATGCTTTCGATAGGAAATTTGCAAGATAATAGTGACTAGGCAAAGCTTTAGATGGAAATAAGTTCCCTTTTGGGAAACTCACCCCGTTTCAAATAGGTTCCTCTCGGACACCCATTTTCCGCATGAAGGCCAGCCTACGCCTTACCCCACTAACTCTTTCGATCTGAGTGTTAGGATATGGGACTAGGGCTCACCCTCTCAGGCTGAACCTCATGTCGACCCACTCCTTAGGCCCTCAGTCTAGCGGTCTTGGTTTCGCGGCCTCTCTCCCGAGAAAGCCAAAAACATATGGGTGCTTTTGTATTTGCAACTACAAACCCATTAAATTAGACCAGAACCACTAGGTGAAATCACCATTAAAATGCATCTAACCTATCAGCAAACAAGACCCAATAATAATATCAACACATATTTGCTAAATCATACCTCAAGAATGGGGGTTTTTAGCCACACATCAAGAAATAAGAAATTATACCTAAAATGATAGAGAAATCAAATGGGTATAAGAAATTAAACCTTAATATAAGCAAATGAAGAAGAATGGAGAAGACCCACTTCCAATTTGGGGAAGATGAACTCCTTCTCTCTTCAAGTCTCCCAAAAACCCTCTCCAAACTTGAGAGAAAATATGAAAGCTAAAGTAAAAATTATAATATTGTTATTTTTACTCTAATGTTCCACACGCTTAAAAATAAGTAGAGAGTTTAGTATTTATAAGCTTCAGAAAATAGTGCTGTGGTGGACCGTTCAACGAGGTTAGTAGCGATCGCCGAATAACTTTTCGATTTGCCCTTCTTCTTGTTCATCGCCTTTGTGCTTTGCCTACAGCGTCTCTGCATTCTGGACCATTGGGAGGTATAGTACTGCTTCGTGGAACTAATCGGCAAAGCGCCGACTGCTCCTTTTCATCGCCTTTTTGATCCACTTTTTTCAGGGCTTCGCGTACTGGAACAAAGGGAGAAATGTGTCCCTTCGGTGATTCGCCTAGCATGCTTGGCAATGCTCAGGCTTCAACTTCTTCGTCCTTTTCATCCTTTTTGTTCCTTTTTCAACCTAATTGTCCATGCTTCCACTAAAACTTCAAATACCTGAAACTTAAGCGTTTTCATCAGATATTGAAATAAAATATGCATTTGAGGACACTATTTCTATTAAAATAAAGCCCTAAATGAGTCCAGTTTGTGGACTCATCAACACCTCCAACTTAAACTTTTGCTTGTCCTCAAGTAAAACTCAAGTTCAGCATTTCAAATAGGATGTCTCAAATAGTGCTACACAAGACTCAATCATGAACATACACAAGAAGACTCAAATTACTCATGCTAAGATCAATTGTGTACTCAAAGATTCAAGTTGTGATACACCATTATCACAGAATCTCAAGCTCACAGTACTTGCTACTTGTGCAAGTTCAAGCTCAACAAAAAAGTATCTAAATGCCCTCACATAAAGGATGATTCCATATTCACACACAAAGGATAGTCAATTTAAGATCAGGAATCAGATGCAACACTCACACTCAAAAAGAGGAACACAATTCATGTTTTTATCCATAGGTTTGCCCTTATTTTCCAATCGATATTCGGTTCGGCTCACTCAAGATAAAAAAGGTCTTTCCAAGGCTTGTAATAGGGCTAAGTACAAAGGTATGGTCATTTAGGCTCAGTGACTTTTTCCTCATAAGATGTGGTTTTCTCAAGACATTCCCTTCTTTTCCTTTATCAATTCTTTTTCTAGTGCTTCTAAGTCATCTCTTTATTCACCTCCATGGATTGCTTGGAAACCAAATTTCTTTTGTGCTTTTATTCCACAACTTTTTCCTTTTCATTCTTTTTTTTTCATATGGAGGGTTTCCATTTTTCCGCAACACCATGTATTAAGGGAGAATTTTATTGCACTCCTTGACTTCTCCTTTTCCTTTTTACCACACCCCCAACTTAGTCTTTTGGCCTAAGTTGGCTATTCACTAAACCACAAATCAAGAGGGTTATAGGTAGTGGATAAGACAATGTCTAGGATTTATCAAGTTTCTTCCAAAGAAGGATAGGCTCAATGGGTCTTCAAAAGAGTTTCACACGTTCACGGGTAGGCCACAAAAGAGGTATATGTCAAGTTGGCTCACACTCTTCAAATGTTGCCTAAGATCATCTCTAGAGCACACCTTACTAAATCAATCGGACTAACGGGGAAAATTCTAGGTTTATTCGTGCAAGGTTCAAAGTAAGCTCATCACACAAGGCATTGACACTTAAGTTACAAGAGAACCAGTTCGATAAATGGCTAATCACAACTAGATGCAAATAGTTCACATATTGTCTATGCAACTTCACTTGTTCTCGTCGTAGCCGTACATTCATGTTTGTTCAATTGAGAGCACTAATCAAGTCATCGGTATTGATCAAAACTGAGACTTGAATTTTGTACAAGAACAACCACTTTCAACACATGAGGTGGCGAAAATTTTCGAAAATGATTTTTTTTGAAAGGGTCAAAAATATTTTGCAATTAAACCCAAAAGAAAAGCATAAGCTCAAACAATCTCAAAGCAGTTTTTTTTTAAAACACAATTAAAAATAGAAAACCCAAATGTACACCAAAACACAAGTATCCAAAACAAGCAAAACAATGTGGGCCTCACCCCACCACAAATAAGAGCGTTTGTCCTCAAATGCAATCAAAAGTATCCAAAAGTAAATTCAGAATAAGACAAAGAGAGAGGTAAAGAAAAATCCTGTCTATGCAACCTCTCCTCCTGTCGGGGCATCGGAACTCTGAGCTGCAGTCTGTAATTGGGCATCACTGCCCGGAGTAGTCACATCAAGAGCAGCAGTGCCATGTCCTGTACGTTGAGGATGGATGCATATTTCTGAGCCTGTTCTGTCTCTGGATCAGTGGCTGCTCATCTTTTGGCTCATCCCACTCAATGCTGGCCTCAACGGCTACTCTTTTCTTTGTTATGCTCTTCTTCTTTTTACCTTTACCTTGTTGGAGCTCTTCTCCTCCTCTTTTCGGAGGATTTGAGCGTCCTTCATTAATACAAATGCCTTGTGTTGCCTTTTTATGGGGTTATGTGTTCAGGTTGGTTTGTTCCATATCTGCAAAAAATTACTTAAAAGAACAATCAAATTCAAACGTAGAAAATTGTTGCAGATAGGTTCGCCATTCCACTCGGCGAGTCACCAAACTACTTTGGCGAACTAGGTTGGGCTCGCCAATGGGATTTGTGTAAAGTCTGGGAAAATTTGCGATGGAAAAGTCTATTCGGTGAGTCGCCGACTACTTTCGATGATGACAAAGTTGTTCGCCGAAAGATACAGTGAAAAAGAGGGCAAAAAGGGAATGCAAAGGGCGATCCAAAGTCCTATCGGTGAGTCACCGACTACTTTCGGCGATCACGATTGTGTCCACTGAAAGTTACATAACTTACAACACTAAGGACATGAGTTAAAGGCGATTTACAACCAGTAGGCGAACTGCTGAGTTGTTTGACGAGCTCGACCCAGCTCATTGAATGACATAACGTGCCTATTTTGCAACCCAACTCTCGAAACCGACCTTATGATCTTCAAAAGAAAAATCAAAGAATGCACACACGAAATTCACCTAAAACCCGTACTTCCCATCACCTCGGAGTACTCAGACTTCTGTTGGTTTTGCCAAATTTGGCCATTTAACTATGATTACCCTTAAGAATGTTGTCACCCATTCCTTTATTGAGCAATTATTTAGCACAAATGTGGGCTACTTAGACTTCACCCAATCAACCTAACAACTAATAAGTAACACCTATTTCAAGATCAATCAATTCAAAGCGCAAACAGTAAGGCATTCAATCATTTAAGCATTTTAGGAAAAATTTACGAATTGAAAATAGCATCATATCAACCTATTTCTATCAGAGAGGCCCATCACATGTCATCCTGATACTATAATTGCAAATGAATGCAAAATTTTCAAAAATATATTCAGGGTTTTAGAGACTAACCTTTGATGCCCATCAAATAACTTTTTGTAATGCTAGGCAGCAAAGAAATCCAACCCCAAGCACTAATCACCGACTAAAATACTAATTTAAGGCAAAAATCTAGAAAATAATACCTTTGGTGTGATTTTGGAGAGTTTGAAACGAGGGAAAGTGAGAGATCCAAAAATTTGACCTTTGCAGTTTATATAACCGTTCAGTTCTTGTCCATTCTGTGACGTTAGTCGCACTCGCTGAACCACTTGGCAAAGCGCCGATCGATCTTTTATCCCGCCCTTTCTTTAACATCTTCAATTTTCTAGGGACAAAATCGGTGGTCTGCGTCGAGATTGCTGAACAGGTTGGCGATGCGCCGAGCTGCTTTTCGAGTTCATCGAGTTTTACAGGCGCCGCAATTCTCTTGCATTGAGCCAACCGACGGAATTCAGCCGGGCTCGCCGACCTATTTGGCACGATGCTGAATGGATTTTTTGCTCGCCAACCTGGAATTTTCCACATGAATTTCATTCATGGTTAACCTTTCAACCATGGAGTCCCTAAATTCTCTATTTCAAAGTAATAAAGTTTCAAAAAACCTAGGGTTTCTATTCTAAATCATGGATTCTTCTCAAAACATTTTCATCGATTTAGTTAATGTATATTATGAATGAATTGTTGATTATAATCATTTTTATGAGAAAATCCCCCATGAATCCATGTATTCCCCCTAACCCTAGTTTGTGACTTGTGAATTGGGTGAGTTGTAGTATTCATGAAGTTGTGCTTATAGTAGTTTAGTTTTTTTAATCGTGTCTCCATCTATATATAATGTAGTAATTCTAGATTGTTTGGTTGAATGTGATCTATAGCCTTAGAGGGCAAAACATGAGTATTGACTATATGTATGAAACTTGTGTGTATACAATTGGATTGCTTTGAGAGTAAAGTAACTACATTATAATCTAATTTTTGTGTTGATTGTATGATTATCCTCATGTACAAACTTAGGTAAGGATAGAGTATAATGTGAAAGGTTTGTCACATGCAATTATTCTTGGTTTGTAGACTAGTCTCACCTATTGAATCTAGGAGCTTGAGGATGAGTTTGTTGGATTTAGTGTCAAGACATTCTTCCTTAATTATCAATCTTAGCCAAGACTTAATATAAACTCATTGGGAATGAATGCTTAGCACCGAGAGGATATGATTATGAGATGAAAGGTTCTACACTAGTTGAGTCCAGCTTCCCGCATGGGCTCCTTTTACACTAGTTGAGTCCGGGTTCCCAAAGTAGTTATCTCATGAGATGGAAACCTTATACCATAGTTGAGTTCGTGTTTCTAGAAGCAATCTCCTATCCCATAAACTATGTTCCCACATATTTCTTTAGCTAGTGGATCCACGTAAGCTAAGAGTTTTAGTTCTACCTTAGGCAAGTAGGACAACCCCTTTTCGGTGTGGGGTAGACACCGGATTCCATGAATTGGCTCTTATGGTCTATGTTAGTTAAAGCTAATCCCACTATGATAGAATGAACTAGAATTGGATTTATGAGCTATAATCACTTAATGAGTTTTCCTTAGTATGGATAGGGGTATGGGACCTTATCCACACATTGCACAAGGTTGCTTTGATGGACCTTATGGTTTATTTCCTTTATGTTGAGATGATCAATATATTGAATATGTATGTACCTTATGCTTTTGCACTTATTTCTATGATAGTTCATAAACTTGATCAAATGCATAGTTATCAACTAAATTGTCCCTTTTTAGCATCTTAAATGGTTTTTATGCATAGTTGCCATACTTGGTGCATTTTTGTACTAACCCATATTTCTTCTATATTTTTCTACAAAGTGTAGGTTTCGGCGTTTAAGGCGATCCCTTCTAGTTCAAGCTTGGGTTGACTACTCTTCAAGCTTGTGGTATGTCCTCATCGATCCGAGGACAAGAGCTTTGTTGTTGTTTTATTTCATTAGTCATACCAGACATTTTCATATTCTCTATTGTAAGGCCTGTGACCCTAGTATTTTGAGACTCCGATTGTAGTAGGTGGCTTGTTGAGACTATGTCTAGATTTCCGCTTTACTTTTATGAAAGGTTATTTTAATACTTAAAATTGTGTTTTATTCTTTATTATTATATACTTATGTGATGATGATAAGCTAAGTGTCTAACTTAGGTCCCTTTCGGGAATCCATGTGCCATTTTATGTCTAGGGGGTACCTTTGGGTCGTGACAAACTTTATATCAGAGAAAAAAGTTTAGAATGATTGTAGGATGATGTCTCATAAGCCACGTCTAGTAGAGTCTTGTTCATGAGTGTGAAGCGCACCATATTTATGAGTGAGCTATAAGATGTTTAGGAAATCACACTTATTTCATTAATCCTAAGTCGTGCCATAGAGTTTAACTCTATAAAGACTTCCTTCTAAATCCTTCTCTTGTGTCTTTTGGAAATGAATACACGAAGGGCCAATGCAAGAAGGGTGGAAGAGGAGAATGTGAATCAAGGAGTTCCCCAAGGAAATCAAGCTCCTCAAGATGAGCAAGCTCTGGTTGACCCCATAATGGAGAGTGTCACCCATGCGAAGTTTAGGTCAACTATTTAATTGTTGGCTCAAGTTGTGAGGACCCAAACTAATAAAGAAGTAATTGCTCATATGAACACCAATGTGAACACCACAACTTTTAGGTTCAGAGATTTCACAAGGATGAACCCTCCTATGTTCTTTGGTTCCAAAGTGGGAGAAGATCCCCAAGAGTTTGTGGATGAGATCTACAAGATAATTGATGCTATGGGGGTGACTCCAATAGAGAAAGTGGAGCTAGCCACTTATCAATTGAAGGGAGTGGCTCAAGTATGGTACACTCAATGGAAGAGGAATAGGCCGGTAGAAGCGAGTCCCATAAATTAGAAGGGCTTCAAGAAAGCATTCCTTGATAGGTTCTCTCCCAGTGAGAAGAGGGAAGCCAAGGTGGAGGAATCTATCAACCTTCATCAAGGAGGTATGAGTGTTGAAGAATATTCTCTAAAGTTTACCGAATTGTCCAAGTATGCTCCGACTATGGTGGCGGACCCTAAGGATGAGATGAGTAGGTATGTGACAGGTATATCCAAAGTGGTACGAAAAGAATGATGTATGACAATGCTCCTCCATGACATGGATCTCTCAAGTCTTATGGTATATGCTCAACAAATGGAGAGTGAGAAACTCCAAGGTAATAGGGAGGTGAAAAAAGCTAGAACCGGTGAAGGAAATTTTTCCAATGCTAAGTCCGATGGGCAAGGTCGGCAAAGGTTCAAGCAAAGATTCTCCAACCAAGGCTCCTCTAGTACTCAAAGGGCCAACAATGATAGATTTTCTAACCCTAAACCACAAGGAGGTAATAGTGGTGGTTTATATGTTGATAGGCCCAATTATGTGAAATGTTGAAGGAAAGAAGAAGGCAAATGCTTGGTTGGCTCGGATGGGTGATATGGGTGTGGAAGAGTGGCCACAAAATGAGAGATTGTCCTATTCTCACGGTTAAGGGAAGAGAAGACAAGCAAGCTCTTCCAAGAGGTTCTAACTCCAATGCCCAAAAGCAAAACCGCTTTTATGCTCTTCAATCCTGAGGTGACCAAGAGAGCTCCCCGGATGTGGTAACCGGTATGTTGCAAGTCTTTTCCATTAATGTATATGCATTGTTAGATCCCGGTGCCACTTTATTATTTTTCAAACCTCTAGTAGCCATGAAATTTGAAATGCTTCCTGAAGTGGTTTCAGAACCTTTTTTGATTTCTACTCCGATTGGTGACTCGGTAGTGGCAAAAAGAGTCTATAAGAATTGTCCCATTTCTTTGTCTCATAAATTCACTTTGGTGGATTTGGTAGAGTTAGACATGTTTGATTTTGATGTAATTTTGGGGATGGATTAGTTGCATGCATGTTATGCCTCTATATATTGTAGAACTCGAGTTGTCAAATTTCAATTTCTGAATGAGCCTATTTAGAATGGAAAGTGGGGAATTCTATCCCTAGAGGTCAATTTATTTCTTGTCTCAAAGCTACGAAAATGATCTCCAAATGGTGCATTTATCATATTGTAAGGGTGATGGATGTGGAGTTTGAAACCCTCTCCTTAGAGTCGGTCCTCGTGGTAAGTGAATTTTTGGAAGTCTTCCCCGATGACTTGTCCGACATTCCTCTCAAATGGAAAATAGACTTTGGCATTGATCATTTGCTGGATATGAAACCTATATTTATCCCTCTATATAGAATGGATCCGTCAGAATTAAAGGAATTGAAAGAGCAATTAAGGAATTTTCTAGACAAAGGTTTAATTCAACCGAGTATCTCTCCATGGGGTGATCCGGTATTGTTCTTTAGGAAGAAGAATTGGTCCCTTAGGATGTGTATTGATTATCGTCAACTAAATAAGGTGACCATAAAGAACAAGTATCCCCTTCCTAGAATTGACGACTTATTTGACCAACTCCAAGGGGATACCTACTTTTCCAAGATTGACCTACGTTCGGGCTATCACCAACTAAGGGTGAGAGGGGTTGTCATTTCTAACACGACCTTCCGAACAAGATATAGTCACTACAAGTTCCTAGTAATGTCCTTTGGTCTAACAAATGCCCCAGAGACATTCATTGATCTAATGAATAGGGTTTTCTGACAATATCTTGATAGGTTTGTAAACGTGTTTATTGATGATATTTTGATCTATTCAAGGAGTGAGGGTGAACACATAGACCATTTGAGGATTGTATTGCAAGTTCTTAAAGATCTCAATTTGTATGCAAAGTTTAGTAAGTGTGAGTTTTGGTTGAGGTCCGTAGCCTTCCTTGGCCAAGTTGTATCTAGCAAGGGTATTGAAGTAGATCCCAAGAAGACAGATGCGGTTAAGAGTTGGCCTAGACCTCTAACTCTTCCGACATTAGAAGCTTCTTGGGTTTGGCCAGGTACTATAGGAGGTTTGTTCAGGGTTTTTCCTCCATTGCTTTTCCATTGATGGCTTTGACTAAAAAGAAGGAAAAAATTGAGTGGTTAGAAATTTGTGAGAAAAGCTTCCAAGATTTGAAAGATAGACTTACTTCTGCTCCGGTGTTTACCTTACAGGAGGGTACCGATGGTTTTGTTGTATATTGTGACGCCTCTAGAATGGGGTTAGGATGTGTGCTTATGTAACATGGTAAAGTGATTGCCTATGCTTCAAGGCAACTTAAGGTTCATGAGAAGAATTATCCAACCCACGATGTTGAACTAGCGGCGGTACTATTTGCTTTGAAAATATGGAGGCATTACTTATATGGTTTCCAGGTAGATGTTTTCACCGATCACAAAAGTCTTATGTGTTTACCCAAAAAGACTTGAATCTCCAACAAAGAAGGTGGTTAGAGCTTTTAAAAGATTATGACATGAGTGTCCTTTACCACCCTGGCAAAGCTAATGTAGTGGTGGATGCCCTTTGTAGATTATCCATGGGTAGTGTGACTCACATAGAGGATGAAAAGAAAGAGTTAGTTCGTGATGTGCATAGGTTGGCTCGGTTAGGTGTCTAAATAATAGATTCTCCGAAGGGTGGTTTCACAGTTCATAAGGGCGCTGAATCATCTTTTGTTGTAGATGTGAAGTCTAAGCAACACGTTGATCCTAGATTGATGGAGTTGAAAGAATCGATACTTGGTAAATTCGTTGAGGCTTTCTCCCAAGGGGGAGATGGGGTACTTAGGTACCAAGGTAGATTGTGTATTTCGGATGTGGATGGGCCAAGGGAGAAATTCTAGAAGAGTCTCACGGTTCTATATTCTATTCATCCGGGAGCCACCAAGATGTACCATGATTTACGAGAAATCTATTGCTAGAATGGTATGAAGAAGGATATTGTGGAGTTTGTAGCAAAATGTCCTAATTGTCAACAAGTCAAGGTTGAGCACCAAAGGTCGGGAGGCTTTTTGCAAGATATACCCATTCCTACTTGGAAGTGGGAAGAGATCAATATGGATTTTATTGTGGGTTTGCCTCGTACTCGAAAGCAACATGATTCTATTTGGGTCATTATTGATAGGATGACCAAATCAGCCCACTTTATCCCCGTCAAGGCATCTCACTCAGTGGAAGACTATGCCAAGTTACAAATGAGAGAGATAGTGAAGTTGCATGGAGTTTCTCTATCTATCATTTTGGATCGGGGTCCTCAATTTGCTTCACACTTTTGGAAGTCATTCCAAAAGGAGCTTGGCACTAAGGTGAAGCTTAGCACCACTTTCAACCCTCAAACGGATGGTCAAGTGGAACGTACCATTCAAACCTTGGAGGACATGTTAAGGGTGTGTGTCATAGATTTTAAAGGTAATTGGGAAGATCACTTGCCCTTGGTTGAATTTGCCTACAATAATAGTTACCATTTGAGTATTGGTATGGCCCCTTTTGAGGCCTTATACGGTAGGAGATGTAGGTCTCCAATTGGGTGGTTTGAGGTTGGTGAGAATGCTTTTATGGGTCCCGAATTGGTGTATGAGGCTATTGAGAAAGGTCGGCTCATTAGAGAGAGGTTGAAAATGGCTCAAAGTAGGCAAAATCTTTTGCCGATGTGAGGAGAAGGAAATTAGAATTTGAAATAGGGGATTGGGTTTATTTGGAAATCTCACCCATGAAGGGTGTGATAAGGTTTGGCAAGAAAGGGAAACTTAGTCCCTGGTTTGTAGGCCCATATCAAATTTTGAAGCGTATTGGGAAAGTTGCCTATGAATTGGACTTGCCAAATGAGTTAGCCCCGGTTCACCTTGTATTCCATGTTTCTATACTTAAAAAGTTTATTTGATATCCGATGCCCATTATTCCCTTGGAAAGATAAGGTGTGGATGAGAGCCTTTCCTATGAGGAGGTTTCGGTAGAGATTCTTGACCTGTAAGTACAAAGGTTGAGGAACAAGGAAGTAGCTTCTGTTAAGGTTTTATGGAGGAATCATCTAGTTGAGGGTGCTATTTGGGAGGCCGAGGCCGATATGAAATCCATATACTCTTATCTTTTTCCTTCTACTCCTACTCAAGCTTGAGGTAAGTAGTTCCTCCAGAATTTCCTTGTTTGGGAGTCATATGTGAATTATGTGTTTCCCACGGTTTCATTAAATAATTCATGTTCTTGATGAATCCATGTTTAGTAAGAAAATGAGTTTTCATGATTTATGTTCCTCATGTTGTTGTGCATTTAGTATGAATTGTGTATTTGACTTCATGAGATGTATTGATGAACATGCTTTAGTGTGCTTTTGAGTGTATTGGCATATTGGCTCCATGATGTTGTGTTGAGCATTGTATAGTCGGGGAAAAGTTATTTCCTCTTATGAATATGAGAATTTTGAGTTCCATGCATATTGGGTTGTTAGATGTAGTTCCTACTCCCTTGTATGGCATTGATTATGTTTTGAGATGGAGATGATGTTTCTTCCTTTGAATTGTGCATTATTTTGATGTTTCATGTATGATGGGCTGCTAGTCTTGAGTTTCTAAATTAATTTGATGTCTAGATCATCATTCGAGGATGAATCTTCCCAAGGGGGAGATAATGTAACATTTCGGAAAATTCATGACTAAACTAGTAGCTAACCTAAAACGAGTAGGCAAAGTTAGAGCTTGACGCTAGAATTAGAGCCTTAAAGATGCCTAAAAATTCATGGTTTGGTGTAAGGAGGTCAAGTCCTAAACATCAAGGACCAACCTTGGGTCCTTGAGGAAAGGACCCATAGGGCTGCCAGGCAGTGAACCACGAGTGGGTTCCACGCCACGTGGATCAACCCACGCCCTGTAGCGGGTAGCGTGGGTGAGTCCTTGTGAAATCTGCCTAAGGAAGTAGCCACAAGAAGGACCCATGCCTCGTGGATGGGTCCACACCACGTGGCCTGCCTCCGTAGGTCAAAGCCCCAAAAACCATCCCCCAGCCACGAACCACGGATGACCTGCATGGGCCGTGGTCCCACCCACAGTCCGTGGGTCCCCAATCGTGGATCACCCTTGAAATCAGTCTAGGGGCTCTTTAGTAATTTCCTAATTAATTAATAGTTATGTGATATCATTTTAAGCTTATTTTAAAGGACTATATAAGTATTTTTCTCACCTAAAATAACCCATCTAAAGTCATAATCATTAGTTCCCAAACCAAATCAAAACTTCCCCAAATATTCTCTCTAGAAACTCCATTGAAGAAGAAGAACAAGGTCAAGTCTAAGGATCAAGAAGTAACCTTTTCTCTCCAATTTCGTGAGGAAAATCTCCCTAAGGTATGGTGACTTTCATTCATGGTTAACCTTTCAACCATGGAGTCCCTAAATTCTCTATTTCAAAGTAATAAAGTTTCCAAAAACCTAGGGTTTCTATTCTAAACCATGGATTCTTCTCAAAACATTTTCATTGATTTAGTTAATATATATTATGAATGAATTGTTGATTATAATCGCTTTTATGAGAAAATCCCCCATGAATTCATGTATTCCCCCTAACCCTAGTTTGTGACTTGTGAATTGTAGTAATCATGAAGTGGTGCTCTTAGTAGTTTAGTTTATTTAATAATGTCTCCATGTATATCTAATTTAGTAATTCTAAATTGTTTGGTTGAATGTGATCTATATCCTTGGAGGGCAAAACATGATTATTGACTATATGTGTGAGACTTGTGTGTATACAATTGGATTGCTTTGAGAGTAAAGTAACTACATTATAATCTAATTGTTGTGTTGATTGGATAATTATCCTCATGTGTACACTTAGGTATGGATAGAATATAATGTGAAAGGTTTGTCACATGGAACGATTCTTAGGTTTGTAGACTAGTCTGACCTATTGAATCAAGGAGCTTGAGGATGAGTTTGTTGGATTGAGTTTCAAGACATTCTTCCTTAATTATCAGTCTAAGTCAAGACTTAGTATAAACTCAATTGGAATGAATACTTAGCACCGAGAGGATATCATTAAGAGATGGAAGCTTCACTAGTTGAGTCCGACTTCCTGCATGGGTTCCTTTTACACTAGTTGAGTTCGGGTTCCCAAAGTAGTTGTCTCATGAGATGGAAACCTTACACCATAGTTGAGTCCGGGTTTCTAGAAGCAATCTCCTCATCCCATAAACTATGGGCCCACATAGGTCTTTAGCTAGTGGATCCATGTAAGCTAAGAGTTTTTGTTCTACCTTAGGCAAGTAGGACAACCCCTTTTCGGTGTGGGGTAGACACCGGATTCCATGAATTGGTTCTCATGGTCTATGTCGGTTAAAGCTAATCCCACTATGATAGAATGAACTAGAATTGGAGTTATGAGCTATAATCACTTAATGAGTTTTCCTTAGTATGGATAGGGGTATGGGACCTTGTCAACACATTGCACAAAGTTGCTTTGATGGTTCTTATGGTTTGTTTCCTTTATGTTGAGATGATCAATATGTTGAATATGTATGTATCTTATGCTTTTGCACTTGTTTCTATGATAGTTCATAAACTTGATCAAATGCATAGTGTTCAACTAAATTGTCCCTTTTTAGAATCTTAAATGGGTTTTATGCATAATTGCCATACTTAGCATTTTTTTGTGCTAACCCATATTTCTTCAATATTTTTCTACAAAGTGTAGGCTCCGGCGTTTAAGGCGATCCCTTCTAGTTCAAGCTTGGGTTGACTACTCTTCAAGCTTGTGGTATGTTCTCATGGATCCAAGGACAAGATCTTTTTTGTTGTTTCATTTCCTTAGTCGTACTAGAAATTTTAATATTCTCTATTGTAAGGGATGTGACCCTAGTATTTTTGAGTCTCTGATTGTAGTAGATGGCTTGTTGACACTATGTCTAGATTTCCGCTTTACTTTTATGAAATATTTCTTAAAGACTTAAAATTGTGTTTTATTCTTTATTATTATATTCTTGTGTGATGATGAAAAGCTAAGTGGCATACTTGGGTCCCATTCGGGATTCCATGTGCCATGTTATGTCTAGGGGTACTCTTGGGTCTTGACAATCCCGGTGCTACTTTGTATTTTGTGAAACCTTTTGTGGCCATGAAGTTTGAAATACTCCCCAAAGTGTTAGTAGAACCTTTTTTGGTCTCTACCCCGGTTGGTGACTCGGTGGTGGCTAAAAGAGTTTATAGAAGTTGTCCCATTTCCTTGTCCCAGAAAGTTACTTTGGTGGATTTAGTGGAGTTAGACATGTTAGACTTTGATGTGATTTTGGGTATGGATTGATTGCATGCATGTTATGCCTGTATCGATTGTGGACTCGGGTTGTTAGATTCACTACAAGAAAAGGCTTTATTTAAGACCAATATTTAGGGATGAGTTAATAATCTCGTCTTTAAAGGTGTATGTATTGGGACGAGATTTTAATCCGGTCTTTAATTTCTTGTGTTATTGTGAAGGTACTACATGTGGTCTCTAGAGAAAGTATATACGGGCCCCAATATAAAATTTAGTGGTCTTGAGAAATTTATTAAGGCGGGAAAGTACTGACATGTTAAAAAAATATCTATTTTCACCAAAAATAGGGGCCAAAATATCCATTACTTATTAAAATTGTAAAAGTAAATAAAAAAATAAAACACCACTGTTTCTCAAAACTTAACGTGAAGTAGAACAACCCTAGCAGCAATTTTTCCTAAGAACGATCTTCAGAATACAACGATCTAAGAGCAGCTCTCTACTGAAAAATCTTTGTATTCTCAAAATAGATAAAGCATTGGTCTGCCTGGAAGCAGACACAACATCTTGTTTCAGTCATTCATCTATATTTTTCTAAACAAAGAAAGTACAGGTCTGTCTAGCACCGATCTCAATCTCTATCTTCTATTCACACGAATCTGAGGTATTACTCCACTTCTTTCTGTTTATTTATTTCCTTCTATTAAGCTGATTTGTTGTTTGTTTTGTTCAAGTTATAACTCTTCTTGTTTAAGTTAGTTTTGTTCGCTGATCACACTAGTTGCTGATCATTATTTGTAAAAAAAGATTCAGTTTTATAGTGCTTTATGATCCCAAAAATGAAGGGGATCTATCCTTAAAGAACTAAGTGTTCCTAAAGGTTAAGAACAAAAAACTAAACTTGTAAAGGGGAACTAACAAGTAGACGAGCTAAAACAATATGATCAATATCGAGAGAGTTGTGTTCAAGTTAAGAAATCCATTATGAATTACTAGTTAATCGTTTTTAAGCTTTTAAGCCTAATAGAGCAAGTGAGAAAACTGATTGCTGTATGTTACTATTGGAAAAGTGAAAAATTGAAAGTTTTGTTTGGTTCTAAAAACTAATAACAGATGTAAAACGAAATAGAACTGATGCAAATGCCTTATTTGGTGATGCACATAGAAGGTTGAAAAAGTGATAGTTTCGTTTTGGGTCTGAAACTTGGAAAACTTGATATCTTTCAAGAAGATACGTTCTAACAGTTTGTTAAAACATTATTAATCCATTTTTTCTAACTTCTTTTATTTCTTTCTAGTTGTATCTCAGTTATTTCTCCTCTTTGCGAGTTGTTTTCTTCTTCTCTAAATCTAAGAGTAGCTCTCAACTAAAAATCTTTGATTTCTCAAAATAGAGAAACCACGAGTCGGCCTAGAAGCAGTCGCAACAACTTGGTTTCAGTGTGTCATCTGTGTTTTTTCAGGACAAAGAAAGTACAAGTCTGTCTAGCACCGATCTCAACTCAATCTCTATCTTCTATTCACTGGAATCTCAGGTATTACTCCACTTCTACCGGTTTATTTGCTTCCTTCTATTAAGCCGATTTGTTGTTTGGTTTGTTCAAGTCATAACTCTTCTTGTTTAAGATAGTTTTGTTCGCTGATCACACTAGCTGCTGATCATTATTTGTAAAAAAGTTTCAGCTTTATAGTGCATGTTTTATGATCCCAAAAATGAAGGGGATCTATCCTTAAAGAACTAAGTGTTCCTAAAGGTTAAGAACAATAAACTAAACTTGAAAAGGTGAACTAACAAGTAGACGAGCTAAAACAATATGATCAATATCAAGAGAGTTTTGTTCAAGTTGAGAAATCCATTATGAATTCCAAGTGAATTGTTTTTAAGATTTTAAGCCTAACAGAGCAAGTGAGAAAACTGATTGCTGTATGTTACTATTGGAAAAGTGAAAAATTGATAGTTTTGTTTAGTTCTAAAAACTAATAAAAGATGTGAACCGAAATAGAACGGATGCAAATGACCTCATATGGTGATGCACATAGAAGGTTGAAAAAGTGATAGTTTTGTTTGGGTCTGAAACTTGGAAAACTTGATATCTTTCAAGAAGATACATTCTAACAGTTTGTTAAAACATTATTAATCCAATTTTCTAATAGGTTCACTTATTTCTTTCTAGTTGTATCTCAGTTATTTCTCCTCTTTGCGAGTTTTTTTTTTCTTCTCTAAATCTAAGAGTAGCTCTCAACTGAATATATTTTATTTATCGAGATAGACAAAGCACAGGTCTGCCTAGAAGCAGTCGCAACAACTTGGTTTCAGTGTTTCATCTGTGTTTTTTTAGGACAAAGAAAGCACAAGTCTGCCTAGCTCCGATTTCAACTCAATCTCTATCTTCTATTCAGTCAAATCTCAGGTATTACTCCATTTCTTCCAATTTATTTGATTTCTTTGATTAAACTGATTTGTTGTTTGTTTTGTTCAAGTTATAACTAATCCTGTTTAAGTTACTTTTGTTCGCTGATCACACTAGCTGCTGATCATTATATGTAAAAAAAACGATTCAGTTTTATAGTATGGTATGCTCCCAAAAATGAAGGGGTCTATCCTTAAAGAACTAAGTGTTCTTAAAGGTTAAGAACAATGAACTAAACTTGAAAAGAGGCATTAACAACTAGACTACCTAAAACAATATGATCAATATCAATAGAGTTGTGTTCAAGTTGAGAAATCCATTATGAATTACAAGTGAATCATTTTTAAGCTTTTAAGCCTAACATATCATGTGAGAATGGATTGTTGTATGTTACTATTGGAAAAAGTGAAAAATTGATAGTTTTGTTTGGTTCTAAAAACTAATAAAAGATGTAAAACGAAATAGAACTGATGAGAATGACCTCATGTGGTGATGCACATAGAAGGTTGAAAAAGTGATAGCTTCATTTGGGTCTGAAACTTGGAATACTTGATATCTTTCAAGAAGATACATTCTAATAGTTTGTTAAAACATTATTAATCTATTTTTTCTAATAGGTTCACTTATTTCCTTCTAGTTGTATCTCAGTTATTTCTCCTCTTTGTGAGTTGTTTTTTTCTTTTCTAAATCTAAGAGTAGCTCTCAACTGAAAATCTTTTATTTATCGAAATAGAGAAAGCACAGGTATGCCTAGAAGCAGACACAACAACTTGATTTCAGTGTTTCATCTTTGATTTTTTAGGACAAAGAAAGCACAGGTCTGCCTAGCTCCGATCTCAACTCAATCTTTATCTTCTATTCACTCGAATCTCAGGTATTACTCCATTTCTTCCAGTTGATTTGTTTCCTTCTATAAAGCTGATTTGTTGTTTTATTTGTTCGAGTTGTATATAACTCTTCTTTTTTAAGTTACTTTTGTCAGCTCACATTAGCTGCTGATCATTATTGTAAAACGGATTCAATTTTATAGTGTGTTATGATCCCAAAAATGAAGGGGATATATCTCTTATTTCTGTAGACATGTATCTCAGTTATTTCTCCTCTTTTGCGAGTTGTTTTTTTCTTCTCTAAATTTGATTTGTTGATTCTTTCCTTCTTACATAATAGTGTATAGTATGTGCCTAAAGAATCAATCATATTTTCACAATGAAATTAACTTGAGCTAATGAAAGATGAAAGAAGTATAATAGAATTGATGCGAATTAACTCTTGTATAGGCTATTTATAGTAGGTTGAAATAGTAATAGTTTCATTTGGGCTTCAAAACTTTGCAAACTCGAGAATTTTTAAGATACATTCTAATAGTTGCACCATATATTCTTCCATTTTTGTGTAACTGAATCACTATTTTTGTCCTAAAGAAACTGAACAGTGAACTATTATTGAACATAGACACTCACATATTATGAATTAAGACAATGTTGAGAGAGAATATAGAGGGAGTTATTCAACTAAAGAAATCTATTCTAAATTACAAGTGAACTATTGTTTACCTATTAAGGCTAATAGAGCAAGCTAGAAAGTGGTTGCATTTATTAAAACTGATCCAAATGTGTAGTTTCCTGCAACTAATTCCTTAAGGTACTAGTTACAGAATCACAAGTTGTGTGCATCTTACACTTTTTCTTATCGTTCATATTTTCTTAATATCTTTTTATGTATTCTCCAAAGCAATGGAACCTTGTAAGAAATGGATGCAACTTTCTCTACATAATCGGGTCGACCAAGCCTATTTAGGTGGTGTGAAATTTTTTTTGGATTATGCTTTTCAGAGATCAGCAAAACAGGATGAAATACGATATCCATGTTAAAAATGTTGTAATACAACATTAGGAACTCGTGAGACGATTGATACACATTTGAAAGTATATGGAACAATTCAAAATTATACTTTTTGGTATCACCACGGAGAACATTTAGGTGAGCTCGTGTCAAATTCTGAAGATGAAACTGATGATGAAGTAGAAGGTTATGAGAGTGAAGATAAAGTACATGAATTTTTGAAAGATTTATATCCTAATGTTGATGAAGCATCCATCCACACAAGTTATGAAGATGTAGTTGAGTAGGAGCCAAATGTTGAAGCTAAAAGATTTTACAACTTATTGAAGGATTTGGAGTAGCCACTATACCAAAATTTAAAGGCTTCAAAGCTTTCATCTTTGATTAAAATTGCTTCACATCAAGAGTATGGGCCGTTGGAGTAATGAGTCTTTTAGCATGTTATTAAAAATGTTAAAAGAGGAGTTATTGCCTAATGGGGTTGATTTGCCAAATTCATATTATGAGGCAAAGAAGATTATTCGCAATCTTGGGCTTTCTTATAACAAAATTGATGCTTGTACTAATGACTGCATGTTATATTGGAAGGAGGATGGCTTACTTGATTCTTGCAAAATTTGTGGTGCGTCAAGATGGAAAATGAATAAACATACTGGGGAAACAAGGAATAAAAAGGTTAAAAAGATAGCCTCAAAGAGTTTGCATTATTTTCCATTAAAGTCTAGGCTTTAAAGGTTGTTTATGTCTACAAAGACATCTTCTCTAATGACATGGCATAAGGAGGAAATAATTAATGATGGAATAACGAGGCACCCAGCTGATTTAATGGCATGGAAGTAATTCGATGAACTTCACCCTTCATTTGCAACCGAACCCCATAATGTTCAACTTGGACTTGCTAGTGATGGATTTCAGCCATTTTGCAATTCAAAAAGCTCACATAGCATTTGGCCTGTGGTTCTTATTCCTTATAACTTACCACCTTGGTTGTGTATGAAACAAGAAAATTTTATGTTGTCAATGCTTATTCCTGGTCCAAATGGTCCTGGAGATGCAATTGATACATATCTTCAACCTCTAATAGAGGAACTAAAGGAGTTGTGCGAAGTTGGTATTGAGATGTTTGATGCATCAACTAAACAAAATTTTAAGTTGCATGCTTCTTTGTTGTGGAGTATCAATGACTTTCCAACATATGGAAATTTATCAGGATGGAGTACAAAAGGAAAATTGACATGTCCATCCTGTAATAAAGACACATCCTCAATTCGATTGACTAATTGTAAGAAACAGTGCTTTATGGGTCATTGACGTTACCTTCCCAAGGATCACAGATGGAGGAATGACAAAAAGTCATTTGATGATACAATAGAGAAGAGGCTCCCACCGAAAACATGTTCTGGAATTGATATACATAATCAAGTGCAAGATCTTGAAGGGCAACCATTAACAAAGGATCCTAAGAAAAGGAGGAAGATATCATATGAAAAGCGAAAGGATAATTGGAACAAGAAAAGTATCTTTTTTGAACTTCCATATTGGAAATCTTTCTTGTTGCGACATAATTTGAATGTCATGCATATTAAGAAAAATATATGCAATAATATTATGGGGACAATCATGAATGTCAAAGGAAAGACAAAGGACACAATTAACACTCGGTTAGACTTGAAGGAGATGAATATTAGGCCAGAATTACACCCTATCCAAAGAGGGGAGAAAGTTGAAGTTCAAACTGCGTGCTACACATTGTCGCCTGAAGATAAGCATAAGTTATGTCTTTTCTTGAAGAATTTAAAGGTCCCTAATGAGTTTCATCAAATATTTCTCAATGTGTAAACTTGAAAGATCACAAGATATCTGGATTAAAAAGTCATGATTGTCATGTTCTTTTGCAACATATACTCCCTCTTGCTCTTTGTGGTATGCTGTCCAACGAAGTGTGTGAACCTTTTATTCAGTTATCAATTTATTTTTTGTGTTCTTGGAGCTAAAGAGTTGAGGATTGATGACTTGAAACATATTGAAGCACAATTTCCCATAATACTTTGCAAGTTAGAAAAGGTCTCCCTTTCTTCTTTTTTTGATGTGATGTTGCATTTGTGATATACCGTGAGTTTACGGTATTTCTAATACATTTCATTTACAAGTTGTGTGTGTCTAGGGCCTTTTTGTATTGGTTTTTATGTGTTTTTATCGTATTTTGCAGGAAAGCTGTTCAGCCGCAGAAGTATAAAGATAGTTGAAAGAAATTCAGAAAAAAGGTATTCACGGAGGTGATCTACACACCGTAGGTCCATTGACGGTCCGTAGATCAGCAGGTAAGGTATGGAAGACAAATCAAGGAAATCTGACCAAGTGTGGAACCACAGTGGCCATTGACGGTCCGTAGGTGATGACCGTAGATCAGCAGGCAAGGTATGGAAGACAAATCAGGGAAATCTGACCAAGTGTGGAACCACGGTGGCCATTGACAGTTCTTAGATTGATCTACGGACCGTACTTATTAATCCGTAGATTGATACTGCGAGGGTTCCAGTACCTGATTTTTGAAGATTCTAAGTGTGAAGCTACGGAGGGAATTGACGGACCGTAGATCGATCTACGGTCCGTACTACAAGTTCGTTGTTTGCTTCAGAAAAGCTGATTTTTGGAAGCTGAAATATTTTCTAAGTCCTGGCTGACGGAAGGGACTTACGGACCATAGGTCCATTGACGGTCCGTAAGTCAGTCTCGTGGAATGAAGACGCGTGCCTGAACAAACTTTCCTTATTTTGTTTCCCTTTTAATTTAGGATTTATTTTCTATAAATAGGGCATGTAAACCTCGTTTTTGGGGGTTAGACATTATTATTCTAGTTTTACTTTGTGACTTGGGAGATTAATTGGAAAACCTAACAATTATTTATTTCCTAAGTTCGTTTTGAAGATTTTGGCTTTGCAATTCAAGTTGAATTTCTGGGTTTATTATTCTCTTTACGTAAGTTCATGATTTCTTCATCTAAAACTATGAATTGTGTTCTTGCTAATATGGGTAACTAAATCCACAACTAGGGTTGTGGGAACCATGAGCGATTAACAAAGTATGAATAGTAAATAAGCAATTCTTGACTAGTATTTTCCATGCATTGATAATACTTTCGTTTTGAAGTCTTTTTAACGGTGGCCAACGTTAGAACTTACCTTGTTACTACTTGCCGAACCAAGGAGGTAATTAACAAGAAAAGAATTATCAACATAGATTTAGTGTGATACTATCTATTAAGCTAGTGTCGATTGGTGTGAAGTAATAACTAAGCCAAACATTGATTATGATGTCTAATATGAGGTAAATGTAAGGGTTAGTAAATTTTATACACGTAGCCGGACCAAGGTGTGGGGTGAAATTCTCTAGATGCCGGACCAAGGATTTAGAGATACCTAACTTATCACTTTGCATGTAATACACTAGGAAAGGATTGCTGTTACTAGGATTAGTGCGTTATGAGCTAGTGGGGAACACGTATACCCTAGTTATTTCTCTCATCTTGATAACAATCAAAGTTGAGTTTTGATTATTGATTACCTATTAAATTCTTACTATTTGTTTCACACAAACTGAACCCCTCCGTTTAATTACCTGTTTCTCGAAGTAATTTGACTAATTGAATATAATTGTTGGTTAAAGTAAAGTCTAAACGATTTTCTTCGTGGGATCGACCCCAACCTACAAGTTGGGTTCTTTACCTGATAACGATCGCTTATACTTCTGTAGGGAGGTGTAATTTGAGCGTATCAAATTTTAGCGCCGCTGCCGGGGAATTTGATTTTTAGATTTATTTTAACTACATTATTGAACATTAGTCTAATATTTCTTAATTTTACTATTTCTTTTTGTTTTTGTCTCTCTCCGATTCTGACTCTAGTGTATGCCAAGTACACGGAGCCAGGGCGAACCACTTATTCCGTACGATCTAGAGTTGAACAGAACTTTGCGAAAAATGAACAACCAAGGACTTCCAGTTAATCCTATCGGAGTAAATCTTGGTGATGCGGTTGAGTTACAATAGCCAAGAGTAGCTGGTGAGGAAAACCGGGGTCTAGCTGAAAATCAATTGGGAGATGCAGTGTGGGTGCATGGTCTACTAGGCCCACGAAAACATGACAACTATTGGGGCAACATCAATATTGCAGACTCTGATGGACCTATTGTCCTACCTCCTCTACCTCCAGGGCACACAATTGTGGTGACTAGTAGTTTGATGCACATGCTTACAGCAAGAGGCTTATTCTCAGGATCGCCATCGGAGGATCCATATGCTCACTTAGCCAAGCTAAGGGTGGTTTGCAAAAGTTGTATAGGTAGACCAGACTTGGATATGGATTTCATTGGATTATGAGTGTTTCCTCTGTCACTAACAGGAGATGCTGTAGTATGGTTCACTCAGCTTCCTTATAACTCAACATTTACATGGGACCAACTGGCGGAGGTGTTCCGAGCGAAGTACTATCCAGTGTCCAAGAAGCTCATTCACAAAGATAGTTCAACAATTTTGTAGCATTACCTGGAGAGTCTATGAGTAGCTCTTGGGATAGATTCACTACATTCGTAAGAGGTATTCCAAATCACCGTATTGATGATGAGTCGCTGAAGGAATATTTCTATCGAGGACAGAATGATAACAATAAAGTAGTATTTGACACTATTGCTGGAGGTTCATATGGTTATTGTACATATGCACAGATTGTTGAAAATTGGAGAGGATCTCTCGCAACAATAAAGCATGGAGCACTAGGAGGTCAGATACTGGGAGAAACACATTTGCCGTTCATAATACAACTACCAACTTTGCAGATGATATTCGTGAGGAGATGGCCCAAATGAGGACAGAGTTGGGGTTGGTATTGAAGCATGTGAGTGGAGGAGTAGAAAAGGTAAATGCTGTGAACTATTTAACTAGAACTCCACCACCAGTTGTGGAGTGTTACTATGAAGAGGATGCTTATGTTGTGAATGATCAGACGGGGGGTTTCCGACCAAATGCCCAAGGATCCAACACGGAAAATTGGTGCCAAGGTCAAGGTCACAGGGTCGGAACTATGGAAATTACAACCGAGAGGGTCACTATGTCCATGATGGGAACTTGAATCGCGGCAACAACTATAATAGGAACAACTATGGCAACAGAAACGATCGGGTTGGACCTTATATTCCTCCTCAAAATTGAGAATCTGGTGCTAGGGAAACTGGAGGCAATATGGCGCGTATTGAAGATATGATGCAGAAGATGATGAGAAGGTTTGATGCAACTGATGAGAATGTGAAGGAGATGAGAAGCAACTTGTCTGGTATTGGCCAAAAAGTTGATGCCCATGCAGTGTCAATAAAGCACCTAGAGCAGCAGATGACCCAATTGTCTACTACAGTGAACCCACGTCAACCTGGTACTCTTCCTAGCAACACCATTCAGAACCCAAAGAATGACGATCATTGTATGATAGTTACTACTTGAGGGGGTAAGCAAACCATAGATCCACCTATGCCGTCTGTGGTGGATGCTGAGTTTAGAAAAGAAGATGATGTGGTGGAAGTTAGAGAAGAGTCTGAGACTGCGACAGAGCAAGAAGCGGAGATATCTCAGAAAGTGGTCCCCATACCTAGACCTCCACCACCTTTTCCACAGAGGTTAGTGAAGAAAACTGAAGATGGTAAATATTGCAGGTTTATTACTATGTTGAAACAGCTTTCTATCAATGTTCCTTTGATAGAAGCCTTGGAGCAAATGCCTGGGTATGCAAAGTTTATTAAAGATATGGTAACAAAGAAAAGGTTTGTGAGGTTTGAAGATGATGATAGATTGCAGCATTGTAGCGCTATTGCTACAAGATCTCTGGTGCAGAAGAAGGAAGTTCTGGTGCTTTCACGATCCCATGTACTATAGGGTTGTTACACTTTGCTAAGACATTGTGTGATCTTGGTGCTAGCATCAACCTCATGCCCTTATCTATTTACAAGAAGTTGGGTCTAGGGGACCCAAAGCCCACTGCAATGCGGTTACTAATGGCCGATCGAACTGTGAAGAAGCCCATAGGTGTACTCCATGATGTGCTAGTGAAAGTAGAGTCATTCATCTTTACGGCGGATTTTGTGATTCTTGACTGTGAGGTTGATTTTGAGGTTCCCATCATTCTTGGGAGACCATTTCTTTCCACAGGGCGTGTGTTGGTTGATATGGAAAAGGGGCAGATGAAGTTCAGATTGAATAATGAAGAAGCAACTTTCAATATCTGTAGGTCCATGAAGTAGAATGGTGAGCTCCAAACAGTATCTGCTATAACTTACAGAGTGGAGAGTGGGACAGAAGTGCAACTCGAAGAGCGACTAGGTGTTAAGGCACTAGCAGCAGTTATGATGAATTTCGATAGTGATAGTATTGAAGAGTATGATGAGTTGGTAGCCGCACTCGATAAGTGTGAATCTCGGTCCAAACCAAAGAAGTATGAGTTAGACATGAAGAATCGCGAGTCCCCACCCACAAGACCATCTATTGTGGAGGCACCGAAATTGGAGCTTAAGGCTCTACCACCGCACTTGAGGTATGTATACTTGGGCGAAGAGAATACTTTGCCGGTCATCATTGCGGCAGATCTGAATGCGAGGCAACTAGAGTCCTTGGTGACTATGTTTAAGAGGTTCAAGCGAGCTATTGGGTGGACTATTGCAGATATTATTAGGATTCCCCCTGGTATTTGCTCTCACAAAATCCAACTTATGCCAGATCATAAGCCCAGTATTCTGCACCAGAGAAGATTAAATCCACCTATGCAAGTGGTAGTTAAAAATGAGATCATTAAGTGGCAGGATGCAGAAGTTATTTATCCCATTACAGATAGTAGTTGGATATGTCCTGTGCAGTGTGTACCTAAAAAGGGAGGTATGACTGTGGTTCCAAATGAAAGAAATGAGCTTGTTCCAATGAGGCCCGTTATTGGATAGAGAGTTTGTATGGATTACCAGAAGTTGAATGCATCGACAGAAAAAACCACTTTCCTATGCTATTCATGGACCAAATGTTGGATAGACTTGCAGGAAAGGGTTGGTATTGATTTATTGATGGGTATTCGGGCTACAATCAAATTTCTATAGCTCCAGAAGACCAAGAGAAGACCACCCTTCACTTGCCTATATGGGACTTTTTCTTTAAAACGGATGCCATTCGGGTTGTGCAATGCTCCAGCAACCTTCCAGCGGTGTATGATGTCGATATTTTCTGATATGGTGGAGGACACTATTGAAGTGTTCATGGATGATTTTTCAGTTGTAGGTGATTCTTTTGATCATTGTCTAGATCATCTGGCCGAGGTGCTTAAAAGGTGTGAAGACTGAAACTTGGTGCTGAATTGGGAGAAATGTCATTTCATGGTTAAAGAAGGTATAGTGTTGGGTCATCGAATTTCAGAGAAAGGTATTGAGGTTGATAGAGCTAAATTTGAGGTAATAGAAAATCTTCCACCACCCATTTCTGTAAAAGGTGTTAGAAGTTTTCTTGGGCATGCATGTTTTTATAGGAGATTCATCAAAGATTTCTCCAAAATTGCACATCCGTTATGCAAACTGCTCGAGAAGGAGTGTAAGTTCTATTTTGATGATGATTGTCTTAGAGCATTTGGAGAGATAAAGAAGAAGTTGGTTAAAACACCAATCATTATTTCACCAGATTGGGGACAATCATTTGAGGTAATGTGCGATGCAAGTGGATTGGTGCTTGGTGTAGTATTGGGACAAATGCGAGAGAAAATTCTTCACCCTATTTACTATGCTAGCAAAGTTCTAAATGTGGCTCAGAAGAATTATACTGTGACCGAACAAGAACTTCTTGCGGTGGTTTTTGCATTCGAGAAATTTCGATCCTACTTGCTTGGTACTAAGGTCATAGTGCATACTGATCATTCTGCATTGAGGTATTTGATGGCGAAAAAGGATGCAAAACCAAAATTGATTAGATGGGTATTATTGCTGCAAGAGTTTGATTTTGTAGTAAAAGATAGAAAGGGGACCAAAAAGCAAGTTGCCGATCACTTGTCCAGATTAGAGGAAGAGGCTATGCTAAAGCTTGGAGATAGGGCTGAAATTAATGATACTTTTCTAGATGAACATGTATTGGCTGCTTCTCATGATTTGATTCCTTGGTTCACAAACTTTGCTAATTATTTGGCAATCGATATTGTGCCCCCCGATTTGTCTTTTCACCAAAGGAAACAGTTTATGCATGATGTGAAGAGATTTTTTTGGGATGAACTTTACTTGTATCGTAGCTGTGCTGATGGGATTATTTGTCGCTGTGTGCTCGAGGTTGAGATGTTGGTGTACTTGAAGCATGCCATTCATCACCTGTTGGTGGGCATCATAGTGGTATTCGGACTGCACATAAGATTTTGCAATGTGGGTACTACTGGCCTACCATCCACCAAGATGCTTATGATTTCGCCAAGTCTTGTGATCGTTGCCAAAGAGAAGGAGGGATTTCAAAGAGGCAAGAGCTCCCAATGAATCTTATATTGGTGATAGAGTTGTTTGATGTATGGGGCATTGATTTTATGGGTCTATTTGTGAGTTCATATGGGATGAAGTATATTCTGGGTGCGGTTGATTATGTATCAAAGTGGGTGGAAACAGTTGCGCTCTCCAACAATGAAGGTGAAAATGTCACCGCATTCATGAAAAAGAATATCTTCTCTAGATTTGGTACACCGAGGGCTATTATTAGTGATGGAGGTTCTCACTTTTGTAATAAGTTGTTCAAGGCACTACTTGAGAAATATGGTGTCCGTCACAATGTAGCCACTCCTTACCATCCACAGACTAGCGGTCAAGTTGAAGTATCCAACAGAGAGATCAAACAAATATTGGCGAAGACTGTGAATGCTAATAGAACGGATTGGTCAAGGAAGCTTGATGATGCTCTATGGGCATATCGCACTGCATACAAGACCCCCATAGGTATGTCTCCTTACCAACTTGTATATGGGAAGTCTTGTCATTTACCAGTAGAGCTAGAGCATAAGGCGATGTGGGCAATAAAGAAGTTAAATTTGGATTGGGGCGCTGCATCTAATCAAAGGATGAATGACTTGAATATGCTTGATGAGTTTTGCCTAAAAGCTTATGAAAGTTCAGCCTTGTACAAAGAGAAGTTGAAGAGGTATCATGATCAAAGAATTGAAAAGCGAGAATTTGTGGTTGGTGATCTTGTGCTTCTATTCAACTCTATGTTGCGCCTGTTTCCAAGAAAACTCAAGTCCAAATGGACCGGGCCATTTTTGCTCACAAAAGTGCTCCCTCATGGAGCGGTTGAGCTTGAAAATAGGGATGGAACAAGATTCATGGTAAACGGGCAAAGGATCAAGATCTATCTGGGAAATGCTGAAATTGTGCAAGAAGTGATTGAGGCCTACAATCTTGATGAAGTCTGAGTAATCAAGACACTTGCGTTGTGCCGCGACGTTAAATCAAGCGCTGCTTGGGAGGCAAACCAAGATGTACAATCTAGCCAACAACAGGGTTCTATTTTTCATTTAGTAATTTTTCTTTGTTTGATTGCTTCTTTGTATCAATTTAGGTAGGTTTCTCAGTGTGTTAGTTCTTGTTGGCTAGAATTAGTATAGGGTCCGTGTCTAAAAAGTGTAAAAAGAATAGCCTAATGTTTGCTACATGTGCAGGTACACCATGAAAATTCTTCAGAAAATGGTCTGGTGCAGATGTCTACGGACCCCATCGACGGTCCGTCGATTTATCAACGGATCGTAAATGGTGTCCGTAGATCCCAGGTAAGCCTCTATATTTTTCTAAGTGTAAGAGTGATCTACGGACCGTAGATCGACTCACGGACCGTAGACGGGGTCTCGTGAGTCCAAACCCTAAGGTTGTCTGCCCCGACCCGGACCCCCCTATTTAAAAACCCCCACGTTTTAAACCATTCCACTTCCCTCCATTACTCCCAAAACCGTTTCCACCATCCCATAACCTCCCTAAATCACTCCATAACTCCCCCATAATATCATCCTTTCCATAATTCCCAAATTCCCTTCCATTTCAAATACAACTCATTCCATATTCCACAAGAAGGGTCCGATGTTTGGTTAGTAACGAAGAGGTGATTCCTTGGTCTTGCTAAGCTTAGTGTCGTCATGCAATCACCCCCACTCCTCGTTGCTTGTAAGGTAATAGACTTTCCTCTCACTTCGAATTTCGATTCATAGATTGAATAGAGAAAGTCGGGAGTTGGGTCTTGACCTGGGGTAATTGTTAGATGAAATTGCATAATGATCTTGAAAATTACAATGCCCTTGGAACGATAGATAGTGATTGTGTAGCCTTATTGTATGTGATTGTAAGTCAATATGTAAGTTTCGACTTAGGGTTCCAAAACTTGTCTAAATTGTTTGGTAAAATGATCAGTCAGAATCTTAAGAATGACGAACTAGCATAATTGAATGTTGAAATGAATGATGAGACTTCGTTAATGTTGAAAAATAAGGCCAAATATGTATGATCAGAAGTAAAGAATGGCTGAAACCTGGCACAGATGGCATCCACGATACCCCATCTATGGAACGTAGATCCATCTACGGACCGTAGATGAGGTTCGTAATTGGATGCACATAAAAAATTTACCAAGTGTGAAACAACGGATGTGGACTTCGATCCGTAGATCAATCTACGAACCATTTTGCACATCAGTGGTTTTCATCTGCGACCTATATTGTTGGTTCCCTGATCTACGGAAGAGATCCACGGACCGTAGGTCTCCTCCGTGGATGACCACTGTAGCCTCTGTCTAAAACATTCCTGGGACTTTGTCACTGTTCGGTTATAGTTCTAAAAGTTTTGGTTGTTTATTTATGGTTAGTCTTGGGCACTAATATCGCTTCCGCGGGTACGATGGCAACCAAGAAGCTGGTCACCTACTCAAAACGGGGCAAGTCAAAATCTGTTGCCCCTAGTTTCAGGCTAATCGATGAGGACACGGACACAGACACAGATCCAACATATGTTCCTCTGAACACTAGGACTTCTCCCACTGCACTTCGATTCACCAGAGGCACCCCCGGAAGGTGCTTCCCGACGTAGTCACCGTCTCCCAGTCTGATGAGGAGCACACACTGATCGGATCACCAACTGGGGCTGCTTCCAGTTCAGAGGGGTCTATGTCCGAATACGAGTTTGCCCATGCTTCAGACTATGAGTCTGCTCATTCTTTAGGATCCGAGTCTGCCCATGCTGCAGGGTCCTGTGCTAAATCAGCCACATGGTCCGGCGAGAATGACCAAGCACCCTCGTCTGATGAGGAAACTACCTCAGAGTCCATTCCTACACCACGGAATGATGATCCCACTCCAGTAGCCGGCGAGCTAAATAGGTGGTGTGTATTAGGCCAATGAAAAATTTATCGGGATGCCAAAATGGTAAACGACAAACAGAAGATGGCCCGACTAATTACAGAGGAGCGCAGAGTCCTCACGGGGAGCTTGCACGCTGTTTCGGATATTCACCGGATGTTCAACCTTCACAAGTGTGACTGGATGGCTAGAGACCCAGGGACGTATAGTGAGGAGATTGTGCGAGAATTCTATGCCTTCTATGCTGCCACTCTCAGAGGTTCAATTTCCAAGCGGTCAAAGCCCCTAGCTCAAGATCCTCTCACTTCCGCTTTGGTTCAAGGTTTTTTGGTGGACATATCACCTGCCACAATCAGACGTTTTCTCTATGGTCCTACCACGGGTCACTCTTGGTCTCTCAACACAGCAGAGTTTGATTATAGATGGGACATCGTGCGGAGTGGTACTTTCTAGAGGAACGCTAAGCAGCAAGAGGCTGTTCTACTATGGTTGTCCAAGTACATTGCTGCAGATGGCGAGCGTGCAGAATGGGTCGCCGCTCCACAGTTGGGCATCCGAAAGGCCACATTAAATTTTGTGGCCAAGTTCTTCTGGCTGCTGGAGTGTAACAGAGTGTCGCCTACAAAAGCTGACAACCAAGTCACGTGGGACAGATCGGTCATGGTTGCGGCATTGGTAGCAGGAGTGGAGATTGACTTTGCCCGCATGCTGCTGACAGAGATTCATGAGAGGGCATTCAGGACCTCCACTACTTACCCCTTCCCATGTCTAATATTTCATTTGTGCAGGGACTCTGGAGTGCTGATATGGCATTGTGACAGGTTAGTCCACCCTACAGGGGCATTGGACATCGGCCTCATTCGAGATGAGGCAAATGTGGCAGCACCCGCAGAGAGCCTCAGGTTGAGGTACCTCCCTTGGGTGCCGATCTTGCACACACAGTGGGGCAGGCACAGGGCGGTGACCTCAGCATCCCAGATTACACCGATACTGTCCCAGGCTCCTCATCTCAGGCAACTAGTATGGTTCCTAGCTCTTCCCGGTCCACATCACAGTTAGGAGCTACTGTTGTCCCATTGGCCAGAGTACAGAAGTTAGAAGCTCAGATGGCCACCCTGCTGCATCACATCTAGCCGTGGATGCAAAAGTTGATAGCCAAGTCCGAGGCTAGAATGGAGCGCAGGATGGAAGGGATGATGGACCGGAAGGTCCAGACTGTTAATAAGCATGTTGATGCCTTTGAATTGCGAGTCCTCGAGCGATCAGCCCCGACATAGATCTATCTTCTTTGCAGGCTGACTTAGCCAGCCTCCGGAGTGACGTTGATGCCATTCTTGCTGCACCTTCAATTGAGCCTCAGGTTGCACCTATTGCACTGGCTGATGATACAGTGTTGGATGCTCTATTCAGTGGGACCGTCGAGGAGGGGCTTGCAACTACACATGCCAAAGGCAAGCGGCACCATTCTCATCGCACTGAGGAGGAGAAAGCTCACAAGAGACAGCGTAGGTAGGAGAAGGAGGCAAAGAGGGCTTCAATTTTAGACGAAGAGTTGCGCCAACAAAGGGTGCGTGAGAGAGTTGCAGGGGCATCGGGCTCTGCCACAGTTGTAGAGGTCCAACCTATTTTGGGGGACGTTGTGAGCACCACTGATGGTGCGGAGATATTGATAAAGAGCACTACTGAGGGTGCGATGATTGTTGATGTGGGCACTACTGTGGGTGCCCCCACTATTGTTCCAGCGGGTTCCAGGAAATCGGACCCCCCTGCTTGTTGATGATTCGCCGGCGCTTTGCGCCACAAGTTTGCTTCACCCAATCCATTTTCTTTTACTGTTTTTGTATGCATTGGGGACAAGTGCATCTATTTTTGTTGGGGGTGGGTAATGGATTGTGAGTGATAGGGTGAAGTCTGAATAACCCAACTCATGCATCCTCTTTTGAGGTTTTCTTGCCTGTGTTCTTTTTCCCCAAGATATTGTTTAATTTTTGTTGAACCGGCATGTCTTAGGATTGTATGTGTAAAAACATGATAAAGAAAGAAGCATGATGGCTTATGAAAAATGATACCCGTCAGATTTTGGGATGTATTCTAGAAGTTGTAGGCTATGATTAGTTGAATGTGTTGGCTCTGAGTATGACATAATAACGAATCAACTCGATGGCATGACTTGAGCTAAAACTTTAACTGGGTAATATGATAATCTGATAATGAAACTATGTGCCAAGAGTAGGTGAGAATCGTTGAGTGTTCAAACAGTTTTTGTGCAAAAAACTAGAACTTGCCCGGTTAGTCCTGCTAAGACAATTCAATCTAGAGGTTAGGAAGTGATCATAGGCCATTGTTCTGAAAAGTCCACAAATTGCCTAAAAGAAGGATCCAACCAAATGAAATAACTGCTCCCTTTGATCCAACTTTGAGCCTAAAAGTAAAGCATTTCTTTCCAAACCCCGAACTCACCTTCCCATAATCTACTATGTTGGCCCCGGTCCCTCCTTGGACATGTGCACTTCGACTTAGGCCAAAAGCCTAAGTTTAGGGTGGCTAATGAAAAAGTAACTTCAATCTTGGCCCTGACCCAACATCGGGTATTGTGCACCTCAACTAACGGAAAATCCATAAGTTGAGGGTGGCTGTGAAAGAGGAAACTGAAAGAAAAATGGGTATGAAAAGAGTGACGTGAAAAAAAAAAGAGAACGTGAGGAAAGGATGTGACTTGTTGAAAGCTAAAAGAAAAATAAAATAAAAGTAAAAAGAGCTACAACGTCTAAAGTCACATCCGTGGTTGAAGAAAATTAAGGGAAAGAAGGTAAAACAATGTATGACAAAAATAGGGCAAAAAGAGGTCAAAAGCCTAGTGTAATGTCAAGGAGGGCAGAAAGTCACTAAGCAACACCCAAATGTACCACACCTGACCCTGAGCCCACGTTACAAGCCAATAAAGTCCTATAGTAATCCTAGAGTCTAGTTTGGAAAGTCTAAGCAGTGAAAATAAGGGCAAGCTTATGGCATTAAGCACTAACTGTATTTGAAATTACTTCTCAGCGTTAGTGTTGAATAAATCCTTGTAACATGAATGACATTCATTTTTTGTTAAAAGGGGATTTCGTTTGAAGTAAGGGCACTAGTTAGATTGTCGGAAAGTTGGTACCTTGGTGACACTGAGAAAGTGTATGTTGTGTGTCAGTTGGTCGATCTGTGTCATGGTTTGATCTGCATGGATTAGCTTGTCGAGTCGAAGAGAACGAAGTTGCACCTGAAAAGTGAGGGGGGTAGAGAGCCATGTGATTGCTTGGGCCTGAAATACTTGCTTCTATACAAGTGTCGTGTAGAGTCGTAGTGCGTCGCTTGAGGACAAACAACAAATTTAAGTTAAAGGTGTTGATATACCGTGAGTATACGATATTTCTAATACATTTCATTTACAAGTTGTGTGTATCTAGGGCCTTTTTGTATTGGTTTTTATGTGTTTTTATCATATTTTGCAGGAAAGATGTTCAGGCGCGGAAGTATAGAGATAGCTGAAAGAAATGCAGAAAAAGGGCATTCACGGAGGTGATCTACGAACCGTAGATCCATTGACGGTCCGTAGGTGATGACCGTAGATCAGCAAGCAAGGTATGAAAGACAAATCAGGGAAATCTGACCAAGTGTGGAACCACGGTGGCCATTGACAGTTCTTAGATTGATCTACGGACCGTACTTATTGATCCGTAGATTGATACTGCGAGGGTTCAGTACCTGATTTTTGAAGATTCTAAGTGTGGAGCTACGGAGGGGATTGACGGACCGTAGATCGATCTACGGTCTGTACTGCAAGAACGTCGTTTGCTTCAGAGAAGCTGATTTTTGGAAGCTGAAATATTTTCTAAGTCCTGGCTGACGGAAGGGACTTACGGACCGTAGATCCATTGACGGTCCACAAGTCAGTCTCATGGAATGAAGACGCGTGCCTGAACAAACTTTCCTTAATTTGTTTCCCTTTTAATTTAGGATTTGTTCTCTATAAATAGGTCATGTAAACCTCGTTTTTGGGGGATAGACATTATTATTCTAGTTTTACTTTGTGACTTGGGAGATTAATTGGAAAACTTAACAATTATTAATTTCCTAAGTTCGTTTTGAAGATTTTGGCTTTGCAATTCAAGTTGAATTTCTGGGTTTATTATTCTCTTTACGTAAGTTCACGATTTCTTCATCTTAGACTATGAATTGTATTTTTGCTAATATGGGTAACTAAATCCACAACTAGGGTTGTGGGAACCATGAGCGATTAACAAAGTATGAATAGTAAATAAGCAATTCTTGACTAGTATTTTGCATGCATTGATAATTCTTTTGTTTAGAAGTCTTTTTAACGGTGGCCAACGTTCGAACTCGCCTTGTTACTACTTGCCGGACCAAGGAGGTAATTAACAAGAAAAGAATTATCAACATAGATTTAGTGTGATACTATTTAATAGGCTAGTGTCGATTGGTGCAAAGTAATAACTAAGCCAAACATCGATTATGATGTCTAATATGAGGTAAAGGTAAGGGTTAGTAAATTATACAGATGTAGCCGGACCAAGGTGCGGGGTGAAATTCTCTAGATGCCGGACCAAGGATTTAGAAATACCTTACTTATAACTTTGCATGTAATACACTAGGAAGGGATTGCTGTTACTAGGATTACTACGTTATGAGCTTGTGGGGAACACGTATACCCTAGTTATTTCTCTCATCTTGATAACAACCAAAGTTGAGTTTTGATTACTGATTACCTATTAAATTCTTACTATTTGTTTCACACAAACAGAACCCCCCTTCTGGAAGTAATTTGACTGATTGAATATAATTGTTGGTTAAAGTAAAGTCTAAACCATTTTTCTTATGGGATCGATCCCAACCTACAAGTTGGGTTCTTTACTTGATAACGATCACTTATACTTCTTTTGGGAGGTGTAATTTGAGCGTATCAATTTGCCAATTCATTTAGAAGGTGAAGTTGAGATTGCTGGATCTATTCATTATCGGTGGATGTATCCTATTGAGCGATGGTTATATTTTTTGAAATCTCTCATTGGTAGTAGGGCATGTCCAGAAGGTTCTATTGCAGAGGGCTACATTACAAATGAATGCATGAAGTTATGTTCAAGGTATCTGCATAAAAATGACACAAAATTCAATTCGCCTGAAAGAAATTATGATGGGGGCTTAAAAACATCAAATGAGGGTTTATCTATATTTTTCCAATCTGGAAAAAATTTGGGAACTAAAGTTTCATGTGAGCTTGAAGCTGAGTTGGAACAAGCACATATATACATTTTGAAGAATTGTGATGAAGTCATACCATATCTTGAGTATGGAGAGTTCTTTTATATCGTCTTGTATTTCTTATTTCCTTTAAGGTGATATCGTTTCTACTTGAAATTGATGGTTAACCTCAATGTTGTATAGAGTTTGCATAAAATTATATAGATACTGCTCAAAACTTGTCAGATACCGAATGGGACAGAGAATTTATTGAATGGTTTAAAGTTAGGGTGAGAAATATATAAACAACAGATTCAATATCTTAACTTTTAACTAATCGTTCTAAAGTATTCAATGTTATCTTGTTTCTAGGTTGCACAATTGCATAAAACAGATAATAGTCAGCTCATGGAAGATCTTCTCTCACTTTCACGTGGTCCTACAAAATATTCAACACATTCTAATGGCAACATTGTCAATGGATACATATTTCATATAGAAGATCATGATCAAATGTTAAGGACTCAAAATTGTGGTGTTGTTGTAGTTGGCGATAATGATAAAGATAGTGAGAATGTTGATTACTATGGAATTTTAATAGATGTGATTGAATTGCAATTTATCTCGAATAGAAGGGTGATTTTGTTCCATTGTAACTGGTTTGATGTGTATGCCAAAATAAAAGGAATTAAAAGATATGAGTATGACTTCGTGAGTGTGAATCTGAGTAGATTTTTAAAAACAAATGAGCCTTTTGTTTTAGTGAACCAAGCATCTCAAGTGGTTTATGCTAGTGATAATTCCAACAAAGGTTGGCATGTAGTGAAGAAGACTCAAACCTCGTGATTCCTATGAGATGGGGAAACAAATAGATGATGAAGATGTTGTAGTTGACTTGGAAAGTCCTTCACTAAAGAAACGAAAAACAACAGATTGATGAGGTTAAGTATCTTTTTTGAACTAATAGACATGATTTTTTTTATTATTACATTGTTGCACATGATTCTTGTTTGGGAGGAGGCGATCACGAGATTGATTTCTCCTTTTGATTCTTTATAATAACTTACTGTTAAAATTTCTATTCTTCATTACTTTGATTCTATCCTTTGCAGGTTCGATATGAAAACTGAAAATAAGGATGGATCAATTATGAAGAGTACTATCAGATAATCATTTGTTGCGCCTGGGGCAATTGGAAGAGGAAGAGGACGAGGGCTTAAATCTTTGACATCAAAAGGAAAATTTTAAACTAAGAGTTCATTACTTCAATATAGTGATCTGGTTAAGAAATACATCCAAGAAGTTGAAACAAGTAAACTTTTGAATGTATGTGGAGTTCTGAATTGCATATATATACATATCTTCTATCAATTTATTGATGAGTGTTACTTTTCTACAGGTGATATTGAGAAGGGATGACAACAACAACTTACCAACGTCCCAATGTTTTCTAGTCATGAAAAGAGAGCAATAAATAAGAAGTCCAATATGTCTCTTGAGAAAGAGTATATGCAAGTTAATACTTCATTTCATCCATCTACCAAGCAATCTAAGAAATACATCCATGATGTTGAAACAAGTATGTTTTTTCATGACTTTTGCTCTTTTTGCTAATTTTATCCATATTCCTTGTAATGTCAAGTCTCACGAGTTGAGGCCTTATTTTTTGTAGAATTAATTTGCATTCAATACAATACTTTGTCAAATATTCACAGTGAAATTGAGTTCAAATAATAGTGATTTGTTTTCTGCAGGTGCTATTGGTAAGGGACGAGGAACTAGACATAAAAACTCCACCATGTCTTCTAGTCAAGGTCCTACTCCCTTTCGTTCATTTACTAATCAAGTAAAGAAATGTACCGAAGAAGTTGAAACAAGTATGTTTTTTAAAATTTCTGTTTCTTATCCCATATATAACAGAAAATAAGCATCTAGATCTTTCTGCTCATCTTTAGGAGTTTCTGAAAATATTGTGAAATCTAGTCAAGGATTGCCAACAATCGATAAAAATACCCTGGTCCTTGAGAAAGAGAACACACAAGCCAAATCCCCTAATTCTATTGATCAAGTTATGCAGCCTTCCCAAACAACTGAAATAGGTATGAAAATTTACGAATCCATGCTCTATCTATCTATAAAATTAAATTTTATTGCAACAGTTCTACTAAATTATAAAATTATAGGATCATCTAATCCTAGTAACATTTTACAATAATAGAACGGTTGGAACAAATAGCAATCTGTTTTCAAGGCACTTGGGAAAAGTTATTCGTGACTGTAATATGTGTCCACTAGGAGTATCATCGTGGAGTGACATTAAGCAACATAAATTAGATCACATGTGGGCAACTATTACGGTACCAATTTTTAATTATATCATCATTGTCTTTATATTCTGTTTTTTGTGTTGTCTGTTAGTTATTACCTAAATCTAATCAACTGATCATAAAGATAAACGAAGGATGTATACTAAGAAGACTACACTAGTGAATTACAACCACTAATACATACTTTTGTGTTTTTGACCAACAATGTTCACTCTCCTTTTTTATTTAAACTCACTTTTTAATTATTGTAGGATAAATTTGAGAGTGTTGACTTGAATGATCATCGTGACCATATATTTGGATGGATGGATGAGTTATGGAACAAATGGAGAGGATACTTGCATGCTACTTATGTGAAAAATTAGCCAATCGTTCAGGCTCTTAAGAATATTCCAAAGGGAGTAGAAAAGAAGGAATGAGAGTGGTTAGTTAAGGAACATTTTTGTTCCGAAAGTTTTTAGGTATGCCTAGTGATCTAATAGTCTATATTTTCGAAGCATCCTTTTTGCAACTCAACGTGATATTTACATGTGAAACTTCTTTTTTAACTTGGTAAATTTTCTTAGATATTAAAGTTTTACATAACAATACATGCGAGGAGCAATAGAAATGCAGAAAATCGAGCTAAGTTAAAGATGTATCATCATATTGGTAGCAAGCCTATTAGAGAGATTATTTATCAGTAGGTATTATCGAAAAATTACTTTCCTAAAAAAATATTTAAGAAGTGCTATTTGACACATTTTCTCTTTGATGTAAAGGGGGGAAAAGATGGCAATCCGCCAAATTTGGCAACTATTTTCTTCGAGACTCGTAAGAAAGATAACATGCTTGTTGAACTAGAAGCAATTGAAAAACATGTGCGTTTGGTAAATTCAATATGTAAATTACTTCATATATGGGATCTGTTGAAATGTACTATATCTTGTAGGCTCAAATAGAAGAAATACTAAAAGCTGGGCCATCTCTGCCTAGCATAGAGATTGTAGGAAAGTGTTATGAACATCAAACTCGTAGCCATGAATTTGTCTTTGGTCGTGGAGTAAAGGCAAAGGACATGAGAGGTGGAACTTCTTCAAAGACTAAATTACTGTCTCAGCTACGCTCAACTCAAGAGGAAAATGGGATAGATAACTCCAGCATCCAACCACTTAATGATGTCCTTTTTAACTACCTCTTGCATAGGTGGATTTAATTTTCTTTGGTGCTCAATACTAGGTTTGTGATCTGGCATGAGTTGTATTTTGTGGGAACAAATACCGGGATGAATCCCAATAATATCCGCAATAGTTCACCCAATAGCTTACTTGAACCTTTTTAATACAGCCACCAAGCACTCTACATGTCTCACATTTAGATCTGTTGCAATGATGACCGACAAAGTGTTATCTCTACCCAAGAATACATACTTCAAATGTGGTGGTAGAGCCTTAAGCTCCAATTTCGGTGCCTCCATAATAGATGGTCTCGCTGGTGGAGACTCACGATTCTTCATGTCTAACTCATACTTCTTTTGTTTTGACCGATATTCACACCTCTCGATTGTAGCTACCAACTCATCGTACTCTTCAATACCATCACTATCGAAAATCATCATAATTGCTGCTAGTGCCTCAACACCGAGTCGCTCTTCAATTTGCACTTCTACTCCACTCTCAACTCTGCAAGTTATAGAAGATACCGTTTGGAGCTCACCACTCTGCTTCATGGACCTACAAATATTGAAAGTTTCTTCTTTATTGTTTAGTCTGAACTTCATCTGTCCCTTCTCCATATCAACCAATGCATGACCTATGGCAAGGAATGGTCTCCAAAGGATGATGGGAACATCAAAATCAACCTCACAGTCAAGAATCACAAAATCCGTTGGAAAGATGAACGACTCCACTTTTACTAGCACATCATGGAGTACACCAATGGGCCTTTTCACGGTACGATCTGCCATAAGTAGCCGCATCGTAGTAGGCTTTGGATCCCCTAGACCTAACTTCTTATAAATAGACAATGGCATGAGGTTGATGCTAGCACCAAGATCACACAATGCCTTAGCAAAGTGTAACAACCCTATAGTACATGGGATTGTGAAAGCACCAGGGTTTTCCTTCTTCTGCACAAGAGATCTTGTAGCAATAGCGCTACAATGCTGCAATCTATCATCATCTTCAAAACACACAGACCTTTTCTTTGTCACCATATCGTTCATAAACTTCACATACCCAGGAATTTGCTCCAAAGCTTCAATCAAAGGAACATTGATGGAAAGCTGCTTCAATATAGTAATAAACCTGCGATTTTACCATCTTCAGTCTTTTTCACTAACCTCTGTGGAAAAGGTGGTGGAGGTCTAGGTATGGGGACCACTTTCTGAGATATCTCTGTTTCTTTCTCTGTCGCAGTCTCAGACTCTTCTCTAACCTCTACCACATCATCTTCTTTTCTAATCTAAACATCTACCACAGACGACATAGGTGGATCTATGGTTTGCTTACCCCCTCGAGTAGTAACTGCCATACAATGACCGTCATTCTTTGGATTCTGGATGATGTTGCTAGGAGGAGTACTACGTTGACGTAGGTTCACTGTAGTAGACAACTGGGTCATCTGCTGCTCTAGGTGCTTTATTGACACTGCATGGGCATCAACCTTTTGACCAATACCAGACAAGTCATTTCTCATCTCCTTCACATTCTCATCAGTTGCATCAAACCTTCTCATCATCTTCTGCATCATATCTTCAATATGCGCCATATTGACTCCAGCTTCCCTAGTACCAGATTCCCAATTTTGAGGGGGAACATAAGGTCCTACCCGATCATTTCTGTTGCCATAGTTATTCCTGTTGTAGTTGTTGTCGTGATTGAAGTTCACATCCCGGACATATTAACCCTCTCGGTTGTAGGTGCCATAGTTCCGACCTTGGTTTCCTTGACCTTGGCGCCAATTTTCCACGTTGGATCCTTGGGCGTTTGTTCGGAAACCCCCCATCTGATCATTCACCGCATAAGCATCCTCTTCATAGTAAAACTCTTCAACTGGTGGTGGCGTTCTAGTCAAGTAATTCACAACATTTACCTTCTCTACACCTCCACTCACATGCTTTAATACCAACCCCAACTCGTTTCTCATCTAAGCCATCTCCTCACAAATCTCATCCGCAGACTTGATGTTTGTATTCTGAATGGCAAATGTGTTTCTTCTAGTATCTGAGCCATGCTTTATTGTTGCGAGAGATCTTCTCCAGTTTTTCAGAAATCTGTGCATATGTGCAGTCGCCATATGAACCTCCTGCAATAGTATCAAGCACTGCTTTATTGTTATCATTCTGACCTTGATAGAAATATTCCTTTAGCAACTCATCATCAATGCAGTAATTTGGGACACCTCTTACGAACACTGTGAATCTGTCCCAAGAGCTACTCACAGACTCTCCAGGTAATGCTACAAAATTGTTGACCCTATCTTTGTGATTGAGCTTCTTGGACACTGGGTAATACCTTGCTCGGAACATATCCGTCAGTTGGTTCCATGTAAAGATTGAGGTATAAGGAAGCTCATTGAACCATGCTGCAGCATCGCCTGTCAGTGATAGAGGGAACACTCGTAAACCGATGACATCCATATCCAAGTCTGGTCTACCTACACAACTTTTGCAAACCACCTTTAGCTAGGCTAAGTGAGCATGTGGGTCCTCCGATGGCAATCCTAAGAATAAGCCCCTTGCTGTAAGCATCTGTATCAAGCTACTAGTCACCACAAATATGTGCCCTGGAGGTATAGGGGGTAGGACAATAGGTCCATCAGAGTCTTTTATATTGACGTGTCATGGGCCTGGTGGATCTTGCACCATCAATGCATCTCCCAATTGATTGTCAGCTGGAACCTGGTTGTCCCTACCAACTACCCTTGGCTGTTGTAACTCAATTGCATCACCTGGATTTACTCCTATAGGATTAACTGGATCTCCTGGATTGTTCATTCTTCGCAAATTGCGGTTCAACTCTGGATCGTAAGGAGTAAGTGGTTCACCCTGGCTCCGTGTACTTGGCATACACTAGAGTCAGAACATGAGAGAGACAAAAACAAAGAGAAAAAAGTAAAATTAGGAAATATTTGACTAACGTTCAACAATGTAGTTAAAATAAATCTACTGCAGCGGCGCCAAAATTTGATACACTCAAATTACACCTCCCTAAAGACGCATAAGCGGTCGTTATCAAGTAAAGAACACAACTAGTAGGTTGGGGTCGATCCCACATACGTGTTCCCCATAAGCTCATAATGCAGTAATCCTAGTAATAGCAATCCTTTCCTAGTGTACTACATGCAAAGTGATAAGTTAGGTATTTCTAAATCCTTGGTCCGACATCTAGAGAATTTCACCCCGCACCTTGGTCCGGCTACGTGTGTATAATTTACTAACCTTTACCTTTACCTAATATTAGACATCATAATCGATGTTTGGCTCAATTATTACTTCACACCAATTGACACTAGCCTATTAGATAGTATCACACTAAATCTATGTTGATAATTCTTTTCTTGTTGATTACCTCCTTGGTCCGACAAGTAGCAACAAGGCGAGTTTTAATGCGTGCACTCGTTAAAATGACTTCTAAATGAAAGAATTATCAATGCATGCAGAACACTATTCACGAATTGCCTATTTACTATTCATACTTTGTTAATCTCTCATGGTTCCCACAACCCTAGTTGTGGGGTTTAGTTATCCATAATCATATGAACACAATTCATTGTTATAGATGAAAGAATTATGAACTTACTTAAGAAGAATAATAAAACCAGAAATTCAACTTGAATTGCAAAACCCATATCTTCAAAAAGAACTTAGGAAATTAATAATTGCTAGATTTGCAAGAATAATCTCCCAAGTCACAAAATAGAACTAAAGTAATAATGTCTAACCCCCAAAAATGAGGTTTACATGCCCTATTAATAGAAAAAAAGTCATAAATTAAAAGGGAAACAAAATAAGGAAAGTTTGTTCAGGGACGCGTCTTCATTCCACGAGACTGACTCACGGACCGTTAATGGATCTACGGTCCATGAGTCCCTTCCGTTAGCCAGGACTTAGAGAATATTTCAGCTTCCAAAAATCAGCTTCTCTGAAGCAAACGACGGAACTGTAGTATGAACCGTAGATCGATCTACAGTCCGTCAATCCCCTTCCGTAGCTCCACACTTGGAATCTTCAAAAATCAGGTATTGGAACCCTCACAGTATCAATCTACGAATCATCAGTATCGTCTGTAGATACATCTACGGACCATTAATGGCCACCGTGGTTCTACACTTGGTCAGATTTCCTTGATTTGCCTTCCATGCCTTGCTTGTTGATCTACCACCACCATCTACGGAGTGTCAATGGACCTACGATCCGTAGATCATCTCCATAGATTCCCTTTTTCTGCATTTTTTTCAACTGTCTCTTTACTTCCACGCCTGAGCATCTTTCTTGCAAAATATGATAAAAAGACATAAAAACCAATACAAAAAGGCCCTAGACACACACAACTTGTAAGTGAAATTTATTAGAAATATCGTAAACTCACGGTATATCACATACCTGGAAGAACAAGGTTCATGAATAATCCTGAAGAAGAACTTGTTTAGAAGCCTTGAAACCCTAGCTTGAAGAAGAAAAATCAAGAAAACCTTTCTTGAGATTTCTTGAATTAATTTCTTGAAACTCTATGGCCAAGAATTATGATTTTCATAAGTGAATAATAGTTTTATCGATAAATTTGAGTTTGAAATAATGAAATTCTTTGAGAAAGACTTACCTTGAAGAAGAATCTTAAAAAATATTGAAAGAATATTGAATGGACTTTTCTACTTTGATTTTTCCTTAGGGTTTTGCCTTAGGGTTTGAGAGAGAAGAGAATGATGAATTAATAGATGAAAATGCTATTGTTTTGGGTCTCTAATTAGTCAATAAATTCGTTTACGGTTTTCTTAGAGGTAAAATTATGAAAACGACCCTTTTTAATGTTTTCCCGTTGGCTAATTTGTCATTGTACTGTATCAGGTTACTAAAATGGTCATAGCTTTTTACATAGAAATTAGATTGACGCAAAATTTATGGCATTGGAAAAAAGATTCAAATACATTTAATTTGATTGGATATGGCTATTCTAATAGATATGGTTATTTGAAGGTGACTCCAGTAGAATCTTACATCAAAACTTAATCGACAAGGAAACTTCAACTCTACTTTGTGCTAGGAGTTTCTAGTGACCTTAAATAATATCCAAAATCATTCCAGTACTAAAGAATTTACCTTTATAAATACGAGTAATTTAAGAATAACGTGATAAGACCTTATATGCAAACAAAACAAAGTTCGGGCCTTAGCTTAAATTTTTTTGGGGTGTTACACTTTCTACAAATCTTAGACTAAGCCCATAGAACAAATGTCCCAAAAATCACCTAAGTCAAAAAACTTTTCACGATTACCTTCTATGGACTGTAATATTTCCTACATCTCGTACTATTTGTCTGTAGGATGAGGTGCCAAAACCAATAAGTCCAACTCACTTCTACGAAACCATCACTATGACCCGTAATATATTTTAAAACCCGTAAGTTCAAAGTCACAAATTTCACCAAGTATATATTTCTTCTATGGACACCTTCTAAATGTAACATTTTCAATGAACCGTACAAAGAAACCATAGGAGGTGAGGTCCCAAATTACAACCTCTGAATCTCTTCTACGAGAACTTACTGAGTCCCATAGAAATTATTATGAACCATTCGATTAAATCTTATTACTCCATCCGGGACTTGATATTATTCCAAATCCATCCCTATTCCTATAAAAACTTTCTTACAATTCGTAGAACAACTCATGGAAACTGACACAAGTATAATTTTTGCAATTTTTCTTTTTAAACAAAATTTTCAATTTATGAGGTGTTACATAAACTCTAACATACATTCCGGACACAATAAAGGTTTTTAAACATCCAATGGAGGTCATTTTGACAAAAAGTGGGTCCCACATTGAAATCTTGTTTTAATAAAAAAATAATAAGGTTGTTTGAAATGACTCTAGAAACCTTGTGACCTCAACCAATGGTCCTTCAAGGCCAAACTTTATATTTCGGAGCTAAAGGATCCATCATAACTACATTCAAAGTTCAATTATCTAATGTTTTGATCAAAATTAACCATTCAATTTTCATAGGCTCTTAAATATAAATAACTCGATTAAAAATAAATGAATGACTAGGTGACAAAACTATCAGTTCCAGCAAGTCATAAATGACTTTTATTTGCTATAGGAAAGCTATAAACAGTTAAAATACACCTATACAAGTAAATTTCCTAGAGAGCCATTATAATTTTTTTTATCCAAAATAATAATTAATAGTAAGAAAATATTGATGAGGGTGAATTGCAAATTCTTTTTTGAATTTCTTCAAGATTTCAAGTATTTGAGCAAACATTAAGTCGGGTATCTCATGTTATAAACTTATTGTATTATATTATATGGTTCTTAATTACTACTATTTTTATCTAAAATTTTCAACATATTACTTATAGAATTATGTTAACAATGCATATATTGTTTTCATCCATAATAGGATGCTCTGAAAATGGAAATTGATAAAATTTTACATTAAACTGATAATTGATTTTTCCAAAGAAATCTATTATAAATTTTCAAAATTAGAACTTAATTAAACCAAAGAATCAGGCTCTTTAAACACCCTATAAGAAGAAAAAAGAGGCTAAAGTCATCGCTCCCAATCCGATAAAGGGCCTTTTCATTTTCCACCAAAGTCCATCCTAAATATTGTTGGCGAGGATATAAATATAAATATGAAAAAAAGGTTACCACCTAGAGAGTTTAAGCAATAATTTTTTATCTAAAATATTTGAAAAATAGATTTTAAAATTACATATGAAGTTGGTTTAGATTGTAAGTGTTGATTGAAATTTCACTCTATGCCTTCAAGTACGATTAGTCGCCCAGCCCCATACACAACACATATATAATGGTGAATTTAATGACTTTCATTTGAAAATTACATTGCACAATAAGAAGAAAGTATTTTTTTTTATATATATATATATTTAAATTCAGAACATGAATTCATCCATGTAATGTAATATGAAGTGAAACATAAGGCATCATGTAAAATGACTAAATTATTTTAGATTATCGGCTATACGTGCCGAAAGATTAGAGAACTCTTGGACCGCCTCGCTGAGTGGCTTGAGCTCAGATGGTACTTCATTAAAACCATGGTTGCAAGAAACAGATTCATACACAGCAAGAGATGAATACAAACTTGTGTTTTTATAAGCACCAGTCTTATAGAAATCATTGGATTGTTTAAGATAATTAGTGGCATCATTGTAATTTCTCAAACAATTGGTCATTTGGGCTTTCACGTTGGGATCTTTGATGGGTTGTTTAAGAATTGATTTAACCAATTTATAGGTAGATGTGGTATTATCTTGTGCTATTTGAAGAATAGTAGAGAGAAGACCATGAATATCTCCTTTGGGGACAGAGAGGTCATTTCGAAGCATCTGAAAACAAAGTGGAGGAATGAAGCTTTCAGGACAAAAGTCATCAAGTATGTTTCCCTTCACATTTGGAAGAATTCCAAGTAATTCTACTACTACAAAGGAGAGGAAGAACAATGAAGAGTACAAAGTCTTTGCCATTTTTTTACCTTTTCATTTCTCTGCACCCTCTAACATGCTTTTATAGCTTTAAAAAGTATCAAAGATGAGATTAATGTAAATCATACATTTTGTTTTCTTTTGTAAATGTAAAAGAGGAATGTCACAAATGAGATTAATGCAATTCACTAAAGTAAAAGAAAAAGTCAAATATGAGATTAATGCAATTCATTAAAATAAAAGAGAAAAGTCAAATATGAGATCAATGCAATTCATTAAAATAAAAGAGAAAATACCAATATCAGATTAATGCAATTCATTAAAATATAAGTGAAAAGTCAAATATGACATTAATGCAATTCATCATCAAAATCAAAGAGAAAAGTCAAACAAAAGAGACTACTGCAATTCATTGAGATGTACCAAATTTAAGATTCATGCAAGTATATAAATGTAGCTTACATACATTTAAATACTTACATAATTAGTATATGATGTTGTAATTTCATAGTAATCATTTAAAAATCATTAAATATAAGTCTATAAGACCCTTGAGTCCAAGAACATATTCAATATTCACAATCAAGCTTATAAGCCCTTGAATTTGTATTGAAAACCTAAATTGGAGGATTCATACAGATTGTAAAGCTCATATTTAAAATCAAATAAATACGATTGTTGTGATATATTTTAGTCTTGATTATTATTCTCTCAAAATAAATTTTACTGTCTACAAATTCTTGAATTCTATAAGGCCTAGTGGGAGGATCTATACCTCTCATATCAACTATTCAAAAATTATAGAACATCAAAATGGCTTCCAAGAAGATCAACTCCTTATAAACTTCCTCTAACTCTTCTAAGGCTGTTGAGTCTATGTTCTCTGCTAAACCAAAGGAGTCATTAGTGTTACCTTTGGAAGTTTCAGAGCTTTTACAAGGAGTAAGACCAATATGCTGAGACAACAAACACTTCAAGTGTCAAACATATCAATATCCTATTTTGGGTCATCAACCAAAAAGAAGTAAGGGTCCTCTAGAAATTCTTCATAAGGTAGAAGAAGTGTTGCCCAAAAGATCAAGAAGACTCTAGCTCCACTTAAGCTCTCCAATTCCAAGAATCTTCTGCAAATAAGAACTATAATTCAGCCAATGAATCCTATGCACATGCATCCCATGATATGTACCCTTTGAAGATTAACTTGCAATATAATCTATGCTACTCCCCGATGTCCAAAACGATCAAGAAAGAAATTGTAACTGATGCTTCATCCATAGAGGAACAACTTGCAAACCTGGCGAAGATAGTTGAATGATTGGCAAAACATCTACAATACCAAGAGTCTTGGATTAATAATTTGATGGATAGGGTGAATGGATTATTATATGGAGAGTCCATCCATGCGCCTTGAAAAGGTATTGAAGTTTAAGATATTGAAAACATGTAAAGCAAACAACACTTGTCAAAGAGATGTTATTTTCTTCTTAATGGATGATCTCACTCGATCATTTAAAGGTGTTCATTGAGGGACATCAAATATATGTACAAAGTCTCCACCAAGTCTTCTCTTGTGTATACCAAGTCATACATTGCAATGATTGATATTTTCAAGTTGCTTGCAAAGTATCAACCTCCCAAATTTCAACAGTTTGAAGGCAAAGGATAACTGAAGAAGCATGTCGCACTCTTTGTGAAGACATGTAATAATGATGGGACCTACAAAGATTATCTTGTCAAGCAGTTCATTCTATCCCTAGAAGCCAATACCTTTGATTAGTACATAGATCTCGACCCCAATTATATCAATAGATAGTAGCAACTTGCGATTTGTATATTTTTTACCTCTTCTATAGGCTGTCAATAATTTAGTTTGAATACCCCCTCACCTTTCCAAGACTTCCTTAAATAATATACACACAGAAGTTTCACATCACCAGCCTTAAACCACTCTATGGGTGATTTGACTCTATTCCCATAGAGTTCCTCAAATCATGTCATATCAATGTTGGAGTTACAATTATTTAAATAGGAGAACTCAAATAAAGGAAATAATTGATTCTCATGTGATATACCGTGAGTTTACGATATTTTTTAATGAATTATACCAGATGAACAAAGTGAGGCAGGTGATGAGGAATGTGAATAATATGAAGAATAAAATGTGCTACCTGAACATGTTGCTGAAGAGTTTCGACAATTCGAGAATCACCACAAACCAAATTTGGAAGAAACTGAGACTGTGACTCTCGAAGATGAGGAGTGTGTCAAAGAAGTTTGAATTAGTGTCCATCTAACTGAAGCTCAAAGAAGGGACATAGTTCGTTTGCTTAGAGAATACACTAATGTATTTGCCTGGTCTTATAGAGATATGCCAGGGCTGAGTATGAATATGGTGTCCTACAAGTTGCCGATTATTCCAAAATTTAGTCCAGTAAAACAAAAGACTCGGAAGTTCAAGCCTGAGTTGAGTTTAAAGATGAAAGAGGATATTACCAAACAGATCAAGTCTCAAGTAGTGGAAGTGATGCAGTATCCGACTTGGTTAGCCAATGTTGTTCCGGTTGCCAAGAAAGATGGAAATATCATAATTTGCGTTGACTACTAAGTTCTCGACAAAGCAAGCCCGAAAGATAATTTTCCATTGCCAAACATCCACATTCTCATTGATAACTGTGCTAAGCAAGAGATGCAGTCATTTGTGGATTGTTATGCGGGTTATCACCAGATCCTGATGGATGAAGGAGATGCAGAAAAGATAGCATTAATTACGCCTTGGGGTGAATATCATTATCGGGTGATGCCTTTTGGTCTCTAGAATGTCGGTGCTACTTATATAAGGGCTATGACAACCATCTTTCATGATATGATTCATAAGGAGATTGAGGTGTATGTAGATGATGTCATAATCAAATCCCGCGAGAGTTCGAATCACTTGATTCACTTAAAGAAATTCTTTGATCGCCTGCGTTGATACAATTTGAAGTTAAATCTCACCAAATGTGCTTTTGGGGTGCCAGCTGGCAAGTTGTTAGGATTTATAGTCAGCAGGAGGGGCATTGAGCTTGACCTTTTCAAGATCAAAGCTATTCAAGAGTTGCCTCCTCCGAAGACCAAGAAGGAGGAGATTAGTTTTCTAGGAAGGTTGAACTACATCAGCTGGTTCATAGCTCAATCCATTGTGGTGTGTGAGCGCATCTTCAAGTTGTTGAAAAAAGATGTCCTCACCAAGTGGACCGGAGAATGTCAAACTACTTCTGATGCCATCAGAAATTATTTTTCCAATCCGCCAGTGTTTGTTCCTCCGCAAGAAGGGAGCCTATTATTGATATATTTGTCGGTCTCGAATAATGTATTTGGATGCATGCTTGGTCAACATGATGAAACTGGGAAGAAGTATTGAGGCATCTATTACCTGAGCAAATAATTTACTCCATATGAGGCTCGTTACACTCTTTTAGAGAGGACATGTTGTGCTTTTACCTGGATTGCTCAGAAGTTGAGACATTATTTGTCTTCTTATACCAAATACCTTATTTCCAGGATGGACCCATTAAAGTATATTTTCCAAAAAGCAATGCCGACCAGGAAGTTGTCCAAATGGCAGATGCTTTTAAGTGACTTTGATATTGTGTATGTGACTCAAAAGGCGATAAAAGCGTAGGCCTTGGCTCATCATCTTGCGGAGATTCCAGTTGATGAAGAGTATGAACTGCTCAAGACTTACTTTCCCAATGAAGAGGTAGCATTTGTGGGTGAAGATATTTTTGAAACGTACCCCGGTCGGAGAGTTTTCTTTGATGGAGCGGTAAATCGCCAAGGGAAAGGTATTGCAGTGGTCTTAGTGTCAGAATCTGGTCAAAACTATCCTATGGTGGCTAAACTCTGATTTGATTGCACAAACAACATGGCTGAATATGAAGCTTGTATCCTTGGTTTGAAGATGACCATTGACGTGAGCGTTCATGAGCTTCTGGTTATTGCAGATTCAGACTAGCTGATTCATCAGGTTCAATGAGAATGGGCCGTGAAGAACCCGAATATCACACCATATACGTAGTATATACAGAAGTTCTACAAGAGATTTCACAAGACTGAATTCAGATACACTCCCAAGACACAGAATGAGTTGGCCGATGCTCTTGCCATCATTTCCTCAATGATTAGACATCCAGATACAAGTTATATTTATTTCTTGGATATAGAGGTAAAAGAGCGGCTCGTCCATTGTTCACATGTTGAAGTGGAACCAGATGGTTTGCCTTGGTATTTTGACATCAAGAAGTATTTAGAGACCGGGACTTATCATGAGAATTCAACANAGTTATATTTATCCCTTGGATATAGAGGTAAAAGAGCGGCTCGTCCATTGTTCACATGTTGAAGCGGAACCAGATGGTTTGCCTTGGTATTTTGACATCAAGAAGTATTTAGAGACCGGGACTTATCATGAGAATTCAACATTTTACTAGAAGAAGACGATATGTCGTATGGCCCTCAATTTCTTTGCAAGTGGGGATTTCCTTTATAGGAGGACTCCAGATTTAGGTCTTCTCAGATGCGTTGATTCTAGTGAAGCTGCAAAGCTTCTAGAACAGATACATGTCGGAGTTTGTGGTACTCACATGAATGGGCTCACTTTGGCGAGGAAGATCCTTCGAGCCGACTATTTTTGGATGACTGTGGAACATGATTGTTGCAAGTTTGTTCAAAAATTTCATAAATGTCAGGTGCATGGTGATTTGATTCGAGTACCGCCTCACGAACTCAATGCTATGAGTTCACCTTAGTCGTTTGTATCTTGGGGCATGGATGTCATTGGTCCAATAGAGCTAGCCGCCTCTAATGGACACATTTTCATTTTGGTTGCCATTGACTATTTCACCAAGTGGGTAGAAGCAGCTTCGTACAGATCGGTAACCAAGAAAGTTGTAGCTGATTTTGTTCAGAACAATTTGATATGTAGGTTTCGAGTACCATAATCCATCATTACTGATAATGGAGTGAATCTCAACATCCATATGATGAAAGAGATATGTGAACAATTCAAGATTACTCACCGAAATTGGACTGCTTGTCGTCCCCAAATGAATGGAGTTGTAGAAGCCGCCAACAAGAACATAAAGAAGATTGTGAGGAAAATGATTGACAATCACCAAGGTTGGCACGACATGTTGGCATATGCAATGTTGGGATATAAAACGATTGTCAGAACGTCAATTGGAGCTACTCCATACTTGTTTGTATATGGAATAGAAGCAATTATACCTGCCGAAGTTGAAATACATTCATTGAGAATCATTCAAGAAGCTGAATTGAGTAATGATGACTGGGTTCATAAGTGGATTGACTAGTTAACATTGATTGATGAGAAGAGAGTGGTTAATGTTTGTCATGGTCAACTTTATCGACAGAGAATGATTCGTGCTTTCCACAAGAATGTAAGAGCCAGAATATTTGAAATTGGTCAGTTGGTTCGCAAACACATTTTCCCTCATCAAGATGAGTACAAAAGGAAATTTGCACCGAATTGGCAAGGACCCTACATGGTTAGCAAAGTATTATCCGGAGGTGCCTTGGTCCTGTCGGAGATGGATGGCACCGAATGGCCAAAACCGATCAACTCGAATGCTGCCAAGAAATACTACGTGTGAAGTTTTAGTTTATATTTCTATCATTCCCCTGTAATCGTTCTATTTGCTTGCAATCACTTTGTTTAAAATTTTATCCCTCTGTAATGAACTGCGTCTGACCTGAATTCTCAAGAATGAGATATTTAGGCGGCGTATGTTGATCTCGATCGCTCCTTTATCCCCTTTTAATATTTCTTTGTATTTAAACTACGTTCGACCTGAATTCTCAAGAATAAGATTCGTAGGTGGCCTATGTCGACCTTGGTCTGCTTCTTTGTAAATTTCTTATTTTTATTAATCCTCAAGAGGGAGAACTACGTTTGACCTAATTCCTACCTCAACAGGATACGTAGGCGCCACAACGGCTCGATCATATCCCCCATAAGATTTCTATTTTTCCTTACAATAGTAATCGGGACAAAATTTTTGAGAAGGATTCAAAAATTCTCAATAAGAAGATCTTTGTAGCAAACCAAGATTGAAGTATGAGATTTGCAACTGGGACATAATTTTTGAGAAGATCTAAAAAATTCCATGATTTACTCACCAACAGTTCGAGAAAACCCAAGACAGTTAACTGGGACATAAATTTTTAGGATGACCTAAAAAATTTCAATAAGGTTCATCGAGAGTTTAGAACGACTTTGGATACTTCCCAACAAGTAATCAGACAGAGCTCAAAGCAATAACCTCAAAAACATTCGCTAAGCTTGACGTGACATGACACTCTACCTTTTCCCAATATTACTTTTTAAAAATCTATTTTCCTTAAAAACTTTTCTTTCATGTTTCAACTATTTTTAAGTAAAAATATTTTGTCTTATCTATCAAGACTCGTGAGATCGGAGAAATCAACCGGAGATAGCAAGACAAAGAACAGACAACCAAAGAGATCGACAAAGATCGGTTCAGTTTTTAAACTAACAATTTTTCTGTGGATGCAGGTCTATAAGTTTTCCTCAAGATCAACATATTTCTCCATTCAATGAATATGGAGAAGTCAAAAGGGCGAGGAGCTCCCCAAAATTGACAATTTTTTCTATGGCTACAGGAAATATTCTATGTTTCTTATACCAAAGAATTTGGAATATGAGTAGCATTATTTCATTCAAACTCTTAGCAAAGCGAGGTTCATAATGAACATTGTAACTATGTTCGGAGATGGAGAAAAAGAAAACCATGAAGAGAGCAAAATTATTATTTTTCAGCAACTAAAGATACCTGGAAGACGTTTATCTGCATTATATTATCAGATATAGTAATATTTCTTAACCTGAAGGTTATTTATATTGTATGGTCGAATGAGATGATACCACTATCTAGAGAGTCATTTATGTTGTATTGTCGAATGAGATGATACCACTACCTGGAGAGTCATTTATTTGGTATTGTCGAATGAGATGATACCACTACTCGGAGAGTCATTTATATGGTATTGTCAAATGAGATGATACCACTACTCCTAGGGTAATTTTTATTGTATTGTCAATCAAGACGATACCACCACCCATAAGATCACCTATGTCATCAGAAAGAAGTCATGCATAGCAAGAGAAAGGAATCATGCATAGCAAGAGAAAGAATTCATGCATCTCAAGAGGAGGATTCATACATAGGAAGAGAAAGATCCATGCATTGCAAGAGAAAAGAGTCATGCATAGCAAAAGGAAGAAGGGCATGCATAGCAAGAGGAAGAAGTCATGCATAGCCAGAGAAAAGTCATGCATCGTGAGAGAAATGAGTCATGCATCGCAAGAGAAAAGAGTCACGCATCACAAGAGAAACAGTCATGCATCGTAAGAGAGAAGAGTCATGCATTGCAGGAGAAAGGAGTCATGCATCAAGAGAAATGAGTCATGTATCGCAAGAGAAAGATTAACCCATCACAAAAAAATCAACATCGGCTGCATCATTTCTTCTGCAAAAATGACATCAAGAAAACCACCAACAACAGCATCAAGAGAACTATCAACATATTACATCAGCATATTTTATTACTTTGATATCATAAAAAGAGTATACAGAAGATTATATTGCAAATATGAAACACAAGCTTTGTTTTCTTTACGTCAAACCCGATGGAGTTGACGTCAAATGTTCAAGGAGAACAACAAAGTGTCAACACGGTAAAAGACACTGTCTCCCATTCGAATCACATTTTTTATGCTAATGAGTTTTATCTCAGCTTTTGTCGAGAGCATCCGAAAGGATGAATTCTCAATAACAAACCACATGTGGGGACAACATCAAAAAGGATGTAGTACAACATGGAACTTTTCTCAGCAGCAAACTGGGACATAGTCCAAAAAGGAGTACCGAACTCTTATGACGCGAGCAGATGAGCGACTTCCACCACAATCAAACCATACCCCTCTCAGAAGGCATGTGGGTTTTTCTTTAGGATTCCTGGTTTCAGTTTCACATCCGGAAATTTTTGTTCTCCACTGGAACTAGCTTTCCAATCCTAGTGACAATGCGCCAAGAGCTTTGGAAATCATGTTCGTGTAAATTCTTAATTATGGGTGTGAAGCGCGCCACATTCATGGCTAGGAGGTTGCACACCTCTTTTTCATACTTGACTTACTTTGTCACTTCTCCTGAACCGAAGGATATCTTAGCATAAAATATTTCCTCTTCAACTGATTGGGTCGAACTACAAGCAGCCTGATTCCCTAGGTTGAGGGATATGTAGGTAGAATCAATGTTGAAAACTCAGCTATATTTCAATATTCGCTCTTAAATCTTATTATCGAGCATTCCGATCCTCGCATAATACGGTATCAGGATGGCTTTTGAGTTCTTTCAAAATCGTGCGTCAAATCAAACGTATCGAACTACAAGTTGCCTGAATTCTTATATAGCCTGACATATGTAGGAAACCCACTTCCGGGGTTCAGCCATAATTCCTAAAGTCCTTACCAAATCCCTTTTTCAAAAGATGAAGATGTGGTGGGTCAAAATTGGATTAGTCAATTTCATTTTCCTCAAATTTCTTGCATCAATTCAAATAAAATGAGGGACAGTTATTGACACCCAATTTTGACCCTCCTCGATAAGAATTAATTCACAAGCTTCTTAATTCCCAAACGATTTAGAATAATTAGTTTTATAAAATTCAAATACTTTTCAAAGTCCTTTTAAGTGATCTTATTCGATTTTCGTAATTTATAAATAGTAAATATATTTCATACAGTTTTATAGATATAATCGGTATGTTTCATAAATATTTGAAAATCATCTCAAAAAGATTTTATTTTAAATATTCTATTAAAATTAGTTTAGTTTAAATTATGATTAATTTTAAAATTCAATTGGTTTATAGTTGAATTAATTATTTTATTTTCTTAAGATGAGAAGCTCCTAAATTAACTATATTAATTCATCCTATTTAAATTCTAGCCGAATCTTCTATAAATCAATTGTTTGATTACATCTTAAATACGTTTGGCTAATTTACTGATTAATTCTCTATTTAAGATTTTAGCCAAATCCTGCATTATCTTCAATTCCTCTCAAACAGTTTTTGGGCCAAATCAATTCCCTACCGACCCAATGCCTTGATTTCTAACCCAGCCCACTCTTTTACTCTAGACCCAACCCATTTCTATTTCTTTTCTTTCCAATTCAGCTTCTCCTTCCCACTCCCACCTTCCTCTGACCCGACCCGACCCTTCCACTTTCTATTCTCAAAAGAAAACCTAGCGTGAACAGCAGCTTCCCAAAATGACAACAATAACTAGCGGACATCGTCTTCACGATTCCAAGTGGAGCTGTTTGAATTCGCAGCAATGAGTGATTCCAATTCACGGCGTGAAAACATGGAGATATACGGAAAAGCAGCAGGGAACGCAGAAAGCAATACTCTGCAAATTTTATTTTCTTCTTCCCGTCCCTCTATCGCAGCAACATACGGAAGCACCCCTATAGCGTGAGATCGCTCCACATCAGCGCTCCAGGATGATCGAGTCAATCACAGCAATCTGTCTCCTTTTCATCTTCGTGAATGAGTTGAATTCTCAGAAGAAGGTGTCTTCCCAAAAAATGGTGAAAGAATTTTTCGATTTTTGAAAATCGGAATGGGCTCTTGGATCTGTTTTTCATCCTTTTTCTCCCCTAGTCCAAACCCTATATATTCTCCACTTTTTCATTGTTAAGGTTAGAGGAGTTTTGAGAAAAAATTGGGATGAACACATACCTTAGATTTTTCCAGTCTTACTGCCATATACAATTGTTTATGATAGTAATGGAAAGCTGCGAAACTAGGGTTCAGATACCTGTTTAATCCTTGTTCGTGTTCTCTTTTTATTATGTTCATCGGGTCCGCCGGAGCTATTGGAACTCGCATTGCGGTGGTAGAAGTCTACTCAACTTCCTCGTCCCATTTCGCTACCACCAGAAAGGTAACATCTACTCGATTTTCTTGTCTTTCACATTTAGCAAATGGAATTTCGAGTACTCTGGTGGGTCTGTTTAGTTGATGTTTATTACTAAGCTCTTGACATAATAATATGTTGTATCTGTGTTCTTTAGCGATTTTAATTGTCTACTAGTGGTGGTGTTGTTTTTCGTTTTTGCTTTCTCATGCCTAACTTTGCTGCCTCTCTGTGTTTATACTAAAGTCATTCCACTATGTCTCATCTTGAGTTTATTTTCTTAAATGTTGTTGAACGATCATGTTATGTCTCCCATGGCCTCTTAGCATCTAAAATTTCTTTATTTTTTCTTGCTACTGTAATGTCTTGCTATTTGTTTTGTAATTTGAGTTAATGTTTATTATTCGACGTCGTATCCTTCATTCCTTCGCCTCAAGCTGAATGAATGAACTAAGATGCCAACATTTCGAATCAAGGTGAAGGAATGAAGTAATATGTCAACATTTCGATTCATGTGTTGTATTTGTCACTATTTTGGGTTCTTATTTGGCATCTGTTATGGCTCGTTTCTGTTCTTTCCATTCAATTATTTGTTGAGCTCCCCTCGATATATAGGATGTTCTTTTACTTTTCCAGACTCCTAACCCCTCTTCTAATTCTCGCTTTCCTTTCAAATTTCTTCCTTGCTTGCTTCCCTTTTTTGTTTGTTATATTTTTAGTATATTTATTTTGTCCTTCAGCTCATAATAAGATGTGGTGTACTAAGCCCCTTTCCGATAATTGTCATTACTATGTTGATGTGGTTTTCGAGTCTGTGGTATGATAGGTGTGATAGTTTATGTCTTTAATTTGGTCGTGAGTTTGAAAAGTATTTGGGAATCAAGATGTTATGGTGTTCAATTGGTTTAAAGGAATCCTTCAAAGTAGCAGGTCCTTGGTGTGAGGAATTGGGTTTGTCCTTTGATTGTAGGGAATCAGTAGTCTTGTTCCCTTATTTCTTATTTGGTTGCTGTTTTGATCTTAGTTGTCTGCATCTTCATTTTCGTTCCGTTATTTCACATTTTTTATCATACTTGGAATAAGTTGATTTCATAGGGTCGGGTTGATATGTTTTCCTTTCTCTAGAATGATTTGGACCACTTCAAGTTTTTCCAGTGACCAATTTTACGATTCTCTTTGTTAATTTGAGAATTGTATTAATGGAGTGTTACTTCTCTGTTTTGGGTTAAAATTAAATGATGGTAGGTCTTTTCATGGTTACTGCTTCATTTGCCTCACAGATTCAATTGTTTATTCTAATCCAAGTGTTGAGTGTGCATTTATTCACTTTGACAAATCAATATTGATATGGATCAGTCACTAATCTTCCCTTACTTTTTTCTATGCATGAACTCCGTCCTGAGTCCTCATGAGCTTGTTTCCTCTCTTTGCATTTCGATTACTAGGCCACGGAAGCCCAATTTCTTTTTTATCGAGTTGGCCAACCTATTAAAAATTGACAAACATGTCCTGGATTGAAAGAAGCAACATATAGAGAAATTGAAAAGATTGTGTCAAAGGTCCACTCTTAATTTCAAAATCGTATTTTGTTATTTTAGGCCTAAGCCCACTTATTTGTTATTACTTGTTAGTTTTTAGGACAGGTGGAAGAATTGGGCCTAAGGCCCAAAAGAAAGATATCTATTTTATGTTAGACTAGGACAGGTAGCAGTGATTTAAATGGGCTAAATGTCCAAAACGAAATTAGGCCCAAGTGCTGGTCCAGGCGGACAGAAAACCAGACTTAGGCTCAAATTTCCTTCTTTACTTTGTTATTTTATATTTGTTTACCTGTCATTACTTGTTGTTAATCTTAAGGTCATTACAATTTAATTTTCCCAATAGATAGTCATTCTTAACAAATTTTCTAAAAATCAACTAAATAAGCATTCACTTCCTCTGATATAAAAATATAATCTTGTAAGATATTGTACTTAGGTGATATCTCACTTAGACAGTAGTCCCATATTTCACCCCCTTTTCCACTTTAAAAATGGTTCTAACTATAAAAATTGCTCAAATCAAATTAAGTTAATTTTTAGCCAAATGATTAATTGTCGGATAACCACATTAGCGGGTTTCTAGATGCTTCCTTACTAGAACACTAATAAGAACCCCGAACCCCTTTTAAGTTTTCATTAGATTTCTGTTTTAGTCTGTTGAAAACAACAGTTTTCTTAATTCTACTTTAAAATTAAGTGGCAACTCTTAAAACAAGTCTAAAATTATTTTTAATATAAAACATCTGCAAAATAGTGCTAGTTACATGAAACACCGCATTGCCCACTACCAGAGTCGTACTTGTGCAATTCATTGCCACTATAGCACAATCCCATATAAACATACATCATATAAAGAGAACACTTTCTTAGGTAACCTTAAGTCATACTTGTGCAATGCATGAATAAATCCCCATAATCCTACCCATGCAAAGTACCACTTCTAGGTCTTCATACTCATACTTCTTGATTTGGAGACTAGTCCCCCTTTTCAAGCATGTCTAAGTTTATTATGTTTGAACACTAGAGATGCTTTCTCAAGCATGTTTTAGTTCATTAATAAGTTGGAACACATTGAGATACTTCTTTAAATATGTCTTAGTAACATAATAATCTTGAACTAATTGGGAATATAGCCTTAACCGACATGGGACCACATGAGCTTTCACATGATCCCCTCCGATGTTACCCACACCAAAAAGGGTTTGTCTACTTGCCTAGGGTAGAACTAGTTTGTTAGCTTAGTTGGACCGACTAGCTAACTTTCCTATGAGGCACGTAGTTATGGAATACAGAGATTGTACTAGGAAATGCGGACTCAACTTGTGAGGGACTGCATCTCATGAGATATACTTTGGGAGACTCGGACTCCTCTTGTGAGAGTTCCCATCTTAGAAGCCTGACTTAACTAGGTAAAAGCTTCCATCTCAATTCAATATCCACTTGGTGCTAGGCTTACATCCCACAAGATAGCTTATTAAGTTCTTACTTAATTCATGACCCATGGATGGATGTCCTTAACAACCAATCCATTTTTCTAGTAATTCTATCACTTTATACATTTGATCATTCTTAATTCATCATATTAGCTTTAATCTCAAAGCCCTAACCATCAATACTCATGCCTACTAGCCATACTCGTAAAGCTTTACCTCGTACCATCATCTTTCATGTTTAGGTTTCAAGGCATTCTAATCACTTTCTTCATTATTAGGTGATTCTAGTCATAATTCATCATAAATATTCAACTTCAAGCTTTAATCCTTCATATATACTATAATCTAATTCAATTCATGTCTACAGTTTTTTATTCATGAACAATTACTACACAAATTATCAATTCTAGAAGATCAATCTATAAATCCTCAATTTCACCTTTAATGGCATAAATCCACATAATATCAATTTAATCAATTAAACAAGGGTTAACGATGAAAAACATATAAATTCATCAAAATATCATGATTCAATAATAAAACAATCATAAACAAGTAATATGTACTCAATTGGATTCATACTCAACACTACCCACAACATAGGAAGAAACCTAGCTAGAATTGGGGTTTAACTTCATAATTGGGGGAAATCTAGGGGGCTCCATGGATGGAAGAATCCAAGGATGAATAGGCTATAATACCTTTATTATAAAGCCCTAACTATGCTTGCAACAATGGAGGAATTTGCCCTAATTTGCATTTCTTCTTCTTCTTCTTCTTTCTAGAGAGGATTTCTCGGAGGGAATTTGGGTTCTTTGGTGAATTGAAAATAATAATTTTAGAACCATGTATTTAGGAGTCTAATAGCTTTATATAGGTGTCCTAATTACGAATAAAATGACTCTACTTAATAAATAATTAATTCTAGAACCTTCCCTAAACCCTTTACTTTAACCGCCTTAAGACCAACCTGCTCCAACCCATGAGATCCCGACCTACGGGTCGTGTTGGTATTTCGTGAGTGGTGGTCTACAGGTGCACATTTGGGGTCTTTACCCACGACCCCTACCCACGGGACGTGGGTCCACCTACTAGGCGTAGTCCCATCGGTTGGTGTCCCATTTTTGGGCAGTTTCTAGGGGCTGTTTTGGGTCCTCCTCAAGGACCCTTGGTTGGTCCTTGGGGGGTCGTACCTCAACGCACTAACCTTAAAACCTTCATTATAAGTACGGGAAGTCATATTTATGATTCTAACCCTCATGTCAAGCTCTAGAACCCTCTAGTTTACTGTACTAGTTTCTGTGTGTTACAATATCTCCCCCTTAGGATAATTCGTCCTCAAATGACCATCCTAAACACTTCTTAGAGGAAAGGACTCTAGACTAGTAGCCCATCATGGATGCAATTCATCTAAATGCACATAACAAAAGAGGAAACATCAACTCCAAACTCAAGCATACTCAATGCAACACAAGGGAGTAGGAACTACATCTATCAATCCAAAATGCATTCTATATCTACTCATTTTCAAGGAGGAACAACCACCTCCTAACTAAAACATGTTCAACATACACTCATGGAGCCTATATACGATTTACTCTAAAAAATCATTTCTTCAAGGAGGAATCATTCAACTCCAACTAAGTCATGCTCATATATTCATCTCATGAAGTCAAATAGGCAACTCCACTCAATGCACTACAACATGAGGTAAAACAATGCATTTAAGTCATTTTTATCAAGACCTAAATTTTTCATGAACATGCATATGCGAAAATCATGGCCACACATAAACACACAATTGCCTTGCCTTCTAGGCACACCGTCTCCCCTTTGAGACTAAGCCTATACATACTCTTCTAAACATCATTCATACTAAACACAACTTCATCGTCTAACATATCAAGTCACAAAAGGCCAAACAATACCAGAATCTAGTAAAACATGAAACACATACCAGTACTTACATTAGGAGGTCACTCTTAATCATTTTTCACTTGGAGGACATATGTCACGACCCGAGAGTACCCCCTAGTCGTAACATGGCGTATTCGACCCCGAAGGGGTCTTATACGAGCCACATAGTCATTCATTACATTCAATAATGAAAATAGTGCGGAATAAAAAAAATTTTATTTACATCCACACATTTAAACTTCATTAAAACAACTTTAAAAACACACAGCGGAAGTCTAAGTCTCACATGGCCATCTTAGACACAGTCACAAAACATAAGTAGGGACATGGCCCTTTACAATCAAAAGAAGTCTATTAAGTCTATTACATGAACAAAAGAACTTAAAAGTCTTATCCTCGAATCCATAAGGACATACCAAGTCTTGGAGGAAAGCAATCCAACACTTCAAACTAGCTATGAGGGATCACTTGCCGGAACCTACACTTATAGTAAAAATATGAAGAATATGGGTTAGTACACAAAATGTACTAAGTATGATGACCATGCAAAACATGCTCTAAAAGGGACATTTTGGTTAGAAACCATGCATTATGCCACTTTTTGAAGTACCATGAATAGTTGCATAAAAGACATACAATACAAGCATAAATATCAAGTAAGTCATAATATTACCTTTAAACAATTTCAACATGAAAACCTTTACCTTGGACCTTCACCTCAAGAAACCCTTATGCTATACCTGGTGCAATGTATGGATGGCGTCCCATACCACCATCCATACTAAGGCACCACATTAAGGTCACTTAAGGTAACTTATCATTCCTTTCTTTCACCTTTGCACCATATTCATACATAAGAGGTATATCATTAATTAAGACATGACAAGGGAAAATAACTCGTAATATAACCCAAGTATAGCATGCATCTCATATTAAGCATTTGAGAGCCAACATTCTTTAATAACCTCATTTAGGCCACAATTGTATCACATACATTAGGATTTAGAGAAACTCACTATGACCCTCTCCAAGCCTACTCGTGCAATGTATAGGTAGCATCCCATACTACTACCTACACTTTGTAGAACCTATCAAGAAACCATAATGAAATCTCGCATGATGGGAAGTAAGCGTTTAACCGACATAGACCATGAGAGCTTGTCATGGAATCCGGTGTCATAAGTCCCCACACCGTAAAGAGGTGGTCTACTTGCCTAAGGAAGACCGGTATATAGCTTAATGGTCCACTAGCTACCTATGCGGGCACATAGTTTATGGGATAAGGTAGACGATCATTGAAACTCATGCCTAACTATTGGGGGAGTTTCCATCTAACCAAATCCACTCGGTGCTTAGCCAACATTCCCATAGAATAGTTCGTTACATTAACATTATCACATATGAGAGGTGCCATTGGCCTACCAACTCCAAATTACATTTATTAACACGTGAAAGGGTGCTTTAAGCCTACCGTTTCAAGGTTCGTTTAGGAAAGCTCATTAACTCATCTTGAAAGGGTGCCATGGGCCTACCGGTTCAAGTCTCATCATTAACCTTCATGGAAAGGTGCCATAGACCTACCGATTCCAAGGTTCATTATAAGCTCGTGTGGAAGGGTGCCACTAGCCTACCGATCCGAGGATTCAAAAATCAACAATATAATCATTTATACAAGAAAATGATGCATAAGCCCTACCAATTCAAGGTATACTTTATATTGAAGAATCCTTCATATTCTATCATCAACATTCATGAGTGTCAAATTGAGAAATAATCTTTCAATAGCAACACCTTTACGTTCATAACATGATCACATTATCTTCATTGAATTCTCATTCATAAAATGTCATGATAACACTCCAATTTCTCATACTATGCCTTTAAGGCCCTAAGCCTCACATACCCATACACCAACAATACACCATAAAATAAGCATGGGTAATGACATACTTCAACAATCTAAAGACCTTTAAACAAGTTTGATTCATACACATTCATTATCTAGCAACCCACTTCATAAATGTATAAACTAGGAATAAAGAGAAATCATGGGTTCATGGAGTATTTTCATCTTAAATCGTCAATACAACAACAATATAACGATCAAGTGCCATTAGAAACCTTTTAAAACCATTTGGTGGAAGAACCCATGAGATTGAGTGAAAACCTAGATTTTTCATACTTTGAAATAACTTTGGATTTGGCTCCTTGAATGGAAATTTAGACAAGGATCAAGACCACCATACCTTTGCTATGATCTCCCACGAAATTTGATGAAGAAAGCCTTGAATCCAAAGCCCTAGCTCCCACTTCTTCTTCTTCTTAATGGAGGATTGTAGAGAGGGAAATGTTTTAGGGATGGGAATTGAATTAATGGTATCTAGGAAATAATATATGTCCTTTGGAAGAATGGTCCAACACTTAAAAAAAAAATGAGGCGGGTGAACAGTAACCACGCCTACTGGAAATTGCCTTTTCCTGCCGAACAGATTTTACGAAAATGGGCATAACTTCTTCGTCCGAACTCCGAATGAGATGAAACGAAGTGCGTTAGGTAGCTAACTCAAAGGGCTTTCCATGGATATATTATTGGCCACCCAAATAATTTGTGTGCTAGGAGATATGACCCTCCAAAGTAGACCCTCGAAAAAGGCTTCACTTGGAAATTTCGGATTTTGATACGGTTGCTCTAAAATTTGGGTTAGACCCATTTCCCACTCAATTTGACCCCCTAAACAAGAATATGAAGTCGGATTTTCAAAAAACAAAACGGATCTTTTTATATACAGCTAAACAAGTTTTCGGTAACTTCCAAAGCACATTTTTAAGAACTTTTTGGGTCAAATTCAAATATAATCATTTCATTAAGTTCTCGACTCCAAACTCACATGTGAGGCTCTAGTTTCACTCTATCATTTTCCGGGTCGTTACATTATCCCCCACTTAGGAACATTCGTCCTTGAATGATACTTTAAACACATAAGGGGTAACAACTCAAGTATACAGCCCATCAACATGCATACAACATCAATACAAGTACATAAATATCGGAGGAAACATCAACTCCACATCAATATGGCTCAAACAACTTCATGCAATTCAAGAAATTATGAATACATCTACCAATTCCTTATGCATCAAACTTTACCATTTCTTATTTCATTGGATGAACTTCCTTCTCCAATTTACATCACACTCATCCCAAAATTATTAGGCACATTATGCAATTTTCTCATAAAAGTACAATTATGCAACATTTAAGCATGTTTAACATTTATCCTCATTAAGCATATAGACAAGTCAACTAAATGCACATCAATATGAGGAACACATTTATGAAAACTCATTTTATCATAAGACTCCAAAACATAAAACAAGCTACTAGGAACTCTTGGTCTCAAGCTTGAATAAGAATAGAAGGAATGAGATAAGGATATCAACACTCTCAACAACCTTGATATTCAACATAGCATCCCCCCCAAACCCAACTTTGAAAGGAAATATATAAGAATAATATAGTGTTGGGTCCTGAGGACCACGATGGCCGAAGATCAAAACCAAAATGTGCCAGGGGTTGATCATCAAAGCCTGGGCAATAACGATTAAGGAATTTGAGCGCTGATGTAGCTAAGAGCCACCTTCATAGTCAATTCATTAGGGTTGTCACCTTCTAACCGGTCCCATTTCTACAGCTTATAGAAAGAAGTTCCCTATCTTTCATAGTTCAACTTCGCAAAGGAAGAGGGCGCCCTAGTTCTTGTTTACTATGGATAGGTTTCCTTTGTTTTTCTATAATAAAATAAGCTGTCATCAGGGACCTTGTTTTCCTTTAATCATTATTGCTTTCATCCTCGGTAGCTCCTTAAAGATGTATTGTGAGGAATGGAAAAATTTTCTATCTATTCATAATGCTTCTCATTCTGCTTCTGCTTCACCTGGGTTGTCTCCTAAATGCGGACTGGAACTTATCTACTTCAATAGTTCGCTAACCACTCGGAGCAGTTTTGCAGTGAAGGATATAAGCTAGTTGGTTGTTTGTCTCATATGGCTCTTCGATTAGGAAGGGTAAAGACTGCCCCATGGGCTGAATGGAGGAAGGAATGCGTTTTTGAGTTTGGTTGGTGGAGATGGATCCAGCGACTGCTGAAAGACTAAAAAAAAAAA
>NC_064282.1:34155697-34276802 GCF_019186545.1 Solanum stenotomum
TTGAGAGCCAACATTCTTTAATAACCTCATTTAGGCCACAATTGTATCACATACATTAGTATTTAGAGAAACTCACTATGACCCTCTCCAAGCCTACTCGTGCAATGTATAGGTAGCATCCCATACTACTACCTACACTTTGTAGAACCTATCAAGAAACCATAATGAAATCTCGCATGATGGGAAGTAAGCGATTAACCGACATAGACCATGAGAGCTTGTCATGGAATCCGGTGTCATAAGTCCCCACACCGTAAAGAGGTGGTCTACTTGCCTAAGGAAGACCGGTATATGGCTTAATGGATCCACTAGCTACCTATGCGGGCACATAGTTTATGGGATAAGGTAGACGATCATTGAAACTCATGCCTAACTATTGAGGGAGTTTCCATCTAACCAAATCCACTCGGTGCTTAGCCAACATCTCCATAAAATAGTTCGTTACATTGACATTATCACATATGAGAGGTGCCATTGGCCTACCAACTCCAAATTACATTTATTAACACGTGAAAGGGTGCTTTAAGCCTACCGTTTCAAGGTTCGTTTAGGAAAGCTCATTAACTCCTCTTGAAAGGGTGCCATGGGCCTACCGGTTCAAGTCTCATCATTAACCTTCATGGAAAGGTGACATAGGCCTACCGATTCCAAGGTTCATTATAAGCTCGTGTGGAAGGGTGCCACTAGCCTACCGATCCGAGGATTCAAAAATCAACAATATAATCATTTATACAAGAAAATGATGCATAAGCCCTACCAATTCAAGGTATACTTTATATTGAAGAATCCTTCATATTCTATCATCAACATTCATGAGTGTCAAATTGAGAAATAATCTTTCAATAGCAACACCTTTTCGTTCATAACATGATCACATTATCTTCATTGAATTCTCATTCATATAATGTCATGATAACACTCCAATTTCTCATACTATGCCTTTAAGGCCCTAAGCCTCACATACCCATACACCAACAATACACCATAAAATAAGCATGGGTAATGACATACTTCAACAATCTAAAGACCTTTAAACAAGTTTGATTCATATACATTCATTATCTAGCAACCCACTTCATAAAGGCATAAACTAGGAATAAAGAGAAATCATGGGTTCATGGAGTATTTTCATCTTAAATCGTCAATACAACAACAATATAACCATAAAGTGCCATTAGAAACCTTTTAAAACCATTTGGTGGAAGAACCCATGAGATTGAGTGAAAACCTAGATTTTTCATACTTTGAAATAACTTTGGATTTGGCTCCTTGAATGGAAATTTAGACAAGGATCAAGACCACCATACCTTTGCTATGATCTCCCACGAAATTTGATGAAGAAAGCCTTGAATCCAAAGCCCTAGCTCCCACTTCTTCTTCTTCTTAATGGAGGATTGTAGAGAGGGAAATGTTTTAGGGATGGGAATTGAACTAATGGTATCTAGGAAATAATATATGTCCTTTGGAAGAATGGTCCAACACTTAGAAAAAAAATGAGGCGGGTGAACAGTAACCACGCCTACTGGAAATTGCCTTTTCCTGCCGAACAGATTTTACGAAAATGGGCATAACTTCTTCGTCCGAACTCCGAATGAGATGAAACGAAGTGCGTTAGGTAGCTAACTCAAAGGGCTTTCCATGGATATATTATTGGCCACCCAAATAATTTGTGTGCTAGGAGATATGACCCTCCAAAGTAGACCCTCGAAAAAGGCTTCACTTGGAAATTTCGGATTTTGATACGGTTGCTCTAAAATTTGGGTTAGACCCATTTCCCACTCAATTTGACCCCCTAAACAAGAATATGAAGTCGGATTTTCGAAAAACGAAACGGATCTTTTTATATACAGCTAAACAAGTTTCCGGTAACTTCCGAAGCACATTTTTAAGAACTTTTTGGGTCAAATTCAAATATAATCATTTCATTAAGTTCTCGACTCCAAACTCACATGTGAGGCTCTAGTTTCACTCTATCATTTTCTGGGTCGTTACAACATAGTACATATTCTTATTTTGATCACTCTCATCCAGACCACTAGTGTCAACTTTCTTATCTTCCCTACCCTTAGCATTAAGGACCGGACAATCTTTCATTTTGAACCCACTCCTTCCACACCCATAACATCCCTCCGCGTTGGCTAGGCACTTACTATATTGACTCCTCCCACACTTGGTGCAAGTAGGCATAGGAAATGGAGACCCACTACCTTTCTCTTGGTCAAACCTAGGGGTGTTGGAAGAATCTTGACCAAAATACCTTTGTTTTAACTTATATCTACTGTGCCCATCAGACTTAGCATTGGAGAAATTCCCATCACCAGTCCTAGCCCTTTTTGCCTCCCTTCTTTTTCTTGAGTTTTGACTTCTCAATTTGTTGGGCAAAAAAATTAGACGAGAGATATCCATATCTGCAACAAGCATTGACGTACGACATTCATCTTCATCCAAGTCAGAATCACCCGTCAAAAACTTACTAATCTCAGCCCTCGGATCCATCATCATAGATGGAACATATTTGGATAGTTGGGTAAATTTCAAGCCATACTCCTTAACACTCATGCTACCTTGCTTAATGTTAATAAACTCTTCCACATTAGCCTCCCTCAACTCTCGGGGAATGAACCTATCAAGGAATGCTTCTTAGAATCCTTCCCACTCTATGACACCCGCTCCTACTGGCCTATTTCTCATCCATTGAGTATACCAAACTTGAGCCACACTCTTCAATTGGTAAGTGGCTAACTCGGTTTTCTCCAACAAAGTCACACCCATGACATCAAGTTTTATAAATCTCCTCCACAATATCTTGAGGATCCTCTCCCACTTTGGAACCAAGAAACTCGTGAGTGTTCATTCTTGCAAAATCCCACAATCTAGAAGCCGCGGAATTCATATTAGGGTTCACCGGAGCTACCATATCTCTATTGACTTGAGCCTTCATAGCTTGAGCCAACATTTTGATAGCCGACCTAAACTCTGCATTAGTCATATTCTCCCCTATAGGGTCAATTGGAGCAATTGGGGAGGAGCTTGGGGTGGAACTTGAAGAGGAACCTCTTGCTCCTCATTTCCTTGCTCATTTCTCCTAGAATTTTCCCTTGTGTAAGCCATACCCTGAAAAACCATAGGGCACGAAATAGAAAATGGACTTACTAGAGCAAAACTCTATGGCGCGACTTAGAGTATGAAGAAGTGATATTTCCTAAACATCCAATAGCCTCCTATTCATAAATGTGGCACGCTTCATATTTATGAACAAGACTCTATTAGACGTGGTTTGAGACAATCTTATAACCATTCTAAACCTTCTGCTCTGATACCAAGTTTCACAACAGGAAAAGTGCTTTTTAACGACCAATTCTTAACGACGGGACATAGATGTGGTCGTAGAAAGTGTATTCCTAACGAAAAAATATTTTTTTTGGTCGTTACAGTTAGTTTTTAATATATTATAAGAGATTGGATACATATTAGTCGTTCTAAAATTATTTTCCTGTTGTTAAAACAAATTACTAGTATATATATATATATATATTTATTTTTTAGTATTTATTGAAGAATAATTATATTTGGGTGTAATATTAAATTTACAAATAATAACTTAAACAAAAAAAGAGGCCCGTATATTTTTTCCCTCGTTTTTATTTTAGGAACAATATGAGAGAAGCCTTACGTTTCTCATCAGATCCACGGCGCCTAGCTAGGTTTTAATTTTCTTTGATCATAAGAGAAAAAAGAGATCGTTGTGAATCTACAAAGAGGTTCTTCTTCTTCTTCTCTTTTTCAAGCAGAGTCATTAGCTTTGAATCTACAAAGCAATTGGGAACTTCCTCCTCTACAAAATCAATAGTAAGTGCTTGTTTTCTTCTCTCTGGTAAATCGTTAGGGGTGTGTGGTGCTACTTCAGAGTTGGGAAAGCCTATGGCAATTCTATTTACAGGTTAGGAGTGTGTGGTGCTCAAATTTATAGCTGAAGGGGTCAATAAAGATTCAATCTTTATTGGTTAACATCTATGGGGTTTGTCCATCTTTTGCTTATATACAAATTTAAACGAGTCTTGATTGATTTGCTGGTTATGCTATCATCTGTTTTTGTTGTATGAATTGCCTATGTGCGTTTATATACATGTTTACAGCTGAAGTGTTCAATAAAGAGTCGATCTTTATTTGGTTAAATTTCGTGGGGCATGTGCCTTCAGGGGTGGAGATTAAAAAAGATCAAGTCTTTTAAAAGTAGGATGATTTTGGAGCCTAAATACTATGTACTAATGGATGTTTTTTTTTCTTCTGATTATCAGTTCACTTACATGTCAATATTTTGGACATGCCACTAAAACTGAATCATCCATAAAACTGAAACTAGGATCTGGAAGGTTTTCAATTTGGAGCATTTTGAGATAATCTATTCGTTAAATTCAATAATATTTTTGAATCAGATTAATGTATTTATACATGTTAGAAATAGGTACCATTTCTTTCAATGATGCTCTGACTAGGTAGAATTCAGGTTCACATAATTGCTTAAACTAGTCAAGGCACAAGGTTAAATCCTCAAGGGTAGAAAGCTCAGCTATATAGGACTTGTGCAAAACCTAGACTAAAAACGTTTAGCTCACAACTTCAAAACTATCCTCCATTAGAGTAGGAATGAAGTTCTTGTGTATCCTAGCTTAAGGGATTTGTCTCACGTAGCTTCTGCATCTACTGCAGAAATATACCAAGTAAGACATCTTGGAAAGATTCAGGAATGACATCTTCTATATTTCCCTCCTCGCTCTAACTCGGCCACAAGAGAGGATGTGCTTCAGGGAAATGCCAATTTTTTTTACCAAATACAACCAATTTTGTGTTGAACTTCTTAGTCGTTGTATATGAGTGTTTGTTTATATGAATCGACACTCTTCTAATTAATGTAGAGTGAGCTATGCAAATCAGCGAGAAACAATTAGTTTTTCTTATCCTTCTCTCAGCCAAATACTTAAGCTTCCTCTCTTTGTATTCTATAAAGTTCAATTTGTTTTTGGCGTTTTACATGCTGTCGCATTCTTATATTCTGTATGTTTTATCCATCTTTGAAATTCAATTTTAAATTAACTAAAATGGATTTGAAATTCTGTTTCATCTAACTTCAACAAATCAGTTTTTATTAGTTGACAGTTTTCCAGAAATTGTCCATATTAATTCTTTGGGATAAAAAATAAAGCTTGTAGATTTTTTATATGATTTAGTGGGTTGTAAGGGAAACTGAGAACTATTACTGTTTCTACTAAATCAACTATTAGTGTACCTGATTAACTTTTCTGTAGCACAACTCTATCTGCATTAGTATACACACCTAGAGGTAACCCCTACTTTCTTGGAGAATTTAACATACAACTTCAAGTTTGTGGACCTGATCAAGTTCATCTATAGCAGAACTCCATTAAATTCTTTTATACATGTCAAGCAGAATCTAATATAAGTAGAGTTAGAGTTGTTGGATAATTTGGTGTCCCTTTTTTTTTAGGTTTGTCAACCCCCTCTCGAACTTGTTTGATTTATTTATTAATTCTTGACTGATTAAATATAATTTTTGTTGCTACACCTTTTGTATTTTTCTATTGAAATACTTTTGTTCCACATTCTATTGTCTAGACTGGTTTATGGCACCTGATAAGCAATGGATGCAACTTATTCATAATAGACTTGATAATGCGTATATACATGGGGTAGAAAGCTTTTTGAATTATACTTTTGAAAGATTGAGGGAAGCGAATGAAATAAGAATGTTCATGTGTTAAATGTTGTAATGCAGTTTCTCGAACACGAGAGATGGTTAGATCACATTTAATAGTACATGGAATGATCCAAAATTATACCTTTTGGTATCACCATGGAGAGAGGACATGTGAGACAGAAGAACCAAATTCTAAATCTGAAGATGATGAAAATGAAATTGGTGAGGATGATGAAGAGGATGAAATACATGAAATTCTTATAGATTTGCATCCTGCTTTTAATGTAGAAAATATGAATACTGGTGATGATGATGTTCTCGAGGAGGAACAAAATCCTGAAGCGAAAAGATTCTATAGTCTTTTAAAGGAATATGATCAACCATTGTATTCAAAACTTTCTACTTTGGTGAAATTGCTTCATATTAAAAGCATTGGTCGTTGGAGTAAGGACTCATTTAATATGCTATTGAAGATGTTAAAGAATGATTTGTTGCCTGATGAATCAAACTTGCCAAATTCATATTATGAAGCAAGGAAGCTAATTCAAAGCCTAGCGCTTTCATATGAGAAGATCGATGCATGTAAGAATGATTGCATGTTATATTGGAAGAATGATAAGTTTGTTGATTCTTGCAAATTTTGTGGTGCATCTAGATGGAAGGAGAATAAACATAGTGGGGAAACCAGTTTTAGAAAGGGAAAAAAGATACCACACAAGATCTTATGCTATTTTTCTTTAAATACAAAGCTTCAAAGATTGTTTATGTGCTCAAAAACATCTTCTTTAATGAGATGGCATCATGAAAACAAAGCTAATGATGGGATTATGAGGCATCCAGTTGATTCAAAAGCATGGAAAAAGTTTGATGAACTTCATCAATCATTTGCTATGGAGCCTCGTAATGTTAGATTTGGACTTGCTAGTGATGGTTTTCAACCATTTGGATGTTCTAGAACTCCATACAGTATTTGGCCTATTGTACCTATTCCTTATAATTTACCACCTTGGTTATGCATGAAGCAGGAACATTTTGTTTTGTCAATGCTTATTCCCGGCCCTGGAAGTCCTGGAGATGCAATTGATGTTTATCTTCAACCATTGATTGATGAATTAAATGAATTATGGGAAACTAGAGTTGTTACCTTTGATGCATCAACTAAACAAAACTTCACATTGCATGCTGCTTTATTGTGGACCATTAATGACTTTCCAGCTTACGCAAATCTATCTGGTTGGAGTACAAAAGGAAAATTGGCTTGCCCATGTTGCAATAAAGAAACAATCTCAGATAGGTTGATACATGGTCAAAAATAGTGTTATATGGGTCATAGACGCTTTCTTCCTCTTAATCACAAATGGAGGAACGATAAAAAGTCATTTGATGGAACTACAAAGTGGAGATTACCTCCAAATACATTGTCAGGCGATGACATACTTGATCAAGTGGCTGATTTAGATGGGTTACCTCAACCAAATGATCTAAAGAAGAAGATTAAAGTGTCACATGAGAATAGAGGTGATAATTGGAATACGAATAGTATCTTTTTTGATCTTCCATATTGGAAAACTTTGTTGTTGCGTCATAATTTAGATATGATGCATATTGAGAAGAATATATGTGATAATATTTTGGGAACAATCTTAAATATCAAAGGCAAAACAAAAGACACCCTGAGTAGTCGCTTGGATTTGCAAGAAATGAACATCAGGAAAGAATTACATCCAAAAATAATTGGAGATAAGTATGAGCTACCAACAACATGTTTCACATTATCTCCTGAAAAGAAGCACAAATTTTTAAATTTTTTGAAGGATTTAAGGGTTCCTGATGGGTTTTCATCAAATATTTCTCATTGTATCAATATGAAAGATCACAAAATCACAGGATTAAAAAGTCATGATTGTCATGTTCTTCTTCAACATTTAATCCCACTTGCCATACGCAGTATGCTATGGAATGAGGTGTGTGATCCAGTAATTGAGTTGTCATTGTTTTTCAATATTCTTGGAGCAAAGTGCTTAAAGTTAGAGGGGTTGGAACAAATAGAAGCACAAATTCCTGAAACTTTATGCAAGTTAGAAAAGGTTTTCATTCCTGCTTTTTTGATGTCGTGGAGCACTTGCCAATTTATTTTGCTAATGAGGCGATGATTGCTGGACCTATTCAATACCGATCAATGTATCAAGTGAAGCGATGGTTATACTTTTTGAAGCTTTTTATTCGTAATAGATCATGCGTTGAAGGTTCTATTGCAGAGGGACATATAGCAAACGAATTTATGACCTTATATTCAAGGTATTTGCATACAATGGAAACAAAATTTAATCGCCTTGAACGGAATTATGATGGGGGTGCTATAGAATCTGATGGAGGTTTAATGTTTTTTTGTCAACCTGGAAAAGCTTTAAAAGGTGGCAAGACACACCGACTTGATTTAAAAGAAATGGAGCAAGCCCATATTTATATTTTGAAGAATTGTGATGAAGTTCAACCATTTCTCGAGTAAGTAATTACTTTTCAAAATAATGATTTTTTAATTCTTCAAAATGATTCTAAATATAATTCTTCTCGAGTAAGTAATGACTCTTATTATGCTTCAATCTTCTATAGAGATTTTTCTCAAGTTCCAGGTGACTCCTCTCAAAAAAATCCGAATAGGCAATTCATCAGTTGGTTTAAAGTAAAGGTGAATACTATTTAAAAATTATTATTTTCAAATCATGGAAATAATATTTTCTAAACTATGTTCTTAATCATGATAGATTGGTAGATTATACAAGCATGACAATAGTAAGAAAATGGAAGATTTACTCACATTGTCACGTGTTCCTATGAAATACGCGACACGTTTCTAAGGATACATTATTAATGGGTATAGATTTCATGTACAAGATTATGATGACGGTTTGAGGACTCAAAATTGTGGGACAGTTGTTGCTAGTGAGACTGATGAAGAAGATAGAATCATTGATTACTATGGAGAACTAACAGAGATTCTTGAATTGCAATTTATTTGGGGGGATAAGATTGGTTTTGTTTAGATGAATGTGGTATGATGTATATGACAAAGAAAGGAGAGTTAAGATAGATGAATATGACTTTGTGAGTGTTAACCCCCAATGATTTTTGAAAATCGATGAGCCTTTTGTATTAGCCAATCAAGCATCAAAAGTATTTTATGCGACAGATCATTCTAATAAAGGCTGGAATGTGGTGCGAAAGTGTATGCCTCGTGATTATTTTGATGATATGCAAAAGAATGATAGTGATTCCGAGGATTTACATGATTCAATTGAAAGGAAAAGAAAAAGAACTCATACAGGTTTGGAACTTCATAGTTGATGCTTATGTTTTTTAAATTAAATGTATATATTCTAAATCTTCTATATGTAAATTTGTTCCATTGAAGTAGTTAGAGTGAATAGAGGTTGATCCAATAACAATATCTTCTGTTTGATTATCCTAGCTACTTTTATATTTGCTCAATGTCAATATCCGTCCCAAAAGATACTTAGCTAAATGTACTCTACTGTTGGACTTTATGATAGGATGAAATGAGTCCTTTAAATTTTAAGAAATCTGAAATGGGATCAAGTTTAAAGAATTTAAAGCAATCATTCCTTCCACCTGGTGCGTTAGCCAGGGGACGAGGGCAAAGCCTCAAATCTATGGGATTTGTAAGAGTAACTGCTGAAAAGAGAACCTTGATTGATCCAACAAACAGAATGTTAGATACTCTGAGAAGCAAATCAGGTATTGTATATTTTTTTTCTGAATATAAATTTTTTTATTGCTAGCTGTTGTGTTTTATATTCTCAAGCTATAGAGGTCTGTACATTCAGTTCCAAATAGATGTTTTCTTTATGTTGATTCCAGCTCTAACTATAGGAAAGTTCACTTTCATATTTATCTCGAATAGGTCTATATTGATGTTTGTTTAAGAGATTTATTTTAGGAAATCTTGTATGAACAAGCCTAAGAGAGGAATTCAGGTTATTTAATGTACTGATAAAGACTTTATATAATGTTTGAATTGTAGAAAAGGAAATCGGGCAGAACTTTACATCTATGGGATCTGTTAAAGGAAGTATTGTAGTACAAGGAACTTCGATTGGAAAAAGTAAAGGTTGTAGTGCTGCATATTCTAATATGAATGAACTAGCATCAGACAAGAATCTTATGCAGCCTTGTCTTGATCTAATAGAAGATGAAACTTCCTTTCCTCATGAAAATCTTGATGAAATGCAAGAGACCGCGAGAAGTAAACCAGGTTTTTAATCTTATTTTATTTTCTTAGTATACAATTTTTATTATTATTAGACGACTAAGGATGTATAATGTTTGAAATGTACCAAAGGAGAATGGACAGAACTTTATATCTGTGTGCTCTAGTAAAGAAAGTAATGTTGTACAGAGAATGCCAAATGGAAAAAGTAAAAATTATAGTGTTCCAGCTTCTGGTAAAAATGAACCAGCACACAATAAGAACCTTATGCAACCTAGTTTTGATCCAATTGAAGTTGATACTTTAATTTCTTGTCATGATCTTGAAGTAATGGGACGAAGAAAATGGTTTACATCTCTCAACTCTATTTGAGGAAGCGTCGAAATGATTGGAAACAACAAAGATTGAGATACTGTCATTTCGAAATTATAATGTGAATTTTCATTTTTCCTTGCTCTTTGATCTATAACTAAATAGATGTTTTCTTTATGTTGATTCTAGCTCTAACTTTAAGAAAGTGCATTTTCATATTTATCTCGAATAGGTCTATATTGATGTTTGTTTAAGAGATTTTTTCGGGGAAATCTTGTTTGGAGAAACCCTAGAGAGGAATTCAGGTAATTTATTGTACTGATTAAGACTTTATAATGTTTGAAATTGTAGAAAAGGATGTCAGGCAGAACTTTACATCTATGGGCTATGCTAAAGGAAGTATTGTAGTAAAAGGAACTTCGATTGGAAAAAGTAAAGGTTGTAGTGCTGGACATTTTGATAGGAATGAGATAGCATCGGACAAGAATCTTATGCATCCTTGTATTGATCTAATAGAAGATGAAACTTCCTTTCCTCATGAAAATCTCGATGTAATGCAAGAGACTGTGAGAAGTAAACCAGGTTTCTGATCTAATTTTATTTTCTTAGTATACATTTTTTTATTATTGTTAGACGACTAAGGATGTATAATGTTTGAATTGTAGCAAAGGAGAAAGGACAGAAAAGACATCTCTCAACTTTGTTAGGGAAGCGTCGAAAAAAGAGAAATGATCGGAAACAATAAAGGTGTAAATTCTGCTGCATATGATCAGAATGGCAGAGGGAGTACTTTTCAGCAGAGAACTTCGATTTGAAAAAGTAAAGGGTACAATGCGGTATCTTTTGATACAAATGCACTAGCACATAATAAGAACCTTAGGCAACCTGATTTTAGTAAAATAGAACATGATACTGCCTTTCCTCATGATGAGCTTGAAGTAATTCAACATGATTTGAGAAGTAAATCAGGTATTTATCGACTTTAAGGTCTTATATATACAATAGTCCAAGTATGTACACCAGAAAAGCAAGTAGATAACCCCCACATGTACCTATATGAACTTCTAAGTACTACTGATATGGAATTGCTTCAAGTATATTCCCTTTTTAGTTTTCTATGGATAGAATCTCTTGAGCTTTAGTAGGTAAATTCATTTTTCTGTTAGTGGATTGAGTTTGTTTTAATGTTTGATTACCAAGGGAGCGAACACAAAGTTTTACATCTATGGGCTCTATAAGAAGGTGCGCTGAAAAGAGAACTTTGAATGGACAAAGTAAAGATTCTAAAAATGCAGAGTATGAACTGAATGAACTCGCTCAAAATAATAATTGTGTTCTTTCGGGATCAGATCCAATGGAAGATAATCCTACCCTCCCTCGAGATGAAGTTGAAGTGATGCAAGACAATCAGAGAAGAAAAACAGGTATATAACTCTCTTAAGTTGTAGGACATCTTTATTATTTACAAATTGAGATTCTTTTATGTTTGACTTATATCAAAACTTGTGGTTCATCAGAATTTGAGAAGGTTAAAAAGGTTAGAGGACGAAATTTGTGTAAAGTTGTTACAGGACTCAAACCTGGAGAAAAGGTTAGAGTCACTTTTTATCATAATCGAGTTGTTGGGGATCATCATGCTTTATTATCGAGACACTTAGGTTCCTTAGTTCGTGATCGTAATATGTGTCCTTTGCGGGTACACTCAGGGACAGACATCGAAGAAGCTAACTTAGAACACATGTGTGGAGCTATCACTGTAAGGATTCAAATGATTACTACTGATTGAATTGCTATTTATTGAATCTTGTTGTTGGTTCATTTCTTTGACATTCTCGGCAATATATTACAATATTTAGTAATAGAAGTAAAGTGCAGACCAATTACCTTTCTCAAAATTTAACATTTGATCTTAGTATAGTGTGTTTTGCTAGTAATCAGTAAGAGCTTCTTCATCTCGTCTTCTTATCTTATCTTAGTATAGTATGGTTTGCTAGTAATCTGTGAGAGATTCTTCATCTTGTCTTCTTTCTTTCTTTTATATGCTCTGTTATTTGTCTATCTATTGTCTGCAATATTCCCTCTGTCGTTGTCTATAATCTGCAATTGTCCCCCTGTTTTCAGCCTACCCCATCAAGTGTATCAATAATGTTACACTTACAACCTTGTTGATTATATATTTAACAGTTGATCTTAGTACAGTGTGGTTAGCTAGTAATCAATATTCTCTTCTTCATCTTGTCTTCTTATATTATCTTGTTGTGACACTCTAGATACTGCATGTTATGTTTTTCATCTCGTCTTTTTTTCCTCCTGGTTTTCTTATTCCATTCTTATGCTCTGCTATTTGTCTATATATTGTCTACAATGTTACACTTACAAGTTACAGCCTTGTTGATTATATATATAACAATTGATCTTAGTACACTGTGGTTAGCTAGTAATCAATAGTCTCTTCATCTCGTCTTCTTATCTTATCTTGTTGTGACACTCTAGACACTGCATGCTATGTTTTTCATCTCATCTTTTTGTCCTCTTGATCTTCTTCTTCCATTCTTATGCTCTGTGATTTGTCTATCTATTGTCTGCAATGTTACACTTACAAGTTATAGCCTTGCTGATTATATATATGCAACAATTGATCTTAGTACACTGTGGTTAGCTAGTAATCAGTATTCTCTTATTCATCTCGTCTTCTTATCTTATCTTGTTGTGACACTCTAGACACTGCATACTACGTTTTTCATCTCATCTTTTTTCCTCCTGATCTTCTTCTTTCATTCTTATGCTCTGTTATTTGTCTATCTATTGTCTGCAATGTTACACTTACAAGTTACAGCCTTGCTGATTACATATATGTAACAATTGATCTTAGTACACTGTGGTTAGCTAGTAATCAGTAAGAACTTCTTCATCTCGTCTTCTTATTTTATCTTGTTGTGACACTCTAGACACCGTATGCTATGTTTTTCATCTCATCTTTTTTTCCTCCTGATCTTCTTCTTCCATTCTTATGTTCTATTATTTATCTATCTATTGTCTGCAATGTTACACTTACAAGTTACAGCCCTGCTGATTATATATATGTAACAATTGATCTTAGTACACTGTGGTTAGCTAGTAATCAGTAAGAACTTCTTCATCTCGTCTTCTTATCTTATCTTGTTTTGATACTCTAAACACTGCATGCTATATTTTTCATCTCGTCTTCCCTTCCTTATGATCTTTTTCTTTCTTTCTTATGCTCTGTTATTTGCCTATCTACTGTCTTCAATGTTACACTTACAAGTTACAACCTTGCTGATTATATATATATGTAACATTTGATCTTACTACAGTGTTGTTTACACTTTCGTTTTAAAATTTTGAGTCTCTTGTTTAATGATATCTGTAATATATATTAGGAAAAATTTGACAGTGATGACATGAATGGTCATAGAGATCATGTATTGAAACATATTAGAAGGTTATGGAACAATTGGAGAGGATCACTGCACATGAATGCAAAGTCGAAACCATTGAAAGAGGTTGTCAAAGATATGCCACAGGGGGTCGACAAGAGTGATTGGGAATGGTTGGTCAAAGAGCATTTTTCAACCGAAAAATTTAAGGTAGGATATTTATTAACTAGTCATTTAAATTGTCTATCATAATGTTGCTAATATATTGTTAATACAGGAAACAAGTACGCGAAACACAAGGAATAGGTCTAAGTTGAGTATGCCTCATCGTACAGGTAGCAAGCCAATTAGAGATATAATTTATGAATTGGTGCGTATGCGATTCTTCTACTCCTATTAAGAAAGCTCCTCTTCGTTTCAAATATATAACTGTTTGAATGTTAAGGGAGGAAAGCATGGTAATCCACCAGACATGTCGACTATCTTCTTTGAGACTCGTAAGAAGGACAACAAGCTTTTCGAACCTGAAACTAATAAAAAATATGTATGTCCATTTACAAATTTCTGTTTACATGCTTTTACTGAATGTATATTGCATTATTTTTAAATTTTCTTGTATTTTACAGGACGAAATTCAAGAACTACTACAAGTTGAGCCGTCTCTTACTAATATCGAGGTGGTATAAAGATGTTTCGGACCTCAGAGCAAGAGCCATGTGGTTGGATTTGGTGGTGGGATAACCTGTAAGGATTTGAAAAGAGGTAGCGCTGCAAAGACTGCACTATTAGAAGAGCTAAAAGCAAGTCGAGAGGAAAATGTTGCACTATTAGAAGAACTGAATGCGACTCGAAAAGAGAATGAATCAATGAAAAGACGTTTGGATAACATAGAGAAGAAATGTGGAATGTTTGAAAGTGTAACCTTTAGAGATCCTTCATCACCACCATCATCAAGTGAATAATGTAATGGCTGAATCATTTTACAGGTTAGTAAGCTTTTTACTGCTTAAGGCATGAAGCATCGATATCAGTTAGCTCATGTGACCAATTAAAATCAAAAGTATTCCCATTTGTACATATTACTGTTTCCTCTATTTTTTTTGTAACTTGACATGAATCTCTGCCTTCTTATCCTTCTTTTCATCATTTTTTTTATCCTTTCCATAATTTCTCAAAGAGCAGCCTCCATGGTAGCATTTCGAACTTCTGAACTTTCAGTTCTCTTCTTCTGAATTACCTCCAAGGTTGCGCCCACAATGGACCTAGAGTAAGGCTTCTTGGTCGTACGTCACTTCTTTTGAGGCAACTTCTTGTTTCCTATACATAGTTGTCCAAGTATGTTTGGATGGCTTAAGATTTTTATGGAAGTATTGTTTGCATTTGGAGTTCATGAATAAGAACACTTGAGAATCTGAACGAATAAATTTGATGCTCTTCCAAGGATAAATCTTCGAACCACTGAAACAACAAAGTTTTGTCTTAAGAACCAAGGTTGATGTTGTAGCTAGCTGCCATCCCTTTACAACAGAAGTTTAGTCTTGAGAACCATGGTTGATGTTGTAGCAAGCTGCCCTCCCTTTACAACATCTCAACATCCATTAGATTTTGGGCAAAGATTTGCATCCTTGGAGCACATTTAGAAATTAGTTAGTATTAAGTTCCTTCTAGTTATTTGTTTTAAGATTTTAATGCAAATTGTACTCTCTTTGCACCCAACTGTTGCTATTTATATATGTTGTTCACGTTGTGCTTCTATACTTTACTGTATTTTCTTGTTAGACAAAGCATTTTAATTTCTTACAATCTGGATTTTTGATGAGAAAATAATTATACAATCATTATTTATGTATCCGCAATATATCCGATTGATGAACTATTCAATTAACTGATGCAAATATTTATCCTTGATACAGATGATTAAGAATTTGAAGTGACGAAGGATCTTCAAGTGTGGAGTGAGTTGAAAAACAATTGAAGATATTAGCAGAGGTGAACAAGTTAAAGCGCAAGAAGTTCATTAAACTTACTTTACAATAATCTAGGCAATATTTTCTTTAAAATATTAATTACCATTTCATTGTACGTAATAAACTACGTACTTACATTATCATCAATTATATTATTGACTATATTTTATGACTTTGGAAATGTTTCTTTAGTTACATATAAAATAATGATTTTTAATTATCGATCACAAGGGATTGGACAAAATGTAACCTTTTATTTAATAATATTTATTTTTAAAATATCAACAAAGGGAAATGTGGTTGTTAAATTGTTGATGTTATAACATGGATTCCGGTCGCTAAAAGAGCTAATAATATAACTTTATGAAGTTATATAGTGACCAAGATAAAAATTAACGAAGGGAAAATGTGATCGCAAAAAAGATCTAATGACCAATTTTTTTGCCATCACTAAAGATGTCTTAACGAGCGGACTTGAATTTGGTCGTCTAGTTTTAACGTCGGACCTACTAACGACGGGCGACGACCAATTTTTGTTCGGTCGTAATTGTCCAATAACGATTGCATTTGCCCTTTTAGAGACTAATTTTCCTTTCGCTAAAGACCCATTTTCTTGTAGTGAATTTATCACGACCCAGGGGTACACCCTAGATGTAACATGGTGTACTTGACCTCAAAGGGGTCTCATACAAGCCCTTAGCATATCATAAAATAAGATAATAGAAAACTGTGGAATTTTAAAACATTTTTCATCCAATCAAAGTCACTATAAAACGAAGCGGAATTTTTACTACACTTTTGTCTCAAACCATCTACTACAATACTGTGCATAACTCTTGCGACAATGCCCATACAATAGTCTCAAAACATTAAAATAAAAGATATAAAAGGAAATAGTGACTTTATCCTAGAAGATATGAGGACTCACCAAGTCTTCAACTCCTTGAATTGCTACAAACCTATCTTCAAGAATAGAACTCAATCACTGAACCCTACATTTGATGAGAATGTAGGTAAGTGCATGAGTTAGTACAAAAGTACTAAATATGATAGCTAGCATCACATCAAAAGAGCATAACAGAAGGGTTAGTCAACATAAGACATAATCCATAAGCATATGATATACTAACATAATCATTAGCATAATCTCCAATCATAGACATCATCTAAGCATAAGTCATCATAAATAATGGTCCATTTACATAGTCAAGACTTAGACCTTCATACTATAAGAAAACTCTTTCATAAGTAACCTCCAAGTATACTTGTGCAATGCATGAATAAGACCCCATAATCCCATTCATGCTAAGTATCCCCTTTGGCCATCATAATCATATTTAGCATTTTATGGTCTTATCCTTAGCTTAGTTCTCATAGACAAGGGAATCTCTCACCTTTAGTAAATCATAACATAACAAGGAAGGCAACTATAGCACAATCCTATCAAAACATACCTCATATAAGAGAATACTTTCTTAGGTAGCCTTAACTCATACTTCTGCAATGCATAAATAAGACCCCATAATCCTACCCATGCTAAGTACAACTTTTAGGTCCTCATACTCATACTTCTTGATTTGGAAACTAGTCCCCCTTTGTAAGACATTGAAACCCTAAGAGATACTTATTTAAGCACATGCTAGTCCCTCTTCTTTACTTTTGAAAACTATGAAATACTTACTCAAGCATGTCTTAGTTCATTATGTTTGAACACTCGAGATGTTTTCTCAAGCATGTCTTAGTTCATTATTAAGTTGGAACACTCTGACATACTTATTAATATGTTTTAGTTCCATAATAATCTTGTCCTAATTGGGAATATAGCCTTAACCAACATGAGACCACATGAGCTTTCATATGATCCCCGCCGATGTTACCCACACCGAGAAGGGTTGGTCTACTTGCCTAAGGTAGAACTGGTTTGTTAGCTTAGTTGGACTTACTAGCTAACTTTCCTACGAGGTACGTAATTACGGGATACACAGATTCTACTAGGAAACCTAAACTCAACTTGTGAGGGACTCCATGTCATGAGATATACTCTGGGAAACTCATACTCCACTTGTGAGAGTTCCCATCTTGGAAACCAGACTCAAATAGGTAAAAGCTTCCATCTCAATTCAATATCCACTCGGTGCTAGGCATACATCCCACAAGATATCTTATTAAGTTCTTACTTAATTCATGACCCTTAGAGGGATGTCCTTGACAACCAATCCATGGTTTATAGTGATTCTATCACTTTATACATTTGATCATTCTTAATTCATCATATTAGCTTTAATCTCAAAGCCCTAACCATCAGCACTCATGACTACTAGCCTTACTCTTAAAGATTTACCTCGTACCATCATCTTTCATGCCTAGGTTTCAAGGCATTCTTATCACTTTATTCATTATTAGGTGATTCTAGTCATCATTCATCATAAAGATTCAACTTCAAGATTTACTAGTAATGATCCTTCATATATACTATAATTTAATTCAATTCATGTCTACAAGCTTTCTATCATGAACAATTACTACAAAAAATATCAATTCTAGAAGATCAATCTATGAATCCTCAATTTCACCTTTCATGGCATAAACCTACATATTATCAATTTAATCAATTAGACTAGGGTTAACCATGAAAAACATATAAATTCATCATAATATCATGATTCAATACTAAAACAATCATAAACAAGTAATATCCACTCAACACTACCCACAACATAGGAAGAAACCCTAGCTAGAATTGGAGTTTATCTTCACAATTGAGGGAAATGTAGGGGGCTACATGGATTGAATAATCCATGGATGAATAAGATATCATACCTTGACTATAAATCCCTAACTATGCTTGCAACAATGGAGGAATTTGCCCTAATTTGCTTTTCTTCTTCTTCTTCTTTCTAGAGAGAGGATTTGTTGGAGGGAATTTGGGTTCTTTGGTGAATTGAAAATAATGATTTTAGAACCATGTATTTAGCAGTCTATTAGCTTTATATAGGTGGCCTAATTACTAATAAAATGACCCTACTTATTAACTAATTAATTCTAAAACCTTCCCTTAACCCCAAACTTAAATCGCCTTAAGACCAACCTACTCCAACCCACGAGTCCCCGACCATGGGTCGTGCATGGTCCCATGGGCTGTGCTGATCATCCTTGGGTGGTGGTTTGAAGGTCCATATTTGATGTCTTGACACATGACCAATTCACACGGGGCGCGGGTCCACTTACTTGGCGTGAGTCCCAACCGTAGGTGGCACATTTTTGGGCTGTTTCTAGGGATTGCTTTGGGCCCCCCTCAAGGACCCTTGGTTGGTCCTTGGGGTGTCGTACCTTGACGCGCTAACCCTAAAACCTTCATTATAAGTATGGGAAGTCATATTTAGGATTCTAACCCTCACGTCAAGCTCTAGAACTCTCTAGTTTAGCTTACTAGTTTTTGGGTGTTACAATATCTCACCCTTGGGATCATTCATCCTCGAATGACGATTCTAAACAGTTCTTAAAGTAAATGACTCTATACTAGCAGCCCATCATGCATGCTATTTATTTAAATGCACATTACGAAGGAGGAAACATGAACTGCAATCTCAAGCATATTCAACGCAACACAAGAGAGTAGAAACTACATCTATCAACCCAAAATGCATGAAATTCTATATCTACTCATTTTCAAGGAGGAACTACCATATCCTAACTAAAACATTCTCAACATACACTCATGGATCCTATATGTGATTTACTCTCAAAAATCATTTATTCAAGAAGGGCTCTTTCAAATCCAACTAAGGCATGATAATATATTCATCTCATGAAGTCAAATAGGCAACTCTACTCAATGCACTACAACATGAGGTAAAACAAAGCATATAAGTCATTTTTATCAAGACCTAAATTTTTCATGAACATGCGTATAAAGAAAATCATGGCCACACATAAACACACAATGGCCTTGCTATCTAGGCACAACTTCTCCCCCTTGGGAGTAATCCTATACAAACTATTCTAAACATCATTCACACTAAAGACAACTTTAAAGTCTAACATATCAAGTCACCAAAGATCAAACAATACCAGAATCTAATAAAGCATGAAACACATACCGACAGTCACATTAGGAGGTCACTTTTAACCATTTTTAGCTTGGAAGACATAGTACCTATTCTTCTTTTGAGCACTCTCATCCGAACTACTAGTGGTAACTTGTTTATCCTCCTTACCCTTTGCCTTAAGGACTGGGCAATCTCTCATTTTGTGCCCACTCTTTCCACACTCATAACATCCCTCCATGCTGGCTAGGGACTTACCATGATGACTCCTCCCGCACTTGGTGCATGTAGGCTTATGAAATGGAGACCCACTACCTTTCTCTTGGTCAAACCTAGGGTTGTTGGAAGAATCTTGACCGGAATACATTTGTTTGAACTTAAATCTACCTTTCCCATCAGACATAACATTATATAAATTGCCATCACCGGTCCTAGCCCTTTTTGCCTCCCTATTTTTTTTCTTGAGTTTTGACTCCTCAACTTGATGGGCGAAAACCATAAAATGAGAGATATCCATATCACCAACAAGCATTGCCGTACGACATTCTTTTTAAACCAAGTAAGACACACCTGTAAAAAACCTGCCCATCTCATCACTCGGATCTGCCACAATAGATGGAGCATATTTGGATAGTTGGGTGAAATTCAAGGCATACTCTTTAAAACTCATGCTACCTTGCCTAAGGTTAATAAACTCTTCCACCTTAGCCTTCCTCAACTTTCTAGAGAAAGGATTTCTAGGAGGGAATTTGTGTTCCTTGGTGAATTGAAAATAATAATTTTAGAACCATGTATTTAGGGGTCTATTAGCTGTATATAGGTGGCCTAATTACTAATAAAATGACCCTACTTAATAACTAATGAATTCTAGAACCTTCCCATAACCCCTTATTTAAACCGCCTTAATACTAACCTGCTCCAACCCACGAGACACCAACCCATGGGCTATGCATGGACCCATGGGCCATGCTGGTCATTCATGGGTGGTGGTCTGCACGTCCACATTTGGGGTCTTGACCCACGACCCCTTCCCACAGGCGTGGGTACACCCACTGGGCATGAGTCCCATCCGTAGCTGGCCCATTTTTGGAAAGTTTCTAAGTAAGGTTTTGGTCCCCTTCAAGGACCCTTGTTTGGTCCTTGGGGGGTTGTACCTTGACGCTCGGATGAGTCCAAGATTTGGACTCATTTAGGGCTTTATTTATATAAATTTAGTGTCCTCAAATGCTTCTTTTGTGCCAATAACTGATGTAATACCCTTGATTTCCAGGTAATGGATTGAGGAACAAAGAAAGGACACTAATTTACAAAAAGGAATGAAGCAAGCTGAAAGAATTAATAAAATCAAGTCTGGTGATTGCCAAGTCCACTTGGCGAGTCGCCGAATGGCTACTTGACCGCCTAAATTTCCAGTGTGCCAAGCCCTGAAGGAAACAACCAAGTTGCTAAGAGAAAAGAGCATTCGGTGGATCACTGAGTGGTTCCGCGATGCAGTGTTGGATCACCCAAAGTTATAGACCCTAGGGATGTTGAAGACCAAGGTACAATGGTGATGGAAGTGACCAAAGGGTGGATCATCGAGTGGTCCAATGATCTCGACTTACTTCACCGATTGACACTTCGCAACACATTTTTGGCAACTATAAATACATTTTTGAACATCTATCTATCGAATATCTGATATCATAATTTGTAGTCTATTATTATGTTTTGAACTGTGAAACAATTTTTCTATAGTTTTCCTTAGCTTTGAAGTATTTAAGTTTCTCACTTTTGAGAAATTGGAAGTGGGTCATTCAGATTCTTTGAATTGGACCATTGTAAAGACGAAATCAGTCTTACCTAGTTGATGGAAACTCAAATTGGTAACAATTTTTATCTTTTTATGATGTCTAGCTAAAACCCCAAATCTTAGGGTGTGATTATGTGATTATGGGCTGATTTAGTTTATGGGTATTGTTAATTGTTACTTTAAATGTGATTTAGAAGTGAGTTAAATCATTAATTGTGGTTTAATTTTAGAATTGTAGTTGCAAATGCAGTTCTACCCTTGTATTTTTGGCTTGCTCGAGAGAGGTTTTAAAACTAAGATTATTGATTGATGGTCTGTGGGAATTGGGTTGTTATGGGTTCATCTCAAGAGAGTGAATCCTAAATCCAATTCCACACATTCGGCTCGATAAAGTGAATGGACTAAGTGTGGGTTGTTCTTATTTTGCATGCTTGTTGATGTTCGAGAGAAATGGACTTGATTCGGGGTAAATTGTTCGAAAGAAAGTTTACCTCCTCTATAATCTAGCTTACTCACTAATATTTAGCTATTTTCTAATAGTTGCAATTATTCATTTGTATATATTAGCCTATAATCGAATCACATCCCAAGAAACTGTCGCATTATTGTTATTTCGTATTATTTACCACTGTTTGTAGTTAATAATTTCTAACCAAATCCCCCATTTGACATTTTTGTCACCCCCTGATTTGAATAATGTCTTTATTTGACCATGTTCACACTTTACTATTGAATCTCAAACACGTACCGCTCCTTGTGGGATTTGACCCCAACTCATTTAGTTGGGTTTTATACTAACTAGAGATCGTTGACAATTAGAATTGGAAGAAGTGTCCTCGAAATGTTAATCCAAATGGTGTTGCTGCCGGGGAGTGGTGCTGATTGGGAATCTTTTGGTAAAGTTGAATTTTGTTCTTTTTTGTCATAGTTGAATCTACTTACTTTTAGTTTTGGTTTGTGTGTTGGTACTTTAAAACAGAGGAAATGAGTGTCAATGGAAGCAATGGTAGCCAAGTGGGCCACCAAGATGACATTAGCAATCTCAGTGATGTCAATGAGCCAAATGCTAATGACCCTAATCTTGTCGGTGGAGTTGGTGCCATTCGCTTGCCTCAGGCTAAAGGGAACTCGGTGTTCCACAACCCAAGCACCATGTTACAGCTCTTGCAATTGAAATGGTTATTTGGTGGGTTGGCTCATGAGGATCCCCATGAGCATATAAGGAACTTTGTTGATGTTTGTGGGCCATTCTCCTTCAAGAACATATCCCAAGAATCGGTTCGGTTGAGGTTGTTACCATTTTCTCTAATGGGAGAAGCATGTAAGTGGTTGGCTGAATTGGCAAAAGGCTCCATCATTTCGTGGGAAGAACTTGTCACTGCATTTCAAGTGCGATTTTTCCCTACTTCAAAGATGATGACACTTCGGAACAACATCCAAAGCTTTAAGTATTTGTAGGGTGAGCCAATTTACGAGACTTTGCTAAGATCTTAGAAGTTGGTGTTGCAATGTCCAACTCATGGTTTTCCCGACAACATTTTGTTGTAATATTTTTACCGAAGCCTTGATTCGGTAAACAAGGGCGTAGCTGACCAACTTTCTCCAGGAGGTTTGATGGAACAACATTACATTATAGCAGCCCAGCTTCTAGATGGTATGACCAAAATTAATCGGGCTTGGTACACCCGCGAAGATCAGGTCTCCGTTCTCACTTTTAAATTAACCAAGGAGAAGCTTGAGAAAGACTAAGAGAGGGACCAAAACATTGAAAAGATGAAGACTAAACAAGACATTTTTGCCAAAAATGTCATGAGAGCTGGTGCTAGAAGTGTCAATGTTGAGGGTGTGGGGTGTGTAAACCCGGATGAGGCCAAGTTTGAAGCACTGTACAAGGAGGAGGTTATCGTGCTAACCACCCAAGGTAGGGTGGTAACCAAGGTTGGAATAGGGACGAGAGCTTGAGAACGTGATAGAAAGTGGAGGGATCCTAATCCCACTTGGAAGGAAATATACGGTGAGAAGGACAGGTATGTTCCTCCCCACAAGCGCCAAAAGCCCAAAGATTATGAGGGTGGCCGGTCTGAGGATATGCTCTCTCGTATTCTCAACAAGGTTGAGGGTCTGATAAAATCTTAAAAGATATGAAGGAAGATGTATCGACCCTCAACCAGACGGTGACTTCTCATTCCATCTCTATCAAGCAGTTGCAGACCCAAATGGGTCAAATTTCTTCCTATTTAAACCCGAGACAACAAAGGGGGTTGCCTGTGACACTATGGCAAACCCCAAGAATGAGGTTTGAGCCAGGACTTATGTCATGCCACGACGTTAACTAAGGCTTCTTGGGAGGCAACCCATGTTTTTATTTGCTTTCTTTTTACTTTGGGAATAATGTGTGTTGATTGTGAAGGTAAAACAGTTTGGTGGTTGGCGAGCAAAATGTCCAGTTGGCAACTCACCAAAGAGGTCGCATGCCCGACTTGGACGTTGGCCTCAAGAAATTATGAAGTTGGAGTCTGTAAAACTTGGCGAGCCCATGGACAAGTCGGTGAATCGCCGAACAGGTCGGGGAGCTAGACTTTGTCTACCGTTTGGAACCCTACATTAACTGGGAAGTTCTATAAAACATGGCGAGGTAAGTATCCGGTTGACGTGTCATCGAGTGGTTCGGCGAGGTCGACTAACATTGCTGAAAGGGCGCAAATTGTACGGTTTTAAAAGGCCAAATGTTTAAAAGTTCAAGCTCTTTCACATTCCCTCAGTTTCTTACTTCATACAATCACACCCGCACTATATTTTTGATATTTTTGCACTTTTGCCACTTTCAAGTCGTTGAATCTGTGTTCAGAGTTGGACACGTTGTCGCCTAGCTTTACAAATTCTCATATTCGACATTAAAGGTTGGTTTTCCGAACCCCAAACTAGTATTTAGCTGTTACACTCATTTGCAATTGTATCGTTCTTAATTATGTGTGTTGGACATCTCTGAATGCGTATAACTCTGCTCGTTTTATTGTTTTAAATTTGGTATCATGCCTAAATTGCCTAAGTTGTTGATTTCCCAAATTTCGTGCCTTAAAATTGATCATAAATTGTTAGGTTGTGCTTAATTGTTTTTGGGTCTAGTCGTGTAAAGTCTGAGTAACCCAATTTTTTGCTAAATGACATTTTTTTTCCCAATGATGGAGCATTTGACGTCATTCTTAAGGGCTAAAGTTTTCAAATGGCCAATTTTGGCCAAATCGAGGGAAGTCGGAGTATCCCAGTGGCATGGGTCTTATGGTACTAGATTAAATTGAATAAGTGCATGGTTTGATTTTGTTTTAGGGGGCTGCGAGGTTGACTTTGGAAGATGGGGTTGAAAATGGCACATTGGGCAGTTTGGCGAGCTGGGTCGAGCTCGTCGAACCACTCGGTGGTTAGCCAAGGTCCCCCTAGATCTCCTTTAATTTTGTGCTTTTGTTGAGTGAGGTTTTGTAACTTTTGGCAAGAAGCTGGAGTTCACCGAGTGCATTCGGTGACTCGCCGAAGTCTTCTTTGATCGCCTTTTCTGCACCCCTAACCCCTAAAATGCATTGTAATTTTTGGCGTGCTAATCTGTCCTCACCAAATGATGTTGGCGATTGGCCAAGTGGGCCTTCCCAGTGCCAACATGCTATTTTTTTGAAAATTTTTTGAGCCAATCCTTTCGTCAAGCCCGATCTAGGTCACCAAAGTGATTCGGTGACTCGCCGACTGGTTCGGCGAGTCTGTCTGCAACCTATTTTTTTTGAAATTTTCTTGAATGATTCTAACTTATTTCGGTGTGTTTTGCATACATGGATAGACCAAAAGTGGCAGGTAAAGACAAGTCGCCCCGTAAGAGGGCAAATGGAATCACTATAAATGAAGATGCAGTTGCATCCAGGACATGGGTGACAAAACATCCTACCACCGGTGGGAAAGGTAAAGGGAAAGGCAAGGTACCTTCTCCTGCATCACCGGAGGTCAGCTCCGACAGTGACGGGATATATGCCACTCACTTCCCCACCTCTGAAAGTGAGGGTAAGCACTAGGATTCTCGGGCAACCACTTTTGAACTTGAGGATGACGAGTTATTGTCAGCCCAAAGAGCTGAGCTGCATTCCAAGAGCTTGAATGATCCGTCTAGGATCAGGACTCCTCAGGTCACTACTCCTCCTCCTGTCCAAGATCACGATGTGGTCCCAGCACCACCTGCACATGGTCCTCTTCCCCGATCTATGAATAGATTGAAGATTAAAGGATTGAGGACCATCATCGAGGAGAAGAGGCTATCAACTGATGGAATAATAGACAGACACCCGGAGATAACGAGTTACTTGAAGTCCCACAAGTTCCAAATATTCACTAGACCCCGTGGCCCTTACATTCCAAATTGGGTGCGGGAATTCCACACCGCCTACGGAGCGCTAGTGCCACAAAGGAATTAGCAGTCGCTAAATTCAAGCAGGTTGATTACGTGGTTGTTAGGGGCAAGAAAGTGAAGTGTGATAGTGATGCTATCAATGCCATTTTGAAGTGTTCAAAAGAAACTGAGGAAGACTGTCAATACATGATCCGAACAAACACGTTGGAATATATGAAAAAGTGGTTGGCTCCTCTAATATCTGACGGTTCTCCCAAGTGGATCGAGGTTGGATCACCCAATTAAAAGAAGGACCTCAATGTAGCAACAAGGTACTAGTTTGGCTTCACCAGCAATTCGATAATGCCATCTTAGAATGAGTCTATCCTCCGCCACGCGAAAACATCTTGCCTTGGATGCATCATTGATGGGACAAAGCTGAACTTGGGTATAGTCATTGCACAAGAGATGGTCATGAGGGCCAAGCAGCGCCAAACCTCACTTTATTTTTCGGTGTTGATCACTGAATTGTGCATACATGCTTGGGTGCTTTGAAATGAAAAGAAGGATGTGGAAATGTTTCCCACATCTTCTACCGATATCCGGTGCATTGAGGCAGAGTACTTGAAGGATGAGTCAAAGAAGAAGAAGGTTGCCCCGGTGGATACCTCCCGGATTGTTGATGTTGAGACACAACCTGCAGAAACAGTATTGCCTACTCCAGCCTCTGGGCCTTCAGGTATATCTAATGTGGTTCCTTCTGTGACTCCCAGTTCTTCTACATCCCCCATGCCTCCTAGATCTGGTACTATTGTTGGTGTTGTCTCCCGACCTTCACTCACCTAGGCTACGATACTACGGATGGGGCAATTAGCCCATTCTGCTGATAGGCGTGCCTCTAGACTAGAGGCCATAATTCTTGGGATGCTTGAGAGATCCCTTGTTGTTGTAGTGACACCTCTTAGTTCTTCTATTGATTCCCTTGTTGTACATATAGTGGTGTGTGAGTAAGTTTAAGGGGCCACTGATGAGGTGACGGCTCCAAAGGCTGCTATTATTGAGCTGAGGAAGGACGTGGACCAGTTGAAGTCCACAGATATGTCTATGATTTTTGGGACGGTGGAGATCCCCGACATGCTAGCTGATACAAATATGTCTCCGGCTACCACAGGAGATGAGGTTCGAGTTGAGAAAGTGGCAGTTGCTGAGTCCGAGGCTAACTCATGAGGAGCAACTTGGTGTTGATGAGGAGGCTTCATATGAGTGCCTTATGGAGATTGAGGAGGCCATGGTAGATTCAGTTGTGCAGATCTCATATGCAGACACACCCATGGTTGACCCTAGTGGAGTTAGCAATGTTGAGGTTGCACTGGGCACAGATGGAGCGATTGTGTAGACAAGATCTTTCTTTACCTCCCTCTTTGTCATCTTTATTGAATTTTTACTATTTTGTTGCATTTGAGGACAACTACTTTTATTTGTGGTGGAGTGAGGTATTTCCATACCCACCTATTGTGACTATTATGTGTATATATTATTGGTCTTTGGTGGTTAAATTATGTTTTTGTATTGTGTTGTGGATGTTTGTGCTTATGTCTACTTGTTTCAAATGCAAATGGTTTTGGACCTTTGAAAAATTTTGCCACATCTTGTTGTGTTTGATTTTGGCTGTTCTTGTGCAAATTTGAGTATCAGTTATGTTCAATACCAATGACTTGAATATTTTTGTTAATCGAACAATAATGAATGTAATGCTACGATGAAGCCAAGTGAAGTTGCATAGATAATATGTGAACTTTTTGCATCTGGTTGTGACTAGCCGGGTATCGAATAAGTATCTTGTGATGAACATTGCACACTAGTTAAAGTTTGGAGTCTTATTTGATATTAGTGTCAATCCCTTGTGTGATGAGCTTACCGTGAACCTTGTGTGTTGACACCTAGAATTTGCCCTGTTGGTCCGGTTGACTAAGTGATGTAGCTCTTGAAATGATCTTAGGCAACAATTTTTAAGAGTGAAACAATTAGACAATATACCTCTTTTGTGGCAAACCTTGTGAGTATGTGAACTTTCCTTGAACTCCCTTTTTGATCCTTATCATTTTCTTGGAAGAAACTTGATGCAATTGTAACCCCTCTTTATCTATTAACCCATAATCCTCATGAAGTGTGGTTTGTTTGAATAGCCAACTTAGGCCAAAAGACTAAGTTGGGGTGTGTTAAAAGGAGAAGGTAAATTAAGAAGTGCAAATAAGTCCCCATTTGATCCATTGTTTTGAAAAATATTGACCCCCTCCATACAAAAAAAAAATGAAAAGAAGAATGAAAAAGAAAAAGAATGAGAAAGTTCTGGAATAAAGTTGTGAAAGTTTCAAAAGAAATAGGGTGTCTGGTATTCCATGAAATGTGAATAATGGGGTGAATTTTTAGCATGAATTAGAATGTTAAAGAAAAGGAAAGAAAGTGTTCTTCATACCACATTTCATGAGGATAGCAGCCACCGAGCCTAAATAACCATACCTTTGCAGTCAACCCTTTTACAAGCCTTGAAAAGACCTGTTTGATATTGAGTAAGTTGAAGCAAAGGTTGATTGGAAAATAAGGGCAAATCTATGGGTGAAGTCATTCATGTCTTAATCTTAGTGAGTGTGAGAGTTGTATGTAATTCCGTAGCTACAAATTGTTGAACAATTGTGTGTGAATATGGAATCATCTTTGTGTGAGGGCATTTGAGTACCTTTATTGAGCTTAAACTTGCAGTTGAAGCAAGTATTGTGAACTTGGGAATCTTTGATAATGGTGATCAGTCACAACTTGAATCTCTAAGTGCACAATTGATCCTTGCATGAGTAAGTTGAGTCTTGTTGTGTACATTCATGATTGAGTCTTTTGTAGCACTGTTTGACACATCCTTTTTGAAATGCTAAACTTGAGTTTTACTTGAGGATAAGCAATTGTTTAAGTTGGGGTGTTGATGAGTCCAAGATTTGGACTCATTTAGGGCTTTATTTATATAGATTTAGTGTCATCAAATGATTATTTTGTGCCAATAACTGAAGTAAAACCCTTTATTTCCAGGTATATGGATTGAGAAACAAAGCAAGGACACTAATTTGCAAAAGGAACGAAGCAAGCTGAAAGAATGAAGAAAAGCAAGCCTGGTGATCGCCAAGTCCACTTGGCAAGTCGCCAAATGGCGACTTGACCGCCTAAAGTCCCAGTGTGCCAAGCCTTGAAGGAAAGAACCAATTTGGCGAGAGAAAGGAGGAGTCGGCGGATCGCAGAGTGGTTCCGCGATGCAGTGTTGGATCGCCCAAAGTTACAAACCTTGAGGATGCTGAAGACCAAGATACAAGGGCGATGGAAAAAACCTAAGGGCGGATCACTGAGTGGTTTGGCGAGCTTGACTTACTTCTCCAAGTGACTCTTTGCAGCATATTTTTGGTGACTATAAATACATTTTTGAACATCTATCTATCAAATATCTGATATCATAATTTTTAGTCTATTATTAAGTCTTGAACTTCGAAACAAGTTTTCTCTAGTTTTCCTTTGCCTTGAAGAATTGAAGTTTTTCACTTTTGTAAAATTGGAAGTGGGTCTTTGAGATTCTTTGAATTGGGCCATTGTAAAGACGAAATCAATCTTACCCAGTTGATGGAAACTCAATTTGGTAACGGTTTTTATCTTTTTATGATTCTAGCTAAAACCCCAAATCTTTGGGTGTGATTATGGGTTAATTTAGTTTATGTGTATTTCTAATTGTTAGTTTAAATGTTGTTTAGAAGTTAGTTCAATCATTAATTGTGGTTTAATTTAAGAATTGTAGTAGCAAATGCAGTTCTACCGTTGTATTTTTGGCTTGCTCGAGAGAGAGGTTTTAAAACTAAGATTATTGATTGATGGTATGTGGGTATTGGGTTGTCATGGGTTCAGCTTGAGAGAGTGAATCCTAAACCCAATTAAACACATTCAGCTCGAGAGAGTGAATGGAATAAGATGTGGGTTGTTCTTATTTTGCATGCTTGTTGATGTTCGATAGAAATCGACTTGATTCGGGGTAAATTGTTCAGGAGAAAGTGTACGTCCTCTATAGTCTAGCTTACTCACTAATATTTAGCAATTTTCTAGTAGTTGCAATTACCCATTTGTCTATATTATCCTATAATCGAATCACATCTCAAGAAACCGTCTCATTATTGTTATTTCATATTGTTAACCACTGTTTGTAGTTGATAATTTCAAAGCACAACCCCCATTTGACATTCGTGTCACCCCTTCATTTGAATAATGTCTTTATTCGATAATTTTTATTCCTATTATTGATTTGACCATGTTCACACTGTACTATTGAATCTCAAACATGTACCTCCCCATGTTGGATTCGACCCCAAGTCATTTAGTTGGGTTTTATATTGACTAGCGATCGTTGACACTTAGAATTGGAAGAAGTCTCCTTGAAACGTTAATCACTCCCTAACCCTAAAACCTTCATTCTAAGTATGGGAACTCATATTTACAATTCTAACCCTCACGTCAAGCTCTAGAACCCTCTAGTTTATTTTACTAGTTTCTGGGTGTTACAACTCCACACTTTCTAGCTAGTGTACAATGTTCATCACAAGAGACTTAATCGATAATTGGCTAGTCACAAGAAGATGCTAAAAGTTCATATATTGCCTATGTAACTTGATTTGCCTTAATGTAGCTGCGCATTTATTTTGATCAATTAAGAGAACTATTCAAGTCATCGGTATTGACCACAACCGACACCCAAATTTGCACAAGAATAGTCAAAATCACACACAAAAGGGGTGGCAAAAATCACACACAAAAGAGGTGGAAAAATTATACACATGGTTCAAAACCATTTACTTATTAAAACAATGGGTTAAATTTATCAACAACCACAATCCAGCAACCAAGATATATATAAGCCAATATTCTCCAATAATCACAAAACTACAACAAAAAATAACCTAATAATCACAAAAAAAATCAACCCAATAGAGGCAGGTATGGGAATACCTCACCCCACCAACAAAATACACAGTTTTCCTCAAATGAATATTAAACAGAGACAGTCTAAAAATGAACAAAAAAGGAGGCAAAGAAAAACGTCCTGCCAGGCTAAGACTTGAGTGAAGTTTGCATATCAGAAACTCCCTATGTCTGGGCATCAGTGCCCGGTAACTCAGCATCCTTTTCTCCATTAGAGCCCACTATAGAACGTCCGGGACTAATGCCTATCTAGCTTTCTCAAACATGGCACCCTCAAAATCAGCTAAATCTGCATACACAGTCTCCTCTATGTCACCAAGTTTCTCCTCATCCGTCTCAGTCTCAGATTCAACATCAGCATCATCAGCTCTAGTCTCATCTCCGGTATTAGTCTGAGGCACCTTAGAACAAGCTGGAATATTTGTGCTTGGGGACCTCGGTGATCTAAATAGTGCTAACGAACATGGATCAATCAGTGGACTTCAGCTCGTCCACAACTCTACGTAGCCCAACAATGTCGGCCTTCAAGCCTGTGACAACATTTAAGGCACCCTGGCCCTTCTCGCAGTCCTACATCCTCAAAGTAAGGGGATCTAAGGTAAACTTGTGACCCTCAATCTGAATACCATACTCTCTCATCTCAGCCCTAATAGGGATAAGACATCAACAATAGCCTGCTCTATCATCCCAGGCATAGTGGCCTCTACCTGAGAGGCATGCACATCAGCAGATTGGGCCAAGTGGCCCATATTTTAAAGCATCGCCTAGGTGATATAGGGTCGGGAGGCAGAAGTAGCAGCAGAAGATCTATTGGGAGGGGGTGCAATAGATGTACTAGCGGTCTAAGAATCAAAAGGACCAAAAGTACCAGAGGGCCTACTGTCTTGAAGGGTCATGATTCCCTCTGTAGGCAGCATATCAACATCAACCTCTGGGGATGTATCCATCGGTGCTTCCTTCCTCAAGTTAGCCCCATCCTGCATGTACTCGGCCTCGATGCACCGAATGTTAGTAAAGGAGGTGGGTGTCACCTCGACATCCATCTTCTCATCTCTAGGAACACTAGCCCATCTGTAAAATTCGGTGATCAATACCAAAAAAGGTAGTGAATTTTGTCGCTGCTTGGCCCTCATCGCAATCTCCTACTTAATCATACATCCCAAGTACAACTTCTGGCAATCATTAATAGAACCTAGACAGGTTTCTTCGGGTGTTTGAGAATGGACTCGTTCTAGGAAAGAATAATAGTGCTACTGATCAACCCAAACTGGTATCAAGCAGTAACGTTTAGGTCCTTCTTTTCTTGGGATCACCTGCCTCAATCAACTTTAGGGTGACATCGGAGAGAAAGGGTGCCAGCCAACCCTTAAGGTCCTCCAAAGTCTTCTTCTGGACCAAGTCAATCTAACTATGCATAATTTGTGTCGAGTACCCCAAGACATCATTAATATCTGAAAAATGACATTTGACCTTCTTGCTTCGAACTACCATAAATTCCACTGGTTTGAAGGCACTAGCCTTCTTCATCTCCTTTGGCACCAAGTCTACGTAAGCCTAATAGAACTCCCAGACCCAAGTAGGAATGTAGGGGCCTTAAGGTTAAGTGAATAGCTCAAACTTGTGAAACTTGAGAGTGTTCCACACCGCTGGGTATCTATCCACCACACTATCGGTGGACAATGTCTTCTCCTCTAAAATAGTCCTCAAATCGATGAACTTTTGTCGGTTGACTGACTAAGGAAGAGGACCTTGAGTAGGTGGTACTACTGTCGGAGCTAGAAAAGAAGCTGGAGCTGGAGGGGTACGAATCAGAGGCATTGAGATCCTAGACGGATCGCATCGACTTGGAGCATAGCTTCGCTCTCCTGGCCTGTAACAACTGCTCATCCTCCGGCTCAGAGATAGAAGCCGGAGAATCATTCTAAAAGTCACCCTCATTGTCGAAGGTGGTGACGTGTGTTTCATAGACCCCTGATGAGTCCATGATTTGGACTCATTTAGGTCTATATTTTGATGAAATTAGTGTCCTCAAATGGATGTTTTATCTCGATATATGATGAAAACTTTTAAGTTTCAGGTATTTGAAGTTTGAGGGAAAGCATGGACACTATCGAGCAAAAAGGAGCAAAAGAAGCTAAAATAATAAAGGATTGAAGATTTGTGAATCGTCGAACCCATTCGGTGAATCGCCAACAGATCGCGTATTCGCCTTTTGTTCTAGTGTGCTAAGCCTTGAAGGAAAGGAGCAAATCAGCAGTGAAAAGGAGTAGTCGGTGTATCGCCGAGCGACTCTGCGAAGCAGTGCTACATAGCCTAATTATACAGGATACAAAACTGCTGAAGGCAACAGATGAAAGGAAACGAAGTAGACAAAAGGGTGGATCGCCAAATGTATAGGGCGATTCCCACTAACGTCGACGAAAGATCCTTCATAGCACATTTTCTGCAAACTTTAACTACTAGGTCAGTTTTTATTCTTAGTAGTAAATTTTACCTTGTTTTACCTAGTTTTTAGATTATTTAGTTTTAGACAGATTTTTGGAAATATTCTCTCTAACTTTTGGAGAGGGTTCTGAAGAACTTGGAGTTTTCAAGGGTTTCATCTTCAAGAAATTGGACTTGGGTCTCTTGAATTCTTCACTTTTGACTTGTTTCAAGACTTAATCTTACATACCCATTGATGGAAACTGATATTGGTATACGTATTTATCTCTTTTATATGCGTAGCGAAAACCCCAATTCTTGGGGTGTGATTTTGTGAATATGGGTTAGATTAGTTGTTGGGTCTTGCTTAATGATACTCTATTCGTAGTTTAAATGTGATTTCATTTAATGGTTGTGGTTGAATTTAATGAATTTTTAGTTGCTAATACAAGTTCATTGATGTGTTTTCGGCTTGCTCGAGAGAGAGGTCATAAAACTGAGACCACTAGATTGATGGCCAGTGTGAGTGGGTTGACATGAGGTTCAACTCGAGAGAGTGAACCCTAGTCCCATGTCCACACACTCAGCTCGAGAGAGTGATTGGGTTAAGGTGGAGATTGTTCTTCATACGACAAGTGGGTGTCCGAGAGGAACACATTTGAAATGGGGTAAGTTGCTCGAGAGAGAGATCATCCCCCTTAAAGTCTAGCCTAGTAAAAAATACTCAATGAATTTACTATCAAAAGAATCTACCCAATGATTTAGTCTATCCCGTATTCCTATCACTCCCAAAAATTCCGTGTCCATACTTGTATTTTTTACTTATTTTCACTGTTTTAGTTGTTTCTTGCTTACAAACCCCCATTTGATACTTGACGCTTGCCTCACCCTTTTTAATTTATTATGTTTTCATTCGCCAAAGTGTTTAGCTACGATTAGCTTTAGCAATTTCTCCCTTAACCACTAATTCCCACGCCTACTCCCTTGGGACTCGACCCCAACACTTGGTTGGGTTACTAAACTATTGTACGATCATAGACACTTGCATCGGAAGTTGTGTCTTGATTATGCAAACATCAAAATGGCGCCGTTGCCGGGGACTGGTGTGACATGAAAGTTTTTGGTTTAAGTCGGATTTGCTTTCAATAATTGTAGTTTACTATTATTATTTTTAGTTTTGTTTTCCCTTGAATTTGTTGAAGTAGGTAGGTACCCTAAACATGGCTGGGGAAATAGTGACAACTCGGCTGAGCCGAGCCAAGAAGTTGAGAGGGACTTCGAGTTAACCGCACTAGTAACTAAGCTAAACGAGTTGTCCACCAAAATAACAAAGGTTGAAAACCAGTGCAAGAGGCCAGAGAGGTACATACCTCCTCACTAGAGGAAGCAGTCTAGAGACCAGGAGAACAATCGAGTTGAGGACACACACCAAATCGTTCTCCAAAAGATCACGAACAAGATCGAATGTTCGAAGAGATCAAGGAGAGTATTTAAGTGTTTAATCAAATGGTTGGCTCTCACTCTAGATTGATCCAGCTGATCAGGACACTCTTGAATTATGCAGTGCCTCCTCTTCACTCAAACGAACTATTGGGGTTACCTAGTAACACTAGGGCCAACCCAACCACTGGGGATTTAGTAAGGACTCGTGTCGTGTGATAACGTTAAAAAAGACGCTTCTTGGGAGGCAACCCAAGGTTTTAAATGCTTTATTTTACTTTTATAAATAATGGTGTGTTTGTGGTGCAGGTTTGAATGAGGAAAGTGGTGAAAAATATAGATTGGCGAGAAAATGGTTAGTTGGTGGATCACCAAAGAGGTCGGCGAGCCTAACTTGACCCGCAGGTTAGTTCAATTCAAGGTTAAGTTAGAGCCTGCAAAACTCGGCAGACTTACGAAGCAGTTCAGTGTGTCGCCAATTAGGTCGGATACCTCGATGTAGATCGTCGTCTTAACCTTCAAGAAACTGAAAGAACTTTAGCAATCAGCGGGGCAAGTTATCACTCGGCGAGTGCGACTAACATCACCGAATAGGCACGAACTGGATGGTTTTTAATGGCCAAGAAACATCAAATTTGAAATTCTTCACTTTTCCTCGCTCTTAAACCTCACACTAAGGTAGTATTTTCTTTACTTTAGCGCTTTACTATCATTTTAGTTTGGTGATTTGTGGTTGGAGTTTGAATACTTTGCTGCCTAGCTTTACAATCGAATTTCAATCAGCATTAAAGGTTAGTCCTAAAAGCCCGAGTTTATAGGTGAAAATTTTGAAATCTTTTGCAATAATAGTTTTGTATTGATGTGTGTTGGGCCTCTTTTCTAGGATTCAAATGTTTACATGCCTATTTTAACTTCAAAATCTTGCGTGTAATGTTTGATTATCAAATGCCTGTGGCTTTTGTGCTTTTAATGAGTTGGAATATGATTGTGTGTGGTTAAATTGATTGGGTGAAGTCTGAGTAGCCCATGTTTGTGCTAAATGTCAAAAATTGCTCAATGATAGAGCGGGTTACACCACTTTTAAGAGCAAATGTCATCAAAAGAAAAATCTGAGTATCCCGGGGTGATGGGTAGTATGGGTCTTGTTTGAATTGCATGAGTGCATGCTTTAAATTTATTTTCGAGGGTTGCGAGATTGAATTCAAAAAGATGTGTTGAAAATACGCACATTGGGTTGATTGGCGAGTGAGTTTGAGCTCGCCGAACGACTCGACGGTTCGCCTAATGTCCCCATCTCGCCGATAATTTAGCACCATAATTGATTTTGGGTATTGTAACTTTCAACAAGAAGTCTGAGGGCGCCGAAAGCACTCGGTGACTCACCGAAAGTATTCTTATCGCCCTTTGTCTGCACTCCTAAGTCTATGTTGCACTGTTACTTTCGGTGGCTAATTACTTGTTCGCCAAAAGTATTTGGAGATTTGCTGACCAGGTTTTCCCATCTCCGAGTTGCCAAAATTTTTTAAGCCAAATCGTTTGGCTAGCGCGATCTAGTTCGTCAAAGAGGTTCAACGATTCACCGACTGGATCGACAACTCTGTCTGCAAGAACTTTTCTGTTCTTGCATTTGAGTTTCTTCTCGATCTTTTGCAGATATGGTATGCACCAATCTAACCAAGCCACCTCAAATAAAGGAAAAGGGAATTACAATAAATGAAGGAGGATCACATCCTCCACAGAAAGGAAAGCAAAATCTCTCACCGGGAGACAAAGGCAAGAAGAAAAAGCATATAGCAAAGAAAAGAGTAGCTATTAAGACCCAAGTTAAGTGGTCAGAGCCTAAAGATGATAAACCCTTCATTCACCAACAGAATAGGCTCTGAGATAGACCTTAATCCACACCCACCAGAGTTTCATCAGCTGCAACTCCTCCTGAATCAGATGCAGTGCCAGCTCAGGCATCATCAATAACTCTTGCACTGCCTATTGCTCCTCCACCTAGATTGTTGAACACACTAAAAGGTGAAGGAGTTCGGACTATCATAGAGGAGAATCTACTATCTATGAAGGGTCTGGAAAGCAAGCATCATGATGTGCTTGAAACTCTCCGATACAATGGAATCGAGTAGTTCACATGGCCCCAAGACCCTTACAATACCTCCTGGATGAGAGAGTTTTACACTACTTATGGGGAGTTGGTGCCTAAGAACAAGAAGAAGCCCAGTGAGTTTAGACCGGTGAAATTGGTCATGGTTAGAGGCAAAGAGGTTGAGTGCCACAACGAGCATATTAACGTTGTACTGGGTAGACTGCTTCACTCTGTGCTTCCTTACGAGGGGCTGCCTATTGTTCATTCCTTGGATGATTTCTGAAATCACCCTGAGGTGGATGGATGCGAGAGCTCCCATTGAGAAGAGTGACATGAACATCGCCTCGAGATTTTGGTTTGGCTTCATCAATAGTACTATCATGCTATCCCAGAATGAGTCGATTCTACACCATCCTAAGGCGACTAACTTCGCAGGAGATGGCCATGAGAGCCAAAAAGAGACTTACCTCTCTGACATTCCCGATTTTGATCACCGAGTTATGCCGGCGTGTCGGAGTACCCCGTGATCCTGCGAATGATATAAAGGTCATCCCTTTATCCTCCACGGATATTCGGCGTATTGAGGCCGAGTTCACTCGAGAGGAGATTGACATGAAGAGAGTAGTTGCAGCAAACACTTCTCTAGAGGTCAATGTTGACTCATTACTAGCAGAGGCACCTTCGCCTGCTTGTGCCTCTGAGCCCTCGGGTATGCCCGCTCCTTATTCCTCTTCCTCACAAGCTCCAGGTGTTTTCTCATCCTCCCAGCCTGCCAGGATTACTCAGGCCATGATCCCGAAGATGGGGCAATTGGCCTATTCAACTGATGTGAGAGCTACCTAATTGGAGAGATCCATCCCGGGGATGATTGATAGTGCCATACTAGCAACAGTTAACCCCCTTCAGAATTTTGTTGATGCCTTGACAGTGAGAGTCATTGCTTGTGAGAGCAGACAGGGAGTGTCCTGTGAGGTGACGGCTTTAAAAGCCGAGATTGCGAGTTTGAGGAAGAATGTAAACTATTTGAAGGTTATGGACTTCACTTTACTGATGCGGGATGCAGATGATGAGGATGCTCCTAACAACTCAGAGATTACTCTGGCTACCACCGGAGATATGCAGGGGGTGGCACAACACATGCAGAGTCAGATGCAGAGGCCGACGAGTAGTTGATATCAGTACACGCTGAGAAGAGCAGAGATGAGGGCAAATTCATAGACTTGCCAGATCTTATAGAGAGGGTTGTGCAGCCGGTGATCCATACATTGCCGACTGAGACCTCCACAACAGTTCCTAGTGGATTTGGCATTGCTATTCCATCGGAGGCTATTCCAGGCACTGATGCCCATATACAGATTGCTACACCAGCCACCGAGACGCCGACAGACAGATACTGCATAGACAGGACCTTTCTTTACCTCCCTCTCTGTCTTATTATATTTTTATTTTTGGATACTTTTAGTTGCATTTGAGGACAAATACTTTTAAATTGTGGTGGGGTGAGGCCCACACCTTTTGTGTTGATAGTTGTGTTTTGTGTCCACACCTTTTGTGTTGATAGTTGTGTTTTGTGTATATATTTGGATTGTTCTGCTTTTAAATTGTGTTTTATCTGTTTCTGTGGATGATTGAGCTTAAGGCTCCTTTTATTTTATATTGCAAAATGATATTAACCTGTTCGAGAATTTTTGCCACCTCTTGTGTGTGAATGTGGTTGTTCTTGTGCAAAATTTGAATCTTGGTTTCGATCAATACCGATTATTTGAATAGTACTCTCAATCGAACGAACATGAATGCGCGGCTATGAGCCAAATGAAGTTGCAAAGACAGTATGTGAACTCTTTGCATCTTGTTTTGACTAGCCTAATATCGAATCGAGTCTCTTGTAATGACCGTTGAACACTAGCAAAACTGTGGAGTCTTGTTTGACTTTAGTGTCGATGCCTAGTGTGTTGAGCTTACTTTGAAACATGCATAATAGATCCAAGAATTTTCCCCGTTGGTCCAATCGACTAAGTAAGGCTATCTCTTGATATGATCTTAGGCAACTTTACAGAGTGTGAGCCAATTTTACATATACCCCTTTGTGGCCTACCTTGTGAGCATGTGTGAACCTCTACTGAACACTCCTTGAGCCTGACCTTTCTTTGGAAGAAACTTGATGAACACTAAACCTTTCTTTATCCACTACCTATAATCCTCTTGAGTTGTGGTTAATTGAATCGCCAACTTAAGCCAAAAGCCTAAGTTGGGGGTGTGGTGAAAAGGAAAGAGAAAGTCAAGAAGTGCAAGAAAAGTCTCCCTTAACCTGTGGTGTTGAGAAAAAGGGAACCCCTCTATATAAAAAAAAGAGAAAGAAAAAGAAAACAAAAAGAATGAAAAAGAAAGTTGTGGAATAAAGTACCAAAGAAATGGGGTTTCCAAACAATCCATAGGAAGTGATTAATGGAATGACTCATGAGCACTAGCAAAAATGATGAAGGAAAAGGAATGGGAGTGTGGTGAATACCACATCTCATGAGGATGAAAGTCACTAAGCCTAAATGACCATACCTTTGCACTATGCCCCATTACAAGCCTTAAAAAGACCTTTTTGATCTTGAGTAAACTGAAACGAATGTCGATTTGAAAATACGGGCGAACCTATTTGTGAATGCATACATTGTTTTCATCTTTGTGATAGTGAGCGTTGAAACTGATTCCAGAACTTTAAATGACTAAACCATTATGTGCGAATATGGAATCATTCTTTCTGTGAGGGCAGTCAAACACTTTAGTTGAGCTTGAACTTGCATTTGAGGCAAGTATTATAAGCATGAGATTCTTTGATATTGGTAAGTCACTACTTGAATCTTTGAGTACACAATTGATATTTGAATAAGTAAATTGAGAGTTGTTGTGTGCATTCATGATTGTGTCTTGTGTAGTACTGTTCAAGACACCCTTTTTGAATGGCTAAACTTGAGTTTGCTTGAGGACAAGAAAAAGTTTATGTTGTGGGTGTTCATGAGTCCACGATTTAGACTCATTTAGGGCTATATTTTTATGAAATTAATGTCCTCAAATGCATGTTTTATCTTGATATCTGATGAAAACATTTATGTTTTAGGTATTTGAAGCTTGAGGGAAAGCATGGACACTATCGAGCAAAAAGGAGCTAAAGAAGCTAAAAGAACAAAGAAATGAGGATCTGCGAATAGCCAATAGATCATATATTCGTCTTTTGTTTCAGTGTGCTGAGCCTTGAAGGAAAGGAGAAAATCGATGGTGAAAAGGAGCAATTCACATATCGCCTAGCGACTCCATGAAATATGGTAAAGGCAACTAATGAAAGGCGACGAATTAGATAAAAGGGCTGATCACCGAATTTATCGGCGATTCCCACTAACGTCACCGAAATAACTTTCAGAGCACAATTTTTGAAAACTATAAATACTAGTTCAGTTTTTATTCTTAGTAGCAAATATTACCCTGTTTTACCTAGTTTTTAGATTATTAAGTTTTAGATAGAGTTATTGGAAATATTCTCTTTAACTTTAGGAGAGGGTTTTGAAGAACTTAGGAGTTTTCAACGGTTTTATCTTCAAGAAATTGGACTTGGGTCTCTTGGATTCTTCAGTTTTGACTTGTTTTAAGACTTAATATTGCATACCCATTGATGGAAACTGATATTGGTATATGTCTTTATCTCTTTTATATGCGTAGCTAAAACCCCAATTCTTGGGGTGTGATTTTGTGAATATGGGTTAGATTAGTTGTTGGGTCTTGCTTAATGATAGTTTATTTGTTGTTTAAATGTGATTTCATTTAGTGGTTGTGGATGAATTTAATGAATTTGTAGTTGCAAATACAAGTTCATTGATTTGTTTTCGGCTTGATGGCCAGTGTGAGTGGGTCGACATGAGGATCAGCTCGAGAGAGTGAACCCTAGTCCCATGTCCACACACAGCTCGAGAGAGTGAGTGGGTTAAGGCGGAGGTTGTTCTTCATGAGGCAAGTGGGTGTCCCAGAGGAACACATTTGAAATGGGGTAAGTTGCTCGAGAGAGAGCTTACCCCCCTTAAAGTCTAGCCTAGTCACAAATACTCAATGCATTTACTTTCAAAAGCATGTACCCAATGATTTTGTGTATCCCGTATTCCTATCACATCCTAAAAATCCCATCTCCATACTTGTATTTTTTCTTTCTTTTCACTGTTTTAGTTGTTTCTTGCTTACAAACCTCCATTTGATACTTCACGCTTGCGTCACCCTTTTTAATTTATTATGTTTTCATTTGCCAAAGTCTTTAGCTACGATTAGCTTTAGCAGTTTCGCCCTTAACCACTAAATCTCACGCCCACTCCCTTGGGACTCGACTCTAACCGTTGGTTGGGTTACAAAACTATTGTACGATCGTAGACACTTGCATCGGAAGTTGTGTCTTGATTACACAAACATCAACCCCCTCAGTGTTAGAGCTCCCTTTAGCAGGTGTCACAACCACGAGCGCCTTCTCCTTGCCTTTACCTCCTTTTGGAGATAGTTTTGTAGCATTAGCCCGGGAAGCAGTTTCTTCCTCATTGATTATAACTCCACGTGCCAACTTTCGGGGTGGCATGTCTCTACTAGAGACTTTGGTTTTAGCCATTCCTACAAGAACCATGTGGGAACGTTGGATAACATTAAGAAAAATCTCAAAAAAACTGTAGGAAGACTCATCGAACTTGTCGATGAGTCATGAACCACTTTGGTGAGCCAGGTCGGGCTCACCAAAAGTTATAGTAAAAAAATTTCCAAAATTCAATACTGGTCGGCGATGATTAGGGCCATTCAGCAAATCTCCGATACCATTCGGCGAACTAGAAGTAGCTCGCTGAAAGTTACAAATTAATGATTTAAATTAAGGGTGCAGAAAAGCGATCAGAAAGGACTTTCGGTGAGTCGCCGAGTGAACTCGGTGATCACAAACATATCGTCGAAAGTTACACCACTTAAAACCTAAAAAAAGAAATAAAAGGCGATCTAACGGGACTTAGGCGAACCGCCGAACCACTCGGCGAGCTCGACCTAGCATGTCAAGTAGCCCAACGTGCAAGAATTTTACCCTGCACTTCAAAATCAAACTCACAGCCCACGAAAACAAAATAAAATACCAAACACATGCAATTGACACTAGACCCATATGACCCATGTCTTTGAGGTACTCCGACTTTCCCCGATTTGGCCAAAATTGGCTAATTCACGTCTTTTTCCCTTAAAAATGACGACAACCGCTCTATTATCTAGCATTTTTTTACAATTAGCACAATTTGGGGTTATATAGACTTCACCCCGCTAGACCCACGAGAAATTCAACACAACCCAAGAATTTAATTATTTAAAGATACAGTAAATAACCATTTAAGACCAATTTATTACAAATTCAACTAATAACGGGCAAACCAATAATAACACAATACAATCATCGACATTACCCATAGATACCAACAACAAATCATCACATACATTTGATTTCAACCACTATTCAACTCGAGGTTAGGAAAACCATCCTTTTAAGTAAAAGTTGTAATGTTAGGAGGCAAAGTAATTCCAAATTCCTTACCGACCAAATATCCCAAATAATACGAGAGTAAAAATACTAATATACGAATAATATAATATCGGAGTGAACGTTCGGAAGTTGAAAAAGTGAGAAAGTGAAAAGATTTTTTGAATTTAAAACCGTTTGGCCTTTTAAAACCTTTCTGTTTGTGCGTTAGTCGGCGAAGTAAGTCGAGCTCGCCGACCTACTCAGCGATCCATCGAGTGGTAATTCAGCTTGCCTAGTTTTACAGAACCTCTGGCAAGTGAAGTTGTTCCAACGACGGTCCAATTTGGGTTCGCCCACCTATTTGGCGAGGCACCGACTGGACTTTTGGCTCACCTAGTTGCCATTTTTACAAAACTTCAACTTTTCAACCTACACATTCAACACCCATTATTCAAACAATATAATTAAAAACATTAAACTTTGTGTTGCCTCCTAAGAAGCACCTTATTTAACGTCATGGCACGACATGGGTACACTTTCAAGGTTCATTTTTCGGATTAGCCAAGGTATCACTTGGTAGACCCCCTTTTGTCCTTGGGTTTAGATGATACGAAATTTTACCCATTTGAGTTTCCAATTGCATTATCGACACTGAATGTAAGGTGGCCGTCTGATTGAGTGTGGAAACGTCCTTTTTTTCATTTCCTTCAAAACATTGTCTGAGCCTTCTACCTTATTGAGAATGCGTGCAAACATGTCTTCTATACAAAAGTTTTTCGGTTCAGCCTTTTGCTCTTTAGGCTTTTTACGTTCATGGAGTGGGATGTATCTCTCCTTGTCCCCATCATTTTCCTTCCATGTAGTGTTACGATCATGCAATTCTCTATCAGGATCTCTCTATCCATTATCTCTATTCCAACCAAGATTTCCACCCGGCCTTGAATAGTTTGAATGAAAACTTCGTCCTTGAATTGCAAGGAAGTTCACTTCCTCATTATACAACTTCATCAGGGTTTACCCCATGATGCTTATCGTGACCAACGACACTATCCTACGGTATGAGTGTCTACGATCGTCGATAATATAGTAACCCAACTAAAGATTGGGGTTGTGTCCCAATGGAGTGATTTTGAGAATTGATAGAAAAATAAAATTTAGCTCTAACTAGTCGTAGCTAAACAGATTTACGAACAAAAACATGATAAATTAAAGGGGATGACACAAAAGTGTCAAATATCAATTGGGGGTTTTGTCACAAGTAGTAAAAACAAAAAAAAAATACAAGGGAAGATCAAGTACGGGGATAAGTTCTTGGGGTGTAACCGCAATACAAGTTGAGATAAATCGTTGGGTACATGCTTTTAATGGGAAATTTGCAAGATAATAGTGACTAGGCTAAGCTTTAGATGGAAATAAGTTCCCTCTCGGGCAACTTACCCCATTTCAAATGTGTTCCTCTTGGAAACCCATTTGCCGCATGAAGACTAGTCTACGCCTTACCCCACTCAATCTCTAGAACTGAGTGTTAGGATATGGGACTAGGGCTCACCCTCTCGGGCTGAACCGCATATCGACCCACTCCTTAGGCCATCAGTCTAGTTATTTTGGTTTCGCGACCTCCCTCTCGGGCAAGCCGAAAACTCATGGGTGGTTTTGTATTTGCAACTTCTAACTCGTTAAATTAAATCACAACCACTACGTGAAATCATGATTAAAATACATCTAACCTATCAGCAAGCAAGACCCAACAATAATATCAACACATATTTGCTAAATCACACCCCAAGAATGGGGGTTTTTAGCCACACATCAAGATATAACAAAATACACCTAACATGATAATGAAATCAACTGGGTACAAGAAATTAAACCTTGATTTAAGCAAAGGAAGAAGAATGGAGAAGACCCACTTCCAATTTGGGGAAGATGAAATCCTTCTTTCTTCAAGTCTCCCCAAAAACTCTCTCCAAACTTGAGAGAGAAATATTCCAAAAATATACTATTCTATTGTAAAAATAATAATAATGGTTCCAGTTCTAAAACTTAATAAAGATTTTGGTATTTATAGCCATCAAAATTTAGTGTTGGCGGATCGCTCGGCAAGTTTAGTCTATGTCGCCGAAAGACTCGGCGACTCGCCCTTTTTCTGTTTTATCGTCGTTTCGTGCTTGCCTTCAGTATCTTCACGTTCTACACCATTGGGCGGTATAGTACTACTTCGCGGAACTATTCAGTGAAGCACTAACTGCTCCTTTCATCGCTTTTTTGATCCGCTTCCTTTAGGGCTTCGCATACTGGAACAAAGGTCGGGATATGTCCCTTTGGCGATTCGGCAAGTGTGCTTGGCGGAGATCAGGTTTCAGCTTCTTCATTCTTTTCAGTCTTTTGTTGCTTTTTGCGCTTAAGTGTCCATGCTTTCGCTAAAACTTTAAATACCTGAAACTTAAGAGTTTTCATCAGATATTGAGATAAAATAAGCATTTGAGGATACTATTTTTATCAAAATAAAGCCCGAAATGAGTCCAATTTGTGGACTCATCACCCCACTAGTACCAACAACATTTACACTATTCAACCACTACCCATCACATTTTTTGACAGTATATCTAGTTGGGTCATCATATTTGCCATATTTTAGTCTCTCTCTAGATCCTTCTAGATCTTCTCTTTTGTCATCCTAAAGGTGAGAGGAGACACTTGGTCCTCACAAGTGTATCATGCCCTGTTAATCTTGGTCATGCCATCAAGGAGTTGAGATGCTACCTCCTAAGGCTATTGCATTATACCTCTGGGAACAAGTTGATCAGCAACCCTTTTATTTACCGAGTCAAGAATCCTATAGAAGTATTGTAGTAGCGCGTTGTTTGGCATCCCATGAGTCAGACATTGAAGTACCAAATTCTGAAATCTCAGCCACGTCTCATGGATTGACTCACCTTCCAAGAGTTTGAAACCTTGAATACTATCCATTAACGTCATCATTTTTACGGGGGAAAGTATGTTACATAGATAACCACGGTTAGTTCATCCCAAGTAGTAAAGGAATTCCTTGGGAGATCAGCTAACCACTTAGTAGCTTCCCCCATCATAGAAAATGGGAACAACCGAAGACGGACTGATTCTTGAGAGATATTCTTGATCGAGAATGGGCCACAAACGTCGATGAAATTCCGAATATGCTAATGGGGATCCTCATGAGCCAGCACTCCATACAATCCCTTCATTTGTAAGAGTTGTAGAATTGTGCTAGTGACATAGAAGACAACATTCCACTCAACACGAGGTAGATGTATAGCACCAATACAACCTAATTGGATCGGGTCATTACATCATTCAAATTCTCGATATCATCTTTGTTGTCGATTTTTCTACCATTGCTTCCGTTAATTCTCATTTCTTCTGTTGAAACACAAACACAACCAAAGAAAGTAAGTCGATTCAACTATAATAAAAAAAATTATCACAATTCAAACTTCAATAAATTAATTCTAAACAACACCACTCCCCAGCAGTGGCCCTATTTTTGAGTAACGCTCAAATACACCTTATCCAATTTTAGGTGTAGATGATCATTATTTAGTATAAAACCCAACAAAGATTTGGGGTCAAAACCACAGGGAGCAGTACGTGCTTGAATTCAATTATGAACTTACAAATATGATCTAGGTGGTTATAAGAATAAAATTTTATGAATTCGATTAAACAAGTGTAAGGAGTAACAATGAATGTTAGATGGGGGATTGGTTTTGAAATTAACAATTAGAACAAATAAGAAAATAGGGGAATCAACAAGATAAAGAGAAATTCTTGGGATGTGATCGATTAAAGACTAATTTCTCTGTACATGTAATTGAAAGTTACTAACAATTGCTAAATTCCAGTAGGTAGGCTAGACTATAAGTGTAGTAACTTTCTTCCGTAGAGCTACTACGATTCAAGCGAGTTCTCTCGAACCTTGATAAGCTTATCAATCATAACAACCGAAAATCATAATTTATCCACTCTCTCGAGCTAGATAAGTAGAATCGAGTTAGGAGTTAGTCACTCATATCAACCCAATAACTACAATCATTAATCAACAACCTTCGTTCTAAAATCTCTTTCTCAAGCAAGCCCAAAACTCTTAATTTGAAATGCCTTTGCAACTACAATTCATAGATCAATCTAGAGCTATTGATTAAACCCACTTAAACTAAGCATTTAAATCAGTAAACAACAATACCCATAAGCTAATTAAGTCAATAAATACATGATCACACCCTAATAATTGGGGTTTTAGCTACACATCATAAAAAGATAGAAATCGTTACCAATTAGATTAGCTGGGTAACAATTTCCAAGTCACTACAATGCTTTGAATCCAAGTGAATCAAAAACCCACTTCCAAATCCTCAAATCTAAGTTCAAATTCTTACAATCATTACTCAAGAACTCAGAGCAAACCACAATTCTAAAAATTCGGAATCAAAACTCTTCATCTTCTTTTTAAAATCCAATTTACAGTTGCCCATCTTTTGGCATTCAAGGCCATTTGGCAAAGTAAGTCGTGCCTCACCAACCTGGTCAGTAATTCTCCCTTCGCTCCCATTCATCACCAATTTGTATTGGTCATAAGTCCTCAAGGTTCTGTGACTTTAGGCGATCCAAGTTTCTATCGCAGAGTCGTTCGGCGATCCACTGACTTCTCATTTCTATCGCCAAATTGGTTCTACCCCAGGGCTGACACTCTGGAACTTTGAGTGAGCTAAAGAGCCACTCGGCGGTTCGCTGAGTGGTTTTGGCGATCACCAGGATCACTTTTTCTCAAATTCTTCAGCATGTTTTCTCCTCTTTGCCCGGTAGTGTCCTTGCCTTGCTCTTTAGCCTTCATAGCTGCAAATCAACACTTTAACGTTAGTTTAGAGCAATAAATAGGCATTTGAGGACAGTTAAACTAACCACACTAAGCCCTAAATGAATTGAAATCTTGGATTCATCAAAAACACGGCCGAAGGTTAATCTTAGAGAAGTAACTCGCTCCTTCAAGTTAGTTAAACAAATCTTATATCATTGGGAGATGATACTTATTCTTAATTGCCACCTTGTTCAATTGACGATAGTCGATACACATACAAAGAGAACCATTTTCCTTTCTAACAAACAAAATTGGAGAACCCTACGGAGAGTTACTTGGTCGGATGAAACCCTCATCCAATAAGTCTTTCAATTGTTGCTTCAATTCTTTAAGTTCTGTTGGAGCCATTCGGTAACTAGGAATAAAAATAGGTTGCATATCTAGGAGAAGGTCAATACCAATGTTTCTCTTTCGGGAGGAATACCGAGTAAATCATCTCGGAACATTTTCAAAAACTCATTAACAACGGAGACTGACTCAAGACTAGGGGTTTCAGAATCTACATCCCTCACCCTAAATAGATGGTATATACAACCTTTAGCAATCATCTTCTAGCTTTAAGACAAGAGAAAAGTTGACCCTTAGACATAGAATTTCCCCCTTTCAACTCTAGGATTGACTCATTTGGAAACTGAAACATGACTACACGGGTTCTACAATCAATAGAAGCATAACATGAGTGCAACCAATTTATACCGAGGATAAAATCAAAATCTAGCATATCCAGCTCTACCAAGTAAACAACAGTAACTCTATGGGACAAGGTAACAGGACACTTTCTATATACCATGTTAGCCACAATAGAATCACCAACAGAAGTAAAGACATAAAAAGGTTCTAACAACACATTTGGAAGAACAATAAACCTCACAGCCACATATGGCATCACAAAAGACAAGGTGGAACCAGGATCAGGTAAAGCATAAACATCAAGTTGGAAGACATTAAACATACTGGTAACCACATTGGGAGAACCCTATTGCTCAACACAAGTCTAAAGTGCATAAAATATGTTTTGCTTGGGAGGATTTGGACCCGAACCACTTGGACCGGATGAACGATTAGGTTTAGCCCTTCGGCAATTATCTCCCTCATTATGAGCAACTGAAGGACAATCTCTTATCTTGTGGTCTATCTTACCACAAACAAAATAAGCATTGGAACACACTAGACATTTACCCTCATGCTTTCGTCCATACTTAGACACCCTCTCTTTGTTGAACCTAGTAGGAGCATTGGAGGAACCTGGACCGAAAAACCTTTGTCGAAATCTATGATGACCATGCCCATCGGACCTTTCATGAGAGAAATTACCATCACCAGTTTTAGCCCTCTTTGCCTCCTTAGACTTTTCCTTATGTTTCTCCTCTTCAATATGTTGGGCATAAACCATGAGATAATAAATGTCCATGTCATTAACAATCATTGCGGTATGACACTCTTTGACCTCCACTTTGGACACACCTTAAACAAACTTACTCATCCTTCCCCTAGGATCGTCAACTATTGCAAGGGCATATTTAGATAATTGTGTGAACTTTAAAGAATATTCCTTCACACTCATACTTCCTTGATGAAGGTTGATGAACTCGAGCAATTTTGCCTCCTTGATCTCAAGGGGAAAGAACCTATCAAGAAAAGCGACTTTCAACCTTTCCCAATCAAGAGGACCTGCATCTCCCGGTCTCCCTTCTATCCATTGGTTGAACTAAATTTGAGCAACACCTTTAAGTTCATAAGAGGACTACTCCACTTTTTCTACTGACGCCCCTCCTATGATCATCATCACCTTATAAAACTCATCAATGAAATCTTGTGGACCTTCCTCAACCTTAGAACCATGAAACTCAAGAGGATTCATCCTTGTGAAGTCCCTTATTATAGATGCTGACGTACCCATAATTGGGTTCATGGGAACCGCAATCTCCCTATTGGCTTGGGCCGTTACGACATGAGTCAATACTTGTAAAGCAGCCCTGAACTCCGCGTTAGTCACTTATTTAGCTAAAGGGTCGATCGGAACTTGAGGAGGTTGGGGATGAGCTTCTTGTTCCGCATTGTCCCTCACATTCCTTCTAAAATAAGCTATTCAAGTAGAAATATAATGTAGAGCATTAGATAAGGGTTAGGAGAGAAACCTTATAAATTTAAACTCTCCTTTACGTCTTTATAGTAATGACAAAAGTGGAGTTTTCTAAACAGCTTGTAGTCTCTCATTCATAAATGTGGCGCCTTCACACTCATTAACAAGACACAACTCAACGTGGCTTATGAGACATCCTAGGACCATTCTAAACCTTGTGCTCTGATTACCTAGTTTCACGACCCAAGGGTACACCATAGATGTAACATGGCGTATAAGACTCCAAGAGACCCCATACAAGCCACTTAGCTTTCATAACATAAGACATAGAATAAAAGAGCTAAATTGAATACTTTTCAAGTCCCAAAAAGTCTTTTATAAAACTTAAGTGAAAGTCTAACCACTTTGTCTCAATAGCCATCTAGTATAAAAAAATAAAATTGGGCCTAGCCCATACATCATGTTCAAAACTGGAAATAAAAAAGTAGATTGAAATAATGAAAAATATGTCCTCGAAGCATGAGGACTCACTAAAGCTCGAAATCTCCGAAGCCATAAAACTAAGAACACTGATTGTCGACCATACATTTGGGGAAATGTGGCAAGAGTATGTGTTAGTACAAAACAATGTACCAAGTATGTTAGCCATGCAAAAAAATGAAATATAAAAAATAAGAAAATTTAAATCATGCTTTATAGGACATTTTCATAACATGCAATGATCAAAGCTAAAACATGAAAACTTGAGAGTTTAAAAAGCATAAGCCATAAAACAGGATCAAAGCAAGTGAATATCATTTTGAAACATACTTGCGATACTCTTTTAAGGTTCATCATAACTTTACTTAATTGTGGGAAGTATCCTTAACCGACATAGAAGACCATGTGAGCTAACAACATGGAATCCATTGTCTATCCCACACCAAAAAATGTGTCCCACTTGCCACAGTAAGGACCATGAACTTCTAGCAATTGTGGATCCACTAGCTAATGTCTATCTAGACAATCCTATGTTGTCACATAGTGATGGTATATGGGTAATCGCCACTTGTCCACTCGGTTGTAAGCTATATTCCACGGAATAGTTCTTAATCAAATTCATCTTAGCTTATAGAGGAACATGGGTAATCACCTCTTGTCCTTACATCATGTGACATGGGTAATCGCCTCTTCTCATTCTATTATAGAACATGGGTAAACACCTTTGGCCTCATTATTAGCATTGCTTCTTATCATTGGTTCATTTTAGGTGAGAAAGCCTTTCAACTATAAGAATCCTTATCATGGGAGAAAATCTTTCACAATTCATGCTTACATGTGTTTATGAGAAATCCTTTCAACAACACAACAATAGCAACATCATTGATACTTGAATCTCAAAGCATTCTTAAATCATTTACATATATTTCATAAGACATGCATACTTCCATAATTCAACTTTCATGATTCAAAACCCACTTTCAATCATCAACATCTAGAAGATATGGGTTAGTCATAGGTTACTAGAAATTCATCAAAGTTTTCATATAATTTTATCAATTCATGCTTGATTTCATATAACTTTTATTTCACAGTCCAAGAACCACATTATATGATAATAATTGGAAAGCATGTGAATTACATGGGCTCGTGAAGAATTACCATAAAATCGTGAGATTAACTCAATTCATTTATCATAGATCATAGATCAATAATTAGGAGAACCCATAACATGGATAAAAACCCTAACTCAACTGGGGAATTTTAACTTTCAAAATAGCAAAATTTGGGAACTCCATGAATGGAAGCAATCTATGGATGAAAACTATCATATTTAAATGCAAATTGCTTAACTTCAATGGAGAAATTGGAGACTTGCCTTGCAAACCCTAGCCTGGACCCTTCTTCTTCAAGTTTTCTAGAGAGAGAAATATTTGAGAGGAAGAACTTGATTTCTTTTAGTGAATTTGAGAGAATGACTTTTAATAGGGAAGATTTAGAGTTAAAACACTTATATAGGGGTTTTGGTGTAGGTTAAAATGACATACTATTAGGCCAGACTAATGAGGAAAAGACCCAAATGCCCTTAGGAAATAACTGATGACCCATGACTTATATCCCAAACTAACGGACCGTGGTTTGACCGATAGTCCGTCCTGCACGTCCGTTGACCGGCATCAGAAACTAGGATTTAGGCACTGAACTATGGACCCTCAACCACGTACTGTGGACAAAATGATTGTCCATTGGTCCGGTCGTGGTTCTGAATCTTCTAGACAAATTTTGGGTACCATTCACGAATGCTACCTATGGTCCATGGCTTAGTTCTCGAACCATGTTTGGCCTCCGTCTGATGGCACATGAAATCCTGAAAGTTGTTATTTTGTCCTTTCTCGAATCTGAGGTGTTACACTAATTCCCCAAAACCTAACTAGGTTGATTCCCCAAATTCTTCTCAACCTAAGGTAGAAGAATAAGAATCTAGGATTTAATTCAAGTCACCAATTCACCCTTTTTTGTGGGATTTGAGTAGCAAGGTTTGTGGGTATTAACCCATGAAATCCATCCTTCCATGGGGTCCCCAAGGTTTTCAATTTCAATAGATCAAGTTAGGATTTCAATTGAATCTTTATGGGTTTCATTCAATTATGATTTATTATTGTTGATTAAGTCTTCTATTGCATGATTTAATATTAATACATGATAATTAGTTCTAGTTAGGGTCACTAAGGCCTAATTTATGATTTTAAACAATGAACCTAAGATGAACCTATGAGACTATGAAGTATGAATTAATAAAAATATACATGTTTTAATAAAATGATTTTTAATGATTTGGGGATGCTTTGGAGGGAAAGTATCAATGTTATTGTGAAAGGTGTTCTTACATGCTATTATGATCATGATTGTGAAAGATATTTCTCATATATGAATTTACACTAGTAAAAGATTTTCTCATCCATATGTATTTGTGTTTAAGGAGCTATTCTTTGTTTTGATCTAAAAAGTGTTGATGGCTATTGATCATTGCATTTCTTATGTTATATTGATCTATGACTTTTATCTATTCCGTTGTTATTTAAACTTAGGACCGAGAGGACATTGAAGTGAATGCTCAAGTAAGGTAGTCTATAGTAGCAACCTCTACTCCCTAACAAGGCGCCCCTTTAGGATTGTCATAAATGACCTTGTTAGTGGATAAATTTTAGCAAAAGATAATATGTACAGATACTAGCTTGGAAAGTATATTCCTTTCTTTCAAATGAGGGATATACTGGATTCCATGATATAGATTTCTGGGTCTTATTGTCGGTTAAAGATAATATCCCATAAAATGACTATATTTAGTCAATTTTTTTCTTATTTTCTTTATGTTAATGTATTTGACCATTTTTCATGATTCACATCTTGGTTCTTCTGGAAGCTTTTAAATGTTCAAATGTTGGTTAAACCTTAAATGTTTTAATCCATTCATGTTACCATGTATATATTATGCATATTGCCCCATACATAGTACATTTAATCTACTAATGCATACTTGTACCTACATTGTCTCACTAATATAGGGTCCGATGCTCCTATCTCTTACTCTCATGGCTAATTGATTCTTCCAGATTTTAAGAGTTTGGGTGAGTCCTCATGTTCTGAGGACCGAGGTATATATACTTAATCATGTTTCTTTTTGTTGATGTACATGTTGTATAGGTTACATCTCAACCACTTTTTTTGAATGTTAAGATGTACAGACTTATGTTAAACTTTTGCTTTTCCAAAACTCTTTTACGATATAAGACTAAGATTTTTAATTCTTTAGTTTTGTTATCTTGTATGATGTATGCAAATTAACTTGTGTAGGGCCTTTGTAGGTTCTATACACTATATTAAACCTAGGGTATACTTTGGGTGGTGACAAACTTAATAGTCAGAGCACAAAGTTTAGATAGTTCCTAGGATGTCTCGTAAGCCATGTCGAGTAAACTCTTGTTCATGAGTGTGAATTGCACCACATTTATAAAAAAGAAGCTATAAGACATTTAGCAAATTCCACTTCTTGCATCACACTAAATTCATGCAATAAAGTTTAACTTTATATGTCTCCCCTCTATTCCTTATCCAAGGTTTTTCTGGATATTGCCCCATGAAAAGCATACGTTAGGAGGAATGTGAATGAAAATGTGGATCATGAAGCTTCTCAAGTTCTGCTCGACCATTTGGCCGAACAAGTGACTAAATATGGAGTATTGAGCTGTTTTTCAAGAGATGGTTCATGCCATCATGGCTCAAGCAAATAGGGACCCAATTGTGGGTACGACGACAACTAGAATGAGGGTCTTCACTAGAATGAATCCCTTGAGTTTTATGGTACGAGGTTTCAAGAAGATCATCAAGAGTTTATTGATGAGGTGTATAAGATCATGGGAGGGACGCTCATGGAAAAGGAGAAATTGGTTGCTTATTATTTTAAGGGTGTTGCTCAAGTTTGGTTCAAGTAATGGAAGAAAGAGAGGGAAGTTGATGCGGGTCCTCTGGATTGGGAGAAGTTCAAGGTTGCTTTTCTTGATAGTTTCTTTTCCCTTTAGATGAGGGAGGAAAAGGTAGTTTAATTCATCAACCTTAGTCAAGGAATATGAGTGTGAAGAAGTATGCCTTGAAATTCACACAACTATCTTGATATGCTTCTACTATGGTTGCCGACTCTTGGGCAAAGATGAGCAAGTTTGTTTTAGGAGTGTCCAAAATGGTGGTTAAGTAATGTCATACCGCCATGATCATTAAAAATTAGCATTTACCATCTAAGGATTCATGCTCAAGAAATTTAAGAGGATAAGCTTAAGAAAAGGTCTAGGGAGGCAAACAGGGCAAATACCGGTGATAGTGGCTTCTCACATTCAAGGTTCGATGGACATGGTCGTTCTAAGTTTCGACAATGGTTTTCTGGTCAAGGCTCCTCACATGCTCTGGATCCTAAATTCAATAAGGAAAAAATGTCTAACTCTAAACCTTTAGGAGGAAATAATGGTGGAAATGGATCTTTGATTCCCATATACCAAATGTTTGGCAAGAGGCATCCGAGAAAATGCTTGATGGATAGTTATTTTGGTTGTGATAAAAGTGGTCACTGCTTTAGATATTTTCCATCGAGAAATGACAAAGGAAAGGATGGTAGGAAAGCTCCGCCTAGTGGTTCAGGTTCAAGTGCTCAACAGAAAAACCAATTTTATGAACTTAAAACTCGTCATGATCAAGATGATTCTCCCGATGTTGTTACCAGTATGTGGATGTTCTTTCTTCTAGATATTTATTCTTTACTTTATCCTAATGGTACCTTGTCTTTTGTGACGTCATATGTAGCTATGAGGTTTGATGTTTCTCCGAATGTGTTGTTATACCCTTTTTTTGTCTCTACTCTTATTGGTGAATCTATTTTAGCTAAACGAGTATATAGAAATTTTATCGTCTCCTTAACCCATAGATGTGACTCATGTTGATCTAGTAGACCTTAATATGTTAGATTTTGATGTTATTGTTAGTGTAGATTTGCTCCATGCTTGTTATGCTTCTATTGATTGTACAACCCAAGTGGTAAAGTTTCAATTTCCAAAGAAGCCCGTCTTAGAGTAGAAAGGGGGAAACTATATGCCAAAGGGTCAGTTTGTTTCTTGTCTTAAGGCTTGGAATATAATATCTAAGGGTTACGTCTATTATCTAGTTTGGGTTAAAGAGAAAGATTCCAAATCCCTCACTCTTGAGTCGGTCCCTATTATAAATGGGTTCCTAGAAGTGTTTCATGATGATCTACACGGTGCTTCTCCTTAATGGAAAATAGATTTCAGTATTGACCTTCTCTCAGATATGCAACACATCTCTATTCCTCCTTACTTTATGGATCCGACAGAACTTAAGGAATTGAAAGAGCAATTGAAGGATTTGTTGGATAAAGGTTTTATCCGTATGCGTATCTCTTCATGTGTGGCTCTAGTTTTATTTGTTCGTAAGAAAGATGGTTCACTTCGGATGTGCATTGACTACCAACAACTGAACAAGGTTACCATTATGAATAAATTATCCCTTTACAAGGATAGATGATTTGTTTAATCAACTCCAAAATTCGAGTTACTTCTATAAGATAGACCTCTGGTAGGGTTATCACCAATTAAGGGTGAAGGAAGATATCATTCCAAAGATGGCTTTTCGAACTCGGATATATGGTCATTATTAGTTTATGGTAATGTTATTTGGTTGACCAATGCTCAGGCCGGATTTATGATCTTGATGAATATAGTGTTTAGACAATATTTTTACATGTTTATGGTTGTGTTTTTCGATGACATCTTGATTTACTTAAGTAGTGAGGCTGAGCACACCAATCATTTAATGATTGTATTGCAAGTCCTAAAGGAGAACCAAGTCTCTACAAAGATTAGTAAATACAAGTTTTGGTTGAGATCTGTGGCTTTTCTTGGCACATCATTTCCGGTAAGGGTATTAAGGTTGATCCTAAGAAGACAGATGTGGTTAAGAGTTTTCCTAGACCTCTATCTCCTTCGGGAATTCATAGTTTCTTCGGTTTGGCTATTTGTTATAAAAGGTTTGTGGAAGTGTTTTGTTTTATTACCTCTCCATTGACTACATTGATGTTTCAAGGATTGGATTAAGATGCTTTCTTATTCAAAATAGGAAGGTCATTGCTTATGCATCAAGGCAAGTCAAATTTCATGAAAAGAACTATCTTACAGATGATTTAGAGATAGCGACAACTGTTTTTGCCTTAAAAATTAGGAGGAATTATTTGTATGGTGTCCGTGTTGATATTTTTACCGACCATAAGAGTTTGCGATATCTTTCCGAGCAAAAGGATCTAACGATTTACCAAAGAAGGTGGCTTGTGGTGCTAAAGGATTAAGACATGAGTGTTCTCTATCACCCTGACAAGGAGAATGTGGTGGTAGATTCTCTTAGTCGACTATCAATTATTAGTGTTGCACATGTTAAGGAAGATAAGAAGAAGTATATTCATAATTTTTATACATTAGCCTGCTTGAGTGTTTGGCTGGTTGATTCTAATGAAGGTAGAGTTATTATTCATAATGGTTTAGAATCATCCTCTGTGTCAGATTTGAAACCCAAGCAACGTCTTGATCTGTTTTTAGTTGAATGGAAGGAAGTGGTGTTTAAAAAGTTCGTTAAGGCTTTCTACCAAGTGAGTGATTGTGTGCATCGATATCAAGGTCGTTTGTGTGTTTCCAATTTGATAACTTGAGAGAGAAAATCTTATCAGAAGACTATAGTTCTCGAGATTTCGTTCACCCGGGAGCCACCAAGATGTACTGTCACTTGTAGGAGGTCTATTGGTGGAATGGGATGATGAAGACTACTGTAGAATTTGTTGCTACGTGTCTTAAGTGTCAACAAGTACAGGTTGAGCATCTAAAGTTGGTAGGTCTTTCCCAAGACATTAGTATTCCTACTTGGAAGGGAAATATTTTAATATGAACTTCATTGTTGGTTTACCCCATACCTGGTAACAACATGACTCGATTTGGGTTATTATAGATCATATGAAAAAGTTGCCTCATTTCCTTCCCATCAAGGTTTCTTATTCAGTGGAAGATTATGCTAAGTTGTATCTAAGGGAAATGGTTAGGTTGCATGGAGTTTCCCTATCCATTATCTCTGATGGTGGTACCCAATTCACTTCTCAATTTTGTAAGTCATTCCAATGGTTAGGTTGCATGGAGTTCCCCTATCCATTATCTCTGATCGTGGTACCCAATTCACTTCTCAATTTTGTAAGTCATTCCAAAACAACCTAGGTACTTTTTGTTAGGTTTAGTACAGCCTTTCATTCTCAAACTAATGGGCAAGTGGAGCGTACTATTCAATCTTTGGAAGATATGTTGAGAGCTTGTTTGATTGACTTCAAGGATTTGGGATGATCATTTGCGTTCGATTGTGTTTGCTTATAATAATAGCTACATTTCAAGCATTAATATGGCTCCATTTGAGGCTCTTTATGGTAGGAACTGTAGATCTCCTATAGGGTGGTTTGATTTTTTGGAGATTACTTTGATAGGTCCCGAGCAGGTACATGAGGCTATGGAGTAGTTCAACTTATTAGGAAAAAGTTGAAAACTGCTCAAAGTCGACAAAAAGTCCTATGCCGATGTTAGAAGGAGAGATCTTGAGTTTGATGTAGATGATTGGTTCTACTTGAAAATTTCACCCATGAAGGGTGTCATAGGATTTGGGAAGAAAGGGAAACTTAGCCCCCATTATGTGGGCCCATATCATATTTTGAGTTATATTGGTAAAGTTACTTATGAACTTGATTTGCCTAATGACTTTGCATTTTAACATCCAATTTTCCATGTCTATTTATTGAAGAAATGTGTTGGTAATTCGACATCTATTGTACCATTTGAGAGTCTTGGTATAAAGGAGAGTCTTTCTTATGAGAAGTTCCAGTTGAGATTTTAGACCAACAAGTTAAAAAGTTGAAACATAAGCAAGTTTAATCTGTGAAAATATTGTAGAGGAATGAAAGGTTGAGGATGCTACTTGGGAGGCCGAGGCCAATATATGTCTCGTTATCCCCTTCTCTTTTTCTCCAATCCTACTCTAGCTTGAAGTATTTACCTCCTCATGGTTCATCCTTTTGGTTTCATGTGTCTTAGTTGTTCTCATGTTTCCTTGTTCATGCATGCTCATGGATATTTGATTTTTTAAGAAAACAAGTTAGCTTGATTGATCTCTTCATGATTATGTGCATTTGAGTGTGATTTGCATATATGCCTTATGAAATGATGTTTCAAATATATTTTAGCTTGGAGTTGATGTTCCTCCTAGATTATGTACATCTTGATGTAGTTGAATTCATGTTAGGCAATTAGGTCTCTTCCTCTACCCTCCTTATGTTGCCTTGAGTTCCATTCGAGGACAAATGTTCCCTAGGGGGAAATATTGTAACACGTTGGATTTTGAAGGAAAAAAAAAGAAAGAACTTGTTGGGATGCAGCCTTGTTCTATGGGGCCCCATCCATGGAGCGTAGAAGCTTCTATGGGACGTAGATTGCATCTTTAGAATGGGTGAAACTAATTTTTCAAAAATTAAGTCTAGTACCTCTTTTATGGCTCACAAGTACGGTCTGTCACATGATCTACGAGTCATAAATAGGTCTCACAGGTAGGTCCCAGACAAAGTGAAATTTGAAGGGATCAAGTTTGTTTCTATGGTTGGTGTCTAGGGACCGTAGGAAGACGTATGATCCGTAGACAGGGTCCGTAAAAATTTGGTAAAAAATTAAGGTTTTTAAACTTTTATACTTTTCTGTGGTTGACTTGTACAGTCCATAGGAAATTCTCGGATTATAGGTTAAGACTGTAGAAAGCCTTCGACGGGTATTCTAAGGGATTTTTGGGTCTTTTACTAATTGTTTTATAATAATACTATGTCGTTTTGTCTTCTACCCGAAGCCTTATATAAAGCTTTTAAGTCCTAATCCTACCCACTTCAACCCCATTCTCCTAATTCCCCAAAACCTATAAAAGTTCATTCCCCAAACTCTTCTCAACCTAAGGAAGAAAAGGAGAATGTGGGATTCAATTCAAGTCTCCAATTAAACCTTATTTGTGGTCTTTGAGTAGCAAGGTATGTGGGTATTCACCCATGGAATACATCATTCTATGGGGTCCCCAAGGTTTTGAATTTCTCAATTCAGTTTTAAATTATCAAGTTAGGGCTTCAATTCAATCTTTATAGGTTTCATTCAATTTTGATTTATTTTTGTTGATTAAGTCTTCTAATGCATGATTTAACGTTAATACAATGATATTTAGTTGAAATTATGTTGACCCATGCCTAATTTATGATTTTCAACTATGAACCTAAGATGAACCTATGGGCTATGAATTTATGAAGATATGCATGTTTTTTATGAAATGATTGTAAATGATTTGGGGTTTGTTTGAAAGGAAAGTATCAATGTTATTTTGTGAAATGTTTTCTCATATGCTATTATGCTCATGACTGTTAAAGGTATTTATCACATATGTATTCACATTGGTGAAAGGCTTTCTCATCCATGTTGAATTGTTTTTAAGGACCTATTTTATGTTTTGATCTAAAAAAGTGTGAATTGGTATTGATCATTGCCTTTCCCATGTTATATTGATATCTGACTTTTATTTTTTTTCTTTGGGATTTAGACTTAGCACCGAGAGGACTTTAAGGTGGAGGCTCAAATAGGGTAGTCTCCAGTAGAAACCTCTTGTCCCTAACAACGTGCCCCTGTAGGATTGTCTTAAATGACCTAGCTAGTGGATCCACTTTAGCAAAAGATGATATGTACGGATTTTACCTTCGCAAGTAGATTCTCCTTCTTTTGGTTTGAAGGATATACCAGATTCCATGATATAACTTTCTTGGTCTTATTGTCAGTTAAAGCTAATATCCCACAAAATGATTATGTTTCATCAAAGCCTTACTTCTATCCTTTATATTAATGTATTTGACAGTATTTCATGTTTCACATGTCGTTTATTCTTTAAGCTTTTAAATGTTCAAATGTTGGTTATGCCTTACATGTTTTAACACATTTATGTTACCATATCTATTTTATTTTATGCATATTGCCCATTATTAGTATATTGCATGTACGAATGCATACTTGTGCCTATATTGTCTCATTATGTATGGTCCGACGCTCCTACCTCTAACTCTTGTGGATAGTTGATTCTTCTGGATTTCAAGAGTTATGGTGAGTCCTCATGTTCCGAGGACCGATATACATTTACTTGTTCATGTTTTCTTTAGTTTTCGATTGATGTACCTTGTGCATGGGTTATGTCCTGACAACTTCTTTTGAATGTTTAGATCGCTTATTGAGACTTATCTTAGACTTCTGCTTTGCCAAAACTCTATTATTATATAAGATTGTGTTTTGAATTCTTCATTTCTATTATCTTGTATGATGTATTCTTAGTGGATTGTGTAGGGCCTTTCGGGGTTCTATATGCCATGTTACATCTACGATAAACTTTGGGTTGTGACATGTTCCCATTACCCTGTCTCATAGATGGACAATTTGTAAAATAATGTCCTAACTGGACAGACTTAGAACATCCACTTGTTCTAAGATGACACTCCCCCAATGAGGCCTACTACACTTGCTACAAGGTAGGTATCGAGTAGCTCTTTAAGCTAGACTACCCTAAATATGAGAACTCTACAATCTAAAATTCTAGTTATTATGAAGTCTTTTATCATTGATATTTTCTGTGCAAGTGCATTAGCTATTGATAGACTAGGTTTAGATTAGCTTCTCTAAAAGAACAACTTATTTCCATTTTTGTTTCTTTGTTGGTTAGGCTCATGACCTTCTGACTTTTCCCTATTAAACTGATGTTCTTCTCTATTTTTCTGTTCATCTTCCTTAACCTACCAAGAATACACCATGAGTTTGGAGATATCCAGTTTTTTTATCAATAGTGCAACAATAAATTCTTTCTTCACATGCTTTCACAAACAAGACTCAAACTTCCTCATTCTAGCTCTCATGTACGGAACCATGTTCAGAACATAAAGATATAACTGGGTAAACTTTAGACCGTACTCTTTCACAGTCATAGAACCTTGCTTCAGATTGACAAACCCTTATGCCTCAGCTTGTATTAGTTCCTTGAGAAAGAAACTGTTTAAAAAATCTTCCTCCAAGCTATCCCAAGCAACTGGAGTGGCGTTCTCATCATGACCTTGCTGCCACTGATCATACCATACATTTGAAACATCTCTGAGTTATTAAGAAGCAAGTTCAACTCCCCAGTTTCAGTAGCATACATTACAATCAGGATTTTTCACATCTCACCAATGAAGTTCTAAGAGTGAACTGTGTTCTATGACAATTTATGAGCATCGATTATATCTCCTTGGGTAGTGCATAGGTTGGATTTAGTTGAGCTTCAGAGTTCAGAAAAAAGAGTTAGAGTGGCTCTTTTGAATTTAGATTTCAAGTATTTGATATGCCTTGTTTAAATATTTTTTGAATAGAGTTATTTTGATATTAAATGTATCTCCATGTGAGAGATATAGGTTATACTTTTTTGCATTTAATATTTTTGGGTGGTTCAATTTATAGAGCAAACTCTACCAAAATTTTGTAGATTCATACTTTTAGTTGAGGATGAATTTTCCTAAGAAAGGAATGATGTAATACCCCTACCATTCTAAATGTTTAAATAAACACGTACTTTTTATAAGACTACCTCAATATTATAGTAAGGATGTGCTATAAGGTATTCAAATTTTACAATCATCATATGTTATGCTCTAAATTCAAACAAGTTATGACAAAAGTCGGCAAAAGTTATTCCCACTTTCTTCCATAAATTCTTTAAAATTTGGGTAGATATCTCAGAGAATTTCTACCAATATATAAATAGTTAAAAGTCCCACTAACTTCCAAATCGATGTTCTACAAGATAAGTTTCCAATTCATTAAATAGTTTATGAATATGACTTCAGAATAAAGGGATATTTGTATTTTTACAAGACTAAATAAGAATGTAGGTAAAGTAGGCTCCTAGGTTGGTGGATGTAACACCCCGAAATCTAGTAGACTAAACTAAGGCTAAGTGAGAGGGCTAGTGTAACACCCTGTATCCGAGAAAGGGATAATGAAGCAATTTTGGAATTTGCAGGTGCCATCCACGGCCTGACCTATGCACCGTAGGTCAGTCCACGGTCTGTGGTCTGGTCCATGGTTGAGGCCCTGAAATATCATGTTTCTGACCATGATCGACAAACACCAGGACGAGCCGTAGGTCAATCAACGGTCCGTCGATAGGGGTCCATTAGTCGAGGATGGACTGTTATGCTGTGATTTAACCATCCTATAGAAAAATCACTTTTTTTTTGAAATGTTCTATGTATAAAACAATTTAAGAAAAATACTTAGGAAAGAGTCGCTACTTAATTTTTTTTAAAGAAATTAAGAAAACTTAATTTAAAAAGGCCTTCACAGATAAACCTTTAAAAATTTAGAGAAAATGAGTAAGAGATTCTTATTTCTACTTTAAGAAGGTATTAGCACTTAAAGTAGCCATTAACACCCGGTTATCCAACGACTTGAAAATTATTTGACTAACTCTTTGGGAAAATTATTTAGCACAAAAGTAATTTACAATATTTGATTAGCTTTGAGAAAATAGTTAAACAGAGAACCTTTTTTTTTTTGTAATTTTTAAGAAAAAAATGACCTTAACTAAAACATTTGAATTAAATTGCAAGTGATTAAGATTTTAACAAAACTAGATTAATTCGAATTTATTTGTATTATTTCAAAGATAATAACTTAAACCAATTGAATTAATTAAAGAGAAATCTTTTAAATTAATTAAAGACAAGTGGAAATTTTGACTAAAATATTTAAGTATGTAAAGAATACAAGAATTGATAAAATGATATTTGTTAAAACAAAACAACACAAAGAAATAGTTCATCTTTTGGGGAATTCGACCAAATTAATTTACAATACTAAAGTTAGAGTTAATGAACAATAAATAATAAATAATTCAAGAGTAAAGGAGAAACTAAATTTGGTCCTTTTTGGCCTAAATTCAGTGTTTCCAAAGGTGAGCTCCTGTTGATGTATTTTTGGGCTTTGACCAACTTCCTTATGTGTAGATTCAATATGTATACTGCATAATTGACGAGGCCGACTCAAAGAAGAAGAGTTTGGACCTCCGTGGCCCAATCGAGATGCAATGGGAAGAATATATAGAGGAGTCCACAATGGACTCGAATAGACGTCACATATGACAAACAAAAATAAAGGAAGTTAGAACCAACATTCTTCTAATGTAATTTAAATAACCGAAGGCAGGGAATTAAAACATAAAATACTGTATCATTTAAATAAATTTTATTAGAAGGGTGACATTATATATGAGAATGGATAAAGGTTATTCATACAATTATTCATACAAAAAAATAAAAAAATAATACCATTTCACTAAGAATTGAAGACAAATTCAAATCTTATGCAAACTAATGCCTTAAAGCTTAACCCAAACAAATCATATCTTAAGCTACGAGAGACCATCTATTTTAGTATCTATTGAATCATAGGAAGATAAACTCATTATTTTTGCCAAGCTAAGGCATATTCTTTTAATAAACCTACATGATAAAGCAATTATCTAAAATAAATGACCTGAGAAAAAGAAGAAGAAAAATACTAAGGTGGTTAAACCATTTAAACACAAAGTCACAGTTAGATCAATTCATCCATGGTTTTCTTAGAAAGAAAATGAGAACCACTGTATATCGATAAGAAAGCAATTAAATTTTAGTAGTGGCAAGAAAACTAGGCAAAGAGGAATTTAAAACATGGATAGGAAATTAAAGAAAAAAATTTAACATTAACTATTAAAAGTTTAAACATATATTACCAGTAGTTACTCCAGTAGTATCACATAGGCTGAAACCTTGAAGCATGGAAATAAACTTATTTATAAATTTTGCAATGATAAAGTTTATTCGACAAAGCTCAGCATTTATAGCCTTAAGAACAATGAAGATACTAGAAGGGAATTTTAAACTGTCGTCAACTTATTCGATACCAAAATCAAAATATCAATACGAGTGACTATTCCTTCAAAGTTAAATAGCAATAAACTATATCGAAGCTTAAAAACCCCTCTTAAATACAACTTACACACAACAAAAACCAGCAAGCAGGTATTTAAAGAAAATGTTCATATGGCAGGAGAATCAACCCAACAAAATTTCCAATAGACTAGAACGATGCAAGATTTTGAATGAATTACATAGTAAAAAATAAAACTATAAACTATTACTGCAAAAGAAAAAAATAAAATAAAATGACTAAACCCATAAGCAAAGCAATATATAAATCAAGATTTGGAGAGAAATTTACCTTTTTGAGGTCAGAAAACTGAGACAAACGAGTTAAAGAGTAAGTCCACTTCCACCAAGAGACAAGTAAACGAACTTGAAAGAAAACTTGAAAATCTAATGCTCAAACCTTCGTGGGTTCGATTTCGAAGAATATTATTCTCCAACCTTCAAAATCCTATTCTCTTTTCTCTTTGCCTTTGTCTAAATGGCACCAATATCATGTATTTATAGCAAAAAATAAATATATCTTAGATTTGAATTCAAATAGCCGTTTGAGCGGGAGATGAGAGATTGATTGGAGAATGAAAGGAAAATCAAGCAAGAAGAGAACCTACCCTCCGAAAGTTTGGATTCAATGTGATATCTCTTGATCCGCATCAGATTTGGGTGAGATTTCTCTCAACCAAAGTCAACAAATCTTGTTCTGAGGTCTGTAATCTTTGAAAATAGGGAGAGGGACTTATAGGGGTGATGGGAGGACAAAGAACTAGAGTTCCTCTCTTGACTTTTGCGATTTTTGGACGAAGAAAGGGGTGAGAGCTATGCGTGATTGCTGAAAAAAGTGAAAAAGAGCGTGAGAGCGTGGAATATAGGATATATGCATATATGTTTGTATATGTAAATATATGTATATGTGTGCAGGCGTTAAAGAACAAAGGGACGACTTTTTTTTATTTAAAATTTGGCCACTTTAATTGTTGTTCTAATCAAATTAAACTTAGATATAGCCAAATTGAGTCAAATAACTAATTCGGACAAAATTAAAATAAGATGAATACTTATCGATTAATTATTTAAGCTTCTTAATTTAAACAAGACAAAATAATTATCAAGACTTATTCATTACTTAAAATAGAGAACTAATTATACAAAATTATAAAAGTCACTAATTCAAAGAAATAAATGTGTACTTATTCTAAACATTATTTTTAGGCTATTTATTAAATATTTATATAAAAGATGAAAATTATATAAACCAATATGTAAAATTATATAATTATTTCTGAAAAATACTAACCAGAACTAATTAGAAAGAGATTTTAAAATATATATATTTTAGGATATTTCAAAGACGTCTATTTCAAATTGTTTAGAATTGAAGAAGCTCGATAGTTAACTCGAATTGCATAGAGTCGAAATTGGGTATCAACACTGACAATTATTTTCAGGGGCAGTTGGGTCTTTTCCAGATTTAATTAAATCAAAGTGGTGTGATTTTGCCCATGTCTAAATCAGCTACATAATTATTTTTAACCCCGAAAATCCCCCATTCAAGTCATTTTCTCAGAAGCCCAAAAAGAATTCCCAAAACTCCCCTCAAATATTCTCTCTATAAGTTGGAAGAAGAAGGAAGAAATTGAAGTTAGGTCAAGTTGAAGTCTCCAATCTTCCATCTTGTATGGACTTTGTAATCAAGGTACGATGGATTTTCATCCATGAGATCCTTTCATCCATGGAGTACCCTAGATTTCCCCAATTGTGAAGATGAAGTCCCCAATTCTAGTTAGGATTTCTTTCATTATTGCGGGTAGTGATAAATGTTGATCCAATTGAGTGGATAATGATTGTGTATGATTGAATTGATAGTAAATCATTTTTTTAGGATGAAATTACATGTACCGATGCCTAGCCTATATTTCTAGGTTAGAATTGATAAAGTTGGGTTGATGTCATGAAGGGAAACTTTGTGGGTTTAGGTTTATCCATATTGGATTGATAAATTATGATGATAGTTGCATTGAGAGTAAATCTTATAATATGAATTGTAGGTAATTGATGTTGGCGTGGTGGAAGAGATACTTCCCACATGAAAAGATTAAGTATGAATATATGAATGTGAAGGGCTTTCTCACATGAATGATTCTAGGTTGAAAGCATTGCTCACCTAAAATGAATTTAGACTAAAAGACTATGTAATTGATGATGCTAGAGGTGATTACCCATGACTTCCATATGAAAGGATATGAGGTAATTTCCCATACTCCTTAGTATTGAACAAGAGGCGAGTCCCCACGTTCTTATTATGATGAATTGACATGGAGGAGAGTACCCGTGATCATTATGAAATGATGTGGAGGCGAGTACTAGTGTCATATGACGTGATTGTGCAGGTGAGTACCCATGATCTTAAAGTAAGTACGGCAAGAGGCAAGTACCCATTAGCCGTTGTAAGTAAGACAAGAGGTGAGTACCCATAAGCCTTTATAAGCTAGGCAAGAGGCAAATCCCCATGTCTTTAAAAGTAAGTATGAATAATGAGAACTATGATATAAAGAATGAATAGGTGGATTGTTGCTTGAGATGCCTTCCATGAGGTAAGCTTGACTAGAGGTGGACGGCCCAAGTCTTGACTAGGGATGAGCAAGTTTACTTGAACAATATTTCTGTCTTATTATGATGATGATTTATGTACATTGATTATGCTTATGGTTTATATTGACTAACCATTATGCTTATGTTGTTTGTGCTAGCTAAAATATTTAGTACATTTTTGTACTAACGCATACTCTTTCCTACATTCTTATCAAATGTAGGGTCCGACGATATTAATTCTCAAACTCATGGCTAGAATCATAGTAGATCAAGGATTGGAGATTTGGTGAGTCCTCATAGCATTTGATGATTTGACCACAATATTCATTTATGTCTTTCATTTCATGTTTGAACTATTGTATGGGTTGTGTCCCAAGATTTATTCATATGGTTTAGATGGTTTGAGTCAATTGTATTAGACTTCTGCTTCGTTTTACAAAGACTTCGATTGTATTTAATTTTAAATTTCCACTCATTTATATTACTTTATGTTATGATATGCTAAGTTGCTTGTATGAGGCCTCTCCGGGTCTTGTACACCTTATTACAGTAGGGGGTACCCCTAGGTCATGACAACTTGGTAATCAGAGCACCAGGTTTAGAATGATTCTAGTATGTCTCGAATCACGTCAAGTAGCGTCTTGTTCATAAGTTTGCAGTGTGCCACATTTATGAATGAGAGGCTACTACATGTTTAGGAAACTTCTTTTCTTCATTTCTCTAAGTTGTGTCATAATCCTTACCCGATGGTTTTCAGGATATGACTACTAGAAGGACTAATGCTAGAAGGATTGAGAGAGACAATGTGGGTCAAGTAGTTCCTCCCCAAGCTCCTCCTCAAGCTCAGATTGATCATTTGGCTGTGAATGTAACCAATGCGGAGTTTAGGTCGACTTTCCAAGTGTTGACTCAAGCCGTGACGGCTCAAGCCAATAGAGAGGTGGTAGCCCCCGTGAACCCAAATGTGGGTACGAATGTGACAAGAGTGAGGGACTTTACAAGGATGAACCCTCTAGAATTTTATGGCTTCAAAGTTGAGGTAGATCCTCAAGAGTTTATCGATGAGGTCTATAAGATACTTTCTATAATGGGAGTGACTCCGGTAGAGAAGGCAAAATTTTCCTCTTATCAACTCAAAGGGGTTGCTCAAATTTGGTTCAATCAATGGAAAGAAGCAAGGCCGGAAGGAGCGGATCCTATAGAGTGGGAAAGGTTCGAAAGTTATTTTCTTGATAGATTCTTCCCTCTTGAGATGAGAGAGGCCAAAGTACTTAAGTTCATTAACCGTCGACAAGGAAATATGAGTGCAAGGGAATATGCATTGACGTTTACTCAACTATCTAAATATGGGTCCTTCTATTGTGGCGGATTATAGGACCAAGATGAGTAAGCTTGTGTGGGGTGTGTCTGACTTGGTAGTCAAAGAATGCTGCACCGCTATACTTGTCCATGACATGGAAATTTATCGCCTTATGGTGCACATACAATAAATTGAAGAGAAAAATCTCGTGGAAGATATATGGAAGCAAAAAAGGCAAGAATAGATTATGGTAACTTTTCATATTCTAGGTCTAGTGGACGAGGTCGTTCAAGGTTTCGACAAAAGTTCTGCGGGCAAGGTTCTTCAAATGTTCCTCCTAGGTCTAACAATGTAAGGGTGTCTAACCCTAAACATCAAGGGGATGGTTGTAGGTCCTCAATGCCTACTTGTGCTAAATGTGGGAGAAAACATGAGAGTAAGTGTCTAACGGACTCCAATGCTTGCTTTGGGTGTGGTAAGACGGGTCACAAGAGAAGGGAATGTCCCTCAGTTGCTAAGAATAAGGGAGATACTCATCGTAGGGCTCAACCCTACTCTACATCCGGTCCAAGTGGTTCCGGTACGAATGCCCCTAAGCAAAACCGATATATGCGCTCCAAACTAGAAGTGATCAAGAGAGTTTTCCTGATGTGGTTACCAATATGTTGAAAGTTTTACAAATAGATGTATATGTTTTACTTGATCTCGATGCTACTTTGTACTTTGCGATGCCCTATGTGGCTATGATATTTGATGTGCTTCCTAAAGTGTTATTAGAACTTTTTTTCTGTCTCTACCTGTGTTAGTGATTCTGTGTTGGCTGAGAAGGTATACCGAAAGTGTCCCATTTCCTTTTACCATAGAGTTACTCTTATTGACTTGGTAACTTGATATGTTATAGTTTGATGTCATCCTTGGTATGGATTGGTTGCATTCATGCTATGCTTCTATCGATTGTAGAACTAGGGTGGTTCATTTCCAATTCCCAAATAAGCCTATCCTAGAGTGAAAGGGGCGAAATTATATGCCTAAGAGTCGGGTTATTTCTTGTCTTAAATCTAGAAAGATGATTTCTAAGGGTTCTTTGACCATCTAGTGACGGTAAGGGATGTAGATTTTGGAACCCCTTCTCTTGAGTCGGTCCCAATTGTAAAAGAGTTTTCGAAAGTGTTCCCGGATGATCTACCCAATATTCCTCACGAAAGGGAAATATATTTTGGTATTGGGCTTCTCCCAGATACACAACCTATTTGTATTCCTCCTTATAGAATGGCTCCGGCAGAACTTAAGGAGTTGAAGGAACAATTGAAAGATCTGTTAGACCAAGGTTTCATCTGACCAAGTATCACACCATGGGGTGCTCTGGTGTTGTTCGTTGAGAAAAAGGATAGTTCACTCCAAATGTGTATCGACTATCTGTCACGACCCAGGGTACCCCCATGATGTACCAAGGACAATATAACCCCGAAAGGCTTCATGTAAGCCACTTAGCATATCATAACATAAGCAATAGAACAATAAGAGTAAAAACACATTTCAAGTCTAAAATTTTCATTTACAGAAAATCGGAAATCTAGACTCTTAAGTCTCAACATAGCCATCTATTACAATATTCAAATAAGAAAGAGTGGCACAATCCATACACCATAATCTGAAAGGAAATACAAGAAAGAAATAACAAAGACATAACATATGTCCTCGAATCTTGATGACTCACCAACAAGATAGGAGAATAATCAACTCCACGCTTCTAGCTACAATGATTAGAACCTTGAGAACGAGATCCTACACGTGGGAAAATGTAGGAAAAGTGGGTGTTAGTACAAAAATGCACTAAGTATGATAGACATGCATAGAAACATTGAAAACATGGTAAAATTGACATTTTAGTGGAATGCATGCAATTTACTAAGTTAAAGCATCAGAATGAAAATAGTGGAAAACCATAAGACAAAAGCGTATTCATTACATAGAGCATCATAACATAAGGGGAACATATCATAAATACCCTCAAAGCATTCTTGTGCAATGCATGAATAAGACCCCATAAATCTCACCCATGCTAAGCAAAGCTTCTTGAGTAACTATAATTCATAATTCATATTATTGTTCATATTGTTGTCATTGTGGGAATAAGCCTTAACCGACATAGACCATGTGATCTTAGCATGTAATCCGGTGTCTACCCCACACCGAAAACGGATTGTCCTACTTGCCTTAGGTACAACCATACTCTTAGCTTAGATGGATCCACTAGCTAAATACCTATGAGGGCACATAGTTTATGGGGTAAGGAGATTGCTACTAGAAACTCGGACTCAACTAAGGTAGAAGGTTTCCATCTCATGACACATAATTTGGGAACCTAGACTCAACTAGCATAAAAGGAGCCCATTTGGAAAGTCGGACTCAACTAGCGTAAAAGCTTCCCTCTCATATTCAATATCCACTTGGTCTAAGCATTAATTCCCATATGTTCATATTAAGTCCTGACTTAAGTTCATACTTATGGAATAATGTGTTGACACTCAATCCAACATAACTCATAAGATAGCTCATTAGCCCATGAAGGGGAATAACATTTTACCGTCCATGTCTACATATAGATTCAATAGGTGAGAAAGCCTTCCAACGTTAGAATCATGATATTGTGAGAAAACCCTTCACATCATATCATATTCATGCCTAAGTGTATATACGATAATTACCTTTCAACAACCCAACAACTAGATCATGATCATATTCACTTTACTCTAAAAATGTTCTTGAGACATATACTAAACTTCATAATTCATGCATAATATCATAATTTGCCCTTTCAAGGATAAAAGCTCATATTGAATCAACACATCTATAATTCACTACATTAGACATGGATAATTACATAATTCAAGTAGTTCAATTAAAAGAAGAATAATCTCATAATATCCTTCTTTCATCAACAAATCCACATCACAAGATCATAATTGGGAAATATGGGAGTTTCATGGGTTCTTGGGGATTTCAACATAAAAACCATAATAAATCATCAATTCAATCATAACATAAAGTAATTCAAACATTAAAATCATTTTTGAAAGGAACCCATGGTTTTGGAATCAAACCCTAGCTTTTCGGGATTTCTATCTTTGAATTTGGGTTTTGAAGGGGCTCCATGGATGAAGGACTACCATACCTTAGCAATGGAATCCAATGAATTTAAGAAGAAAACCTTTCTCCTTGAACCCTAGCTCCAACTTTCTTCTTCTTCTTCCTTGAAGTTCTAGAGAGAGAATTTTCTTTGGAGAGCATGAAGTTTTGGGATTAGTTTTGGGTTTTAGAAATAATGAGGTAATTGACTTAATTTAGTGAATTAAATCCTTATATAGGTGATCTAATTTATCCTAAAATGACCTCACTTAGTTATTAATTAAAACCGGAAAACCCTAAAATGCCCTTAAGCTTAACTGCCAAAAAGTATTTCCAGGCCTGAACAACGGACCCCTGAATACGACCCGTGTATGGAACCAAGACCCGTCTTGGTTGGGAGTGGTTTGTGGTCAGAGACTTTGGCCCTCACCCATGAAAGCCTTACCTACGGACCGTGGTTGGACTCACTGCCTGTGCTGGTGAAACATGGGTTGGGGTTCAGAGGACCTGATTTGCAGGCTCGACCTATGGGCCCCTCACTCACGGCCGTGGACTGACCCATGAGCCATGGATCCCCTCCGTGGTCCACTGCCTAGGCAGTTTTCTAGGGTCTTTATCAAGGAACCATGGTTGGTCTTTGGGGGTCATGCCTTGACGTTCCAACACAAAACCCTTTATTTCTAAGTACGGGGAGTTATGTTTATGACTTTAATCCTCTTATTAAGCTCTAGTTTAGCCTACTATTTTCTAAGGTGTTACAATATCTCCCCTTTGGGAACATTCGTCCTCGAATGACGATCTAGACACCTTACGGAAATGAAGACTCAAGACTAGCAGACCATTATGCATGAAACATCAAAATAATAGGCAATTCAAAGGAGGAAACATCAACTCCATCTCCAACATAATCTATGCATCACAAGGAAGTAAGAACTACATCTAACAACCTATTATGCATGAAATTTTAACATTTTTCATAGTCATAGGAGGAACTACCTTCTCCAACTAAAGCATGCTCAATAGGACATCATGGAGCTAATATGTAATTATTCACCAAAACCATACTAAAGCATGATCATCAATTCATCTCATGAAGTCAAATAGGCTAATCATACTAAATGTACAACAACATGAGGAACATAAATCATAAAACCTCATTATCTTACTAAACATAAATTTCTCAAGAACACGCATAACATAAGGAAATCATGGAAACACATAAATCACACATGACTTCACAATACAAGAAAACTCTAGAGGAATTACTTACCTCAAGCTTGAATAGGAGTAGAAGGAAAGAGATGAGGATGTCGAGACTTCATATCAGCCTCAGCCTCCCAAGTAGCACCCTCAACTAAGTGATTTCTCCACAATACCTTCACAAAGGCAACTTTCTTGTTTCTCAACCTCTTGACTAGCCGGTCTAGAATCTCAACCAGTACCTCTTCATAAGAAAGATTCTACTAAATCTGTAAACCCTTTAAGGGAACTATGGTTGATGGATCCCCAATACATTTCTTCAACATTGAGACATGGAACACCGGATGCACAAACGCCAACTAATTTTGCAAATCTAACTCATATGCAATCTTATAGGCACGCCTCACAATCTCATAAGGACCCACAAACCAAGGACTAAGTTTCCTCTTATTTCAAAATCTCATAACACCTTTCATGGGTGAGATTTTCAAATAAACCCAATCATGGACATCGAATTAGAGGTCTCTTCTACTAACATCGGCATAGGACTTTTGCCGACTTTGGGTTATCCTTAACCTCTCTCTTATAACCTGAATTATCTCAAATGCCTTATGTACCAATTCTGGGACTAGGAGAGAAACTTTCCCTACTTCCAACCATTCTATAGCATACCTACATCTCCTACCATAGAGAGCCTCAAAGGGGGCCATGTCAATACTATAGTGATAATTGTTATTATAAGCAAACTCAACTAAAGGCATAAGGTCATCCCAATTGCCTTTAAAATCTATCATGCATGCCCTCAACATGTCCTCTAAAGTCTGAATAGTGTGTTTCACTTAACCATCCGTTGGAGGGTGAAAGTGGTGCTAAGCTTCACCTTGGTACCTAGCCCCTTTTGGAAAGATTTCTAAAATTGTGAAGTAAATTGGGACCTCGATCCCAAATTATAGACAAGGGTACACCATGTAGCCTTACTATCTCCCTCACATACAATTTAGCATACTATTACGCCGAGTAGAACACCTTGACCGGAATGAAATGAGCAAACTTAGTCATCCGGTCCACTATTAACCATATTGAGTCATGTTGTCGTCTAGTACGTGGCAAGCCTATAATAAAATCCATGTTCACATCTTCCCATTTCCAAGTAGGAATAGCAATATCTTGTGACAAGGCTCCCAGCCTTTGGTTCTTAACCTTAACTTGTTGACAATTAGGATATTTGGCCATAAATTCCATGATGTCCTTTTTCATCCCATTCAACCAATAGACTTCCCGTAGGTCACGATACATTGTGGTGGCTCTAGGGTGAATAGAATACCGAAAATTATGCGCTTTTTCTAAAGTTTGCTCTCTCAAGCCGTCAATATTTGGAACACATAACCTACCTTGATTCCTCAACACCCCATCTCCCCCATGGGAGAAAGCCTTTACGAACTTTTTAAGTACCGCCTTTTTCAATTCAACCAACATAAGATCTAGACTTTGCTTAGACTTCACATCCATTACAAAGGACGATTCGGAACAATTATGGACCATGACGCCACCCTTGGTGGAATCCACTAGTTGAACACCTAGTCGGGCCAACCTATGCAAATCACGGATCTACTCATTCTTTTCATCCTCTACTTGAACCACACTACCCATCGACAACCCACTAAGAACATCCGCTACCACATTAGCTTTGTCGGGGTGATAAAGGACACGCGTATCATAATTCTTCAATAATTCTAACCACATTCGTTGACAAAGATTTGGGTCCTTTTGACTAAACACATATTGTAGACTTTGTGATCGGTGAAAACATCCACCTGGACCTTATACAAATAATTCCTCCATATCTTTAAGGAAAAAACAACCGCCGCTAACTTAAGATCATGGGTAGGATAATTCTACTCATGTAGTTTAAGTTGCCTTGAGGAATAGGCAATAACCTTACCATTTTTTATAAGCACACATCCCAACCCAACTCTAGAGGCATCACAATACACCACAAAACCATTTGTACCTTCCAGTAAGGTCAAAACCAAAGCGGAAGTAAGTCTATCTTTCAATTCCTGGATACTTTTCTCACAAGGTTTCGACCACACAAACTTAGCCTTATTTTGAGTCAATGCCATTAACGGAGAAGCAATGGAGGAAAACCCCTCAACAAACCTCCTATAATAACCGGCCAAACCCAAAAAACTTCTAATGTCGGAAGGAGTTAGAGGTCTAGGCAAACTTTTGACCGCGTCCGTCTTCTTAAGATCTACCCCAATACCCTCACTTTACACAATATGACCAAGGAAAGCTACATACCTTAACCAAAATTCACAGTTGCTAAACTTTGCAAAAAGTTGTTGGTCCTTAAGAACTTGTAACACAATGCAATAATTGTCCATATGTTCATTCTAACTCTTTGAGTAGATCAAGATATCATTGATAAACACAATCACAAACATGTCTAGGTATTTCCTAAACACTCTATTCACCAAGTCCATAAATGCCAGCAGAGCATTAGTCAACCCAAATGACATTACCATAAACTCATAGTGACCATACCGGGTTCTAAAGGCCATTTTGGGAATATCATCCCCTCTCACCCTCAATTTGTGATAACCCGAATGAAGATCAATCTCAGAGAAATAACTAGCCCCTTGAAGTTAGTCAAACAAGTCATCCATTCTCGGAAGAGGATACTTGTTCTTGATGGTCACTTTATTCAATTGATGATTATCAATGCACATTCTAAGAGACCCATCTTTATTTCTAACAATAAACATCGGAGCACCGGAGAGATACTCGATTGGATGAAACCCTTATCTAGCAAATCATTTAGTTGCTCTTTCAACTCTTTTAACTCGGCAAGAGCCATTTTATAAGGAGGGATAGAGATATGTTGAGTGTCCCGTAAAAGGTCAATACCAAAATCTATTTCCCGCTCGGGAGGAATATCGGGCAAATCATTGGGGAAAACGTCCATGAACTCATTCACTACCGAAACTAACTCTAGAGAAGGGGTTTCAGATTCAACATCCCTCACCCTAACAATATGGTAAATAATCCCTTTAGAGATCATCTTTCTAATCTTAAGAAAAGAGAAAAGTTGACCTCTAGGCATAGAATTTCCCCCCTTCCACTCTAAGATAGGGTCATTTGGAAATTTGAACCTAACCACCCGGGTCCTACAATTGATAGAGGCATAACATCCATGCAACCAATCCATACCTAAAATCACATTAAAGTTTAACATGTCCAACTCTACCAAATCAACCAAACTAACTCTATCGAATAAGGAAATGGGACATCCCCTATAGACTCTCTTATCCACCACCGAGTCACCAACTGGGGTAGTGACCGAAAAAGGTTCTACTAGCACTTTGGGGAGTATATCAAACTTCATGACCACATAAGGTGTCACAAAGGACAAAGTACCACCGGGATCTAACAAGGCATACACATTAATAAGAAAGACTTTTAACATACCAGTAACCACATCCGGGGAGCTCTCTTGGTTACCTCGGGATTGAAGGGCATAAAGGCAGTTTTGCTTTGGGGCATTGGCGTTTGAACCACTCGCATGAGCTTGTTTATCTTCTCTTCCCTTAACCTTTAGCATCAGACAATCTCTCATCTTGTGGCCAATGTTCCCACAATTAAAACACCCATCAGTGCCAACTAGGCACTTACCATCATACTTTCTTCCACATTTTGCACAATTAGGACTAGCCACATAAGAACCACCACTATTACCTCCTTGAGGTTTAGGGTTGGAAACCCTATCCTTGTTGACCCTTGGAGCACTAGAGGAACCTTGGTTGGAAAACCTTTGTCTAAACCTTAGACGACCTTGCCCATCAGACCTAGCATTGGACAAGTTCCGATCACCGGTTCTAGCTCTTTTCCCCTCTCTATTCTTTTCCTTGAGTTTCTCCTCCACAATTTGTTGTTCATGGACCATGATACAAGACATGTCCATGTAACCAATGAGCATGGAGGTACGACAATCTTTCACCACCATATCAGAAACAAACTTATTCATCTTAGCCCTCGAATCCACAACCATAGATGGAGCATACTTAGACAATTGAGTAAACTTTAGGGAATAGTCCTTCACACTCATACTTCCATAACGTAGGTTAATGAACTCTTGACCTCAACTCTAGGGGAAATAATCTATCAAGAAATGTCGATTTGAACAATTCCCATTCAACCGGGCCCGCTCATATGGGTCTTTCACTCTTCCACTACTCATACATACTTGAGCAACAACTTTTAGTTGGTAAGTGGTTAACTTTGCCTTCTTTTCCGAAGATACTCCCATAATAGCAAGAACTTTATAAACCTCGTCGATGAACATTTGAGAATCCTCTTCCACGTTGGAGCCATAAAATTTGGGAGTGTTCATTCGAGCAAAATCCCCAACTCTTGAAGCTGTCGAATTAACATTAGGATTCACCAGAGTTACAATAGATCTGTTGGGCTGAGCCATCACAGCTTGATCTTGAGTTGTCAAAGTTTGGGCCAATATTTGAAAAGTTGACCTAACCTCCACATTCGACATAGCCGAAGGATCAATCAGAGCTTGGGGAGCTTCTTGATTCACATTGTCCTCTTCCATCCTTCTAGCATTAGTCCTTCATGTATTCATATCTTAAAGACACAAGAGAAGGATTATGAAAAGAAATCTTCTAGAGTTAACCTCTAAGGCACGACTTAAGAGTAACGAAGAAGTGAAAATTCCTAAATATCTTGTAGCCTCTCATTCATAGGTGTCGCGCACTTCACACTCATTAACAAAACTCTACTAGACATTGCTTATGATACAGAATCCTAAATCATTCTTATTCTTACCATGTTTTTCACGACCCAGGGTACCCCCTAGATGTGATAAGGCACATAGAACCCTGAAGGCTCCATGTAAGCCACTTAGCATATTATAACATAAGCAATAGAACAATAAGAGTAAAAACACATTTCAAGTCTAAAATTTTCATTTAAAGAAAATCATAAGTCTAGACTCTATGTTTCAGCATAGCCATCTATTACAATATTCGGATGAGAAAGAGGGGTACAACCCATACAACATAATCCGAAAAGAAAAACACGAAAGAAACTACAAAGAGATTATATCCGTCCCCGAATCTTGAGGACTCACCAATAATCTAGGAGAATAAGCAAATCCTAGATTCTAGCCACAACGATTAACACCTTGATAACCGGACCCTACACTTGGGGAAAATTTAGAAAAAGTAGGCATTAGTACAAAAATGCACTAAGTATGATAGCCATGCATAAAAACATTGAAAACATGCTCAAATGGACATTTAGTGGAATGCATGCAATTTACTAAGTGAAAACATCACTTTGAAGATAGTGGAAAAGCATAAGCGATAAACATATTCATTACATAGAGCATCATAACATAAGAGGAACATATCATAAATACCCTCAAAGCATACTTGTGCAATGCATAAATAAGACCCCATAAAACTCACCCATGCTAAGTAAAGCTTCTTGAGTCTATAATTCATAATTCATATTCTTGTTCATATTGTCGTCATAGTGGGAATAAGCCTTAACCGACATAGACCATGTGAGCTTAACATGGAATCTGGTGTATACCCCACACTGAAAACGGGTTGTCCTACTTGCCTGAGGTAGAACCATACTCTTAGCTTAGGTGGATCCATTAGCTAAATACCTATGAGGACACATTGTTTATGGGATAAGGAGATTGCTACTACAAACCCAGACTCAACTAAAGTTGAAGGTTTCCATATCATGAGACATACTTTGGGAACCCAGACTCAACTAGAGTAGAAGGAACCCATTTGGAAAGCCGGACTGTACTAGCATAAAAGCTTCCCTCTCATATTCAACATCCACTCGGTGCTAAGCATTAATTCCGATGAGTTCATATTAAGTCTTGACATAAGTTCATATTTATGGAAGAATGTCTTGACACTCAATCCAACATAAATCATAAGATAGATTATTAGACCATGCGTGAGAATAACCTTTCACCGTCCATGTCTACATATAGATTCAATAGGTGAGAAAGCCTTCCAACCTTAGAATCATCATATTGTTAGAAAACCATTCACATCATATCATATCCATGTATAAGTGTGTATATGAGAATAACCTTTCAACAACACAACAACTAGATCATGATCATATTCACTTTACTCTCAAAGTTTTCTTAAAGCATATACTAAACTTATAAATCATGGTTAATATCATATTTTTTCCTTTCAAGGATCAAAGCTCTTATTGAATCAACATATCTAGAATTAACTACATTAGATATGGATAATTACATAATTCAAGTTGTTCAATTACTACAAGCATAATCTCATAATATCCTTCTTTCATCCACAAATCCACATCACAAGATCATAATTGGGAAATATGATCAATTCAATCATAACATAAATTAATTCAAGCATTATAATCATTTTTGAAAGGAAGCCATGGTTTTGGAATCAAACCCTAGCTTTTGGGGATTTCTATCTTTGAAATTGGGGTTTTGAAGAGGATCCATGGATTAAGGCTATCCATGGATGAAGGACTACTGTACCTTAGCAATGGAATCTAATGAATTTGAGACGAAAACCTTATTCGTTGAACCCTAGCTCTAACTTCCTTCTTCTTTTTCTTCTTCTTCTTCTTCCTTGAAGTTTTAGAGTGAGAATTTTCTTTGTAGAGGATAAAGTTTTGGGACCATCTTTGGGTTTTAGAAATAATGACGTAATTGACTTAGTTTAGTGAATTAAAATACTTATATAGGTGATCTAATTTAACCTAAAATGACCTCACTTAGTTCTTAATTAAAATCGAAAAGCCCCAAAATACCCATAAGCTTAACTGCCAAAAAGCAATTCTAGGCGTGAACCACGAACCCCTGACCTACGGACCATGTATGGAACCACTACCCGTCTTGGTTGGGCTTGGTTTGTGGTCAAAGACTTTGGCCCTTACATACGGACCGTGGTTGGACCCATGACCCGTGTTGGTGAAACCTGGGTCGGGGTTCAAAGGAAGTGAAATGCATGACTGACCTACGATCCCCCTCATTCACGGTCGTGGACTGACGTACGAGGTATGGGTCCCCTCCGAGGTCCACTGCCCAGGACATTTTCTATGGTCTTTCTCAAGGACCCATGGATGGTCCTTGGGTGTCATGCCTTGACTTTCCAACACGGAACTCTTTATTTCTAAGTATGGAGAGTTATGTTTATGACTCTAACCCTCTTATTAAGCTCTAGTTTAGCCTGCTAGTTTTTGGGGTGTTACACTATCGACAATTGAACAAATTGTCTATTAAGAACAAGTATCCTCTCCCAAGGATTGATTATTTGTTTGACCAACTTCAAGGGGAAAGTTATTTCTCTAAAATTGATCTCCGATCGGGTTATCACCAATTGAGGGCGAAGGAAGAAGATATTTTGAAGACTGTTTTAGAACCCGATATGGTCACTATGAGTTTCTGGTAATGTCGTTTGGGTTGACTAATGCTCTGGCGACATTTATGGACTTGATGAATAGGGTCTAGAAATACCTTGATATGTTTTTTATTGTGTTCATCAATGATATTTTTATACTGATCATTTGAGGATTGTGTTGCAAATCCTTAAGGTACAACAACTCTTTGTGAAGTTTAGCAAGTGTGAGTTTTGGTTAAGGTCGGTAGCTTTCCTTGGTCATATTGTTTCTAGCAAAGGTATAGAGGTAGATCCTAAGAAGACAGATAAGGTCAAGAGATGGCCTAGACCTCTATCACCTTCGGACATTAGGAGTTTCTTGAGTTTGGCCGATTATTATAGATGATTTGTTAAGGGTTTTTCTTCTATTGCCTCTCCATTGACGACTTTGATTCAAAAGAAGTCTAAGTTTGTATTGTCCAAATTATGTGAAAAGAATTTTCAAGAGTTGAAATATAAACTTACTTTCACTCACTTTTTGACTTTACCGAAAGGAACAAATGATTTTGTGGTATATTGTGATGCCTCAAGAATGGGGTCGGGATGTGTGCTTATGCAAAATAGAAAAGTTATTGCCTATGCTTCAAGGAAACTTAAGGGTCATGAGAAGAATTATCCGACCCACGATCTTGAATTAGCGGTGGTGGTTTTTGCCTTAAATAGATGGAGGCATTATTTGTATGGTGTGCATGTAGATGTGTTCACCGACCACAAAAGCTTGCAATGTGTTTAATCAAAGAGATTTGAATCTTCGCCAAAGAAGGTGGCTTGAGTTATTGAAGGATTATGATATGAGTATTCTCTATTACCCCGAAAAGGTGAATGTAGTAGCGGATGCCCTTCGTAGGTTGTCTATGGGTAGTGTTGCTCACATTGATGATTATAAGAAGGAATTGGTACGAGAGGTACATAGATTGGCCCGTTTGGGTGTTCGATTGATGGACTCCACCAAGTGTGGTATTATGGTTCAAAATGATTCCGAATCATCTATAATATGTGTTGTGAAAGCTAAATAATATTTTGATACGACTTTGGTAGAATTGAAGGAAGTTGTGCTCAAAAAGTCTGTTGAGGCATTCTCTCAAAGAGGAGATGGAGTACTTATAGACCAAGATCGATTAACTGTTCCAAATGTTGATGACTTAATGGAGCAAATCTTGACAGAAGCCCATAGTTTTTGCTATTCCATTCAACCGGGAGCCACCAAGATGTACTGTAATTTGAGGGAGATCTATTGGTGGAATGGGATGAAGAAGGATATTTTGGGATTTGTGGCTAAGTTTAAAAATTGCCAACAAGTGAAGGTTGAGCATCATAAACCGAGAGATTTATCCCAAGACATTAGCATTCCTATTTGGAAGTGGGAAGAAGTGATTATGGACATTATAGTAGGGTTGCCATGTACTTGGCGACAATATTATTCAATTTGTGTTATAGTAGACCGAATGACGAAATCGACCCATTTAATTCCCATCAAAGTTTGTTATGTGGCGAAGACTACGCCAAGTTGTATTTGTGGGAAATGGTAAGGTTAGATAGGATACCAATGTCTATTATCTTTTATAGAGGTACTAAGTTTACTTCCCAGTTTTGGAAGTCATTCTAGAGGGGTTTTGGCACGAAAGTGAGACGTAGCACAACCTTTCACCCACAAACTAAACTGATGGGCAAGCGAAACGAACGATCCAAACTTTAGAGGATATGTTGAGAGCATATGTCATCGATTTTAAGGGAAGTTGGAATGATCACGTGTCATTGATAGAGTTCGCTTATAATAATAGTTACCATTCTATTATTGGTATGCCTCTCTTTGAAGCTCTTCATGGTAACATGTGTAGATCTCCTATAGGGTGGTTTGAAGTGGGTGAGGTTGCCTTGATTGGACACGAATTAGATCATGAGGCAATAGAGAAATTCTGGCTCATTATAAAATGGTTGAGATCGACCCAAAGCCGAAAAAAGTCCTATGCTGATGTTAGAAAGAGAGACCTTGATTTTGAGGTTAGTGATTGGGTCTATTTGAAAATCGCACCCATGAAGGGTGTGATGATATTTGGGAAGAAAGGGAAACTTAATCCCCAATACGTAGGCCTGTATCAAATCTTGAGACGTGCTGGTAAGGTTGTTTATGAACTCGATTTGCCAAATGATTTGGCAATGGTGCATCTGGTGCTCCATATCTCTATGCTTAAGAAGTGTGTTGGAGATATGACATCCTCAGTTCCCCTATAGTGCTTGGGGTTGATGAAAGTCTCTCTTATTTAGAGGTACCGGTGGAGATCTTGGACCGGCAAGTTAAGAGATCGAAAAACAAGGAAGTTTCTATGGTGAGGGTATTGTGGAGAAATCACTTAGTTGAGGGTACCACTTGGTAGGCTGAGGCTGATATGAAGTATCGATATCATCATCTTTTTCCTTATACTCTAGCTTGAGGTAATGAGGTTCCTCTTGGTTTGTTTTATGATGTGGAGTCATGTGTTTTAGATGTTCTTGTGATTACCTTATGTTACGCATGTTTATGAAAACTTGTGTTTTGATAGAAAATGAGTTTATATGATTGATTTTCCTCATGTTGTAGTGCATTGAGTATGAGTTTCCTACAGACTTTATAAGATGAATTGATAAAAATGTTTTAGATATGCTTTTTGAGATTGAATTGCATATGAGCTCCATGAGATTGTGTTGAGCATTCTTTTATGTTTGGAGAATGTAATTACTTCTTGAATATAAGAAATCTAAAAATTTCATGCATATTGAGTTGTTAGATGCGGTTCCTAGTTCCTTGATATGGATTGACCATGTTTTGCTTGGAGATGAAGTACGTCCTTTCTTGTGTATATTTAGATAATTTGCATGCATGATGGGCTGCTAGTGTTGACTCTTTACTTCCGAAAGGTGTCAAGAAGCGTCATTTGAGGACGAATGTTCCCAAGAGGGAGATAATGTAACACCCCGAAATCTAGTAGGCTAACCTAGGGCTAAGTGAGAGGGCTAGTGTAACACCCCGTATCCGAGAAAGGGATAATGATGAAATTTTGGGAAAATTGCAGGTGTCATCCACGGCTTGACCTACGGTCATTCCACGGTTCATGGTCTGCTCTGTGGTTGAGGCCCTGAAATCCTAAGTTTCTCACCATGATCGATGAATGACTAGGACATTAGGTTGATCGACGGTCCGTCGGTCGGGTTCCGTCAATCGTGGACTGACAACTATTTTCAAGGGAAGTTGGTTCTTTTCTGATTTTAATTAAATCAAAGTGGTGGTGTTTTCCCTAAGTCTATAACACTTATATAAGTATTACCCCCAAAATCCCCTATTCAAGTAATTCTCTCAAAATCCCAAAAAGAACTCCCAAAACTAATTTAAAATATTCTCTCTCTAGACGTTGGAAGAAGAAGGAAGAAATTAAAGCTAGGCCACGTTCAAGTCTCCAATCATCAAGCTTGTGTGGTCTTTGTAATCAAGGTATGATGGCTTTTCATCCATGGGATCCTTTCTTCCATGGAGTCCCGTAGATTTCCACAATTGTGAAGATGAAATCCCCAATTCTAATTAGGGTTTCTTCCAATATTGTGGGTAGTGATGAATGTTGATCCAATTGAGTGGATAATGATTGTTTATGATTGAATGATATTAAATCATGCTTTAAGATGAAATTACATGTACCCATGCCTAGCCTATGTTTCTAGGTTACGTTTGAATTAATAAAGTTGGGTTGATGCCATGATGGGAATCTTTGTGGGTTTAGTTTTATCCATATAGGATTGATGAATTATGATGATAGTTGCTTTGAGAGTAAAGCTTATGATATTAATTGTAGGTAATTGATCTTGGTGTTGTGGAAGAGATACTTACCACATGAATTGATTAAGTATGAATGTATGAATGTGAAGGGCTTTCTCACATGAATGATTCTAGGTTGAAAGGATTGTTCACCTAAAATGAATCTCGACTAACAAACTATGTAATTGATGAGGCTATAGGCAACTACTCAAGACTCCATAAGAAAGGATATGAGGTGATTTCCCACAATCCTTATTATTGAACAATAGGCGAGACCCTATGTTCTTACTATGATGAATGGACTCGTGGACATTCATATCAATTGCCATCTTCAGACCGAAGATGCAAGCTTCATACTCTGCCATGTTGTTCTTGCATTCAAATCAGAGTTTAGCCGCCATAGGATAGTGCTGACCGGTTTCTGACACTAAGACCGCTCTGATTCCTTTCCCTTGATGATTCGCCGCTCCATCAAAGAACACTCTCCAACCAGGGTATGCTTCAGAAATATCATCACCAACAAATGAAACTTCCTCATCGGGAAAATAAGTCTTGAGCGGTGCATACTCTTCAATAACTGGATTCTCCGCAAGATGATCAGTCAAGGCTTGCGCCTTTATCGCCTTCTAAGTCACATACACAATGTCAAACTCACTCAAAAGCATTTCCCATTTAGCCAACTTCCCGGTCGGCATTTCTTTCTGGAAAATATACTTCAACGGGTCCATCCTGGAAATAAGGTATCTGGTATAAGAAGATAAATAATGTCTCAACTTTTGAGCAATCCAAGTCAAAGCACAGCACGTTCTCTCCAAAAGAGTGTAACGAGCCTCATATGGATTGAACTTTTTGCTCAGGTAATAAATGGCTCGCTCTTTCTTCCCAGTTTCGTCATGTTGACCAAGCACGCATCCCAATGCATTATCTGAGACATACAAATATAGCAATGACGGACTCCCTTCTCGCGGAGGGACCAACACCGGCGGATTGGACAAATAGTTCTTGATGGCATCAAAAGCAGTTTAACGTTCTCCGGTCCACTTGGTCGAGACATCTTTTTTCAATAACTTAAAGATGGGATCACACAACACGGTGGATTGAGCTATGAACTGGCTAATGTAGTTCAACCTTCCTAAAAAACTCATCACCTCTTTCTTGGTCTTCGTAGGAGGTAATTTTTGAATCGCCTTGATCTTGGAAGGGTCAAGCTCAATGCCCCTCCTGCTGATTATAAATCCCAACAACTTGCCAGCTGGCACTCCAAAAGCACACTTGGCGGGATTTAACTTCAAATTGTATTGGCGTAAACGATCAAAAAATTTCCTCAAGTGAATCAAGTGATCCGAACTCTTGCGGGACTTGATTATGACATCATCCACATATACTTCGATCTCTTTGTGAATCATATCGTGAAAGATGGTTGTCATGGCCCTCATATAAGTAGCACCAACATTCTTGACACCAAATGGCATCATCAGATAATGATATACGCCCTAGGGAGTGATGAAAGCTGTCTTTTTTGCATCTTCTTCGTCCATCAGGATCTGGTGGTAACCCGCATAACAATCCACAAATGATTGCATCTCATGCTTAGCACAATTATCAATGAGGATGTGAATGTTTGGCAATGGGAAATTATCTTTCAGACTAGCTTTGTTGAGATCTCTGTAGTCAACACAAATTCTGATTTTTTCGTCTTTCTTGGCAACCGAAACAACATTACCTAGCCAAGTCGGATACTGCATCACTTCCACTACTTGGGACTCGATCTGCTTTGTAATCTCCTCTTTGATCTTCAAACTCAACTCAGGCTTGAACTTTCGAGTCTTTTGTCTTACTGGATTGAAATCTTGATTGATCGGTAACTTGTGGGACACCATATTCGTGCTCAGTCCTAGCATGTCTTTATAAGACCAGGCAAATACATCAATGTATTCTCTAAGCAAACGAACTAGGTCTCTTCTTTGAGTTTCGTTCAAATGGACATTAATTCTGACTTCTCTGACACAATCCTCATCTCCGAGATTCACAGTTTCAGTTTCTTCAATATTTGGCTTGTGTTGATTCTCAAATTGTCGAAACTCTTCAGCAACATGTTCAGGTACCTCATTTTCCTCTTCGTATTTCTTGGACTCATCATTACCTGCCTCATTTTGTTCACTCGGTTCATGACATGACAAGACATTGGCAGGTTTTAAATTAATATTACTGAAATAATAAACAAAAAAAGTTAGGAAAGTAAAATATAAACAAATAAGTAAACAAACAAATTTTGATAAAAGAGGTTTTTCATTTAAATTGAAAGAGAAGCACAAACTTTGGCCATGGCCGAGGGCCATTTTTCCTTTTTAAACATCACAAGGGAATTTAAAATCTTCAAACAAATAACATTTGCATAAAGGGTGGGTCTCGGGTTTCTTCTGGACTACCACCGATTTTAAAACAAACAAAGACGCATGTCTTTTCTACCCAGATGAGCGGGAGATCAGGAGTGGTGTAGAGATCCAGTTCTGCAATCGCTCCTCAGGTTCTGCATCACGGATGCCTGATGTCCCAGCCTCTTCCTCGATGACCGTATCAATCTCCTCAAAAAGGCCCCAGATTCCTTCCCCGAGACCAACGTCATTGAAATTTTCTCGTACCGGAAATGACTGGTACAGATGAGGAATTGGCCTAGCCAATGCTTGATCAACACTCTCGCTCTTCATCTCTACTTCGTCGTCTGTTGGGACATATCTCAAACCAAACTTTGCTCCTTTGGTGGGAATTTGAATAGGCTCGACGATTCCTTGAAAGTGCTTCCCCAATCTGAAACCTGGTTCAAAACCATTTGGAGCATGAGAGTAGCAATCATCTTGTACACGGCAGGCATAGGAGGCTGTGGAACCAAGTCATCACTGGTGGCATTTACCAGCTCCACCGTGTAGAAATCACAACCTCGAGAGACATCATTAGCGATCGGTGCATACCAATTGGAATTACTCGTTTCACCATAAATGAGCAATTTTTTGTCCTTCCAAACAAACTTCATTAGTTGGTGAAGGGTAGAAGACACAACCCCAGCCATATGAATAAACGGTCTTCCCAGAAGCAAAATGTAACTGGTGTTGATATCCAACACCTGGAACTCCACATTAAAATCCGCAGGACCCACCTGAATATCCAAGTTTACCGCACCCAATGTGTCTCTTGCACTCCATCAAAGGCCCTCACATTGACTTGGTTCTGGTGAAGCTTTCCCAAGTCGAATTTCAGCTGCCTCAAGTCGAAAGTGGGCAAATATTAAGACCAGATCCGTCATCGACCAAGACGCGATTAATTATCTTGTCTCGACACATACAGGTGACGTGCAGAGCTTTGTTGTTCATCCTCCCTTCAAACGGCAGCTCTTCGTCACAAAAACTTATTCGGTGTCCTTGGATGACCTGGTTTATCATGGCTGCTAAATAGGCACTGTTAGTACCCACAGGCACATAAGTATCATCCAAAGCCCTCATCAGAGCCTACCTATGTAACTGCAAACTCATCAATAAGGCCCACACAGAGATCTGAGCTGGCGTCTTCTCCAAATGCTTCACAATCGAATAATCTTTCCGCTGTATTTTTCTCCAAAACTCCTCAGCCTCGGCTTCACTGATCGGCCTTTTTGTTTGTTCCTTCTTCTGCCCCCTTTGGGCCAATTCTTCCGGTGTGTAACACCTGCCAGATCTGGTCACGCGTTAAGTACCAGTCATTTCAATCACAAATTTTGGTCGGGTAAGAGTTTCTCTCAGCACTTAGGGTAACAGCCTTCTCCGGTGTCAGAATCACAAACTTCTTCTTCTCTCTGATGCTCAACGAAGCTACAGCCATTTCCAGTTCATCAGGAACACTCAGAACTATTGCCCTTTTCATGCACCAATCATCATCTGTCTCTATCATATTGATAGCGACGCCTCCATGATTTGGCAAAGGGTTACTACTGATATTGGGCGCGACTGTCTGAAGAGAGACCACATTCTGGTCAATCAGGTCTTGGATCTTATGCTTCAGGTTGATGCAGTCCTCGGTATCATGTCCAACACTGTTGGAGTGATACGCGCACCTCTGATCAGGTCTGTAAAACTTTGAGCTAGTATCAACCGGCTTGGGACCCACTGGATGAATATATCCTGCTGCAGTTAATCGCTCAAACAACTTTGTTCGGCTTTCAATAAGCGGAGTGAAAATTCTAGCAGGCTTCTTCTCAAATCTAGGACGGGAGGGATCGTAATTGCCTTGTTGAGGGGGAGGCATTTGGCGATAATTTGGGGCATTCGGACGGGGGGCATGATAACTGGGATATGAGTTGGTTTGATAATTTGGTTGTTGAGCTTGTTAGTTCGAGGGGGTATTATGGTAAAGTGAAGCTGGGGTTTGGTACATTGGGGGAAGCGTTTGGTAATTCGTCTGAACGTTGGCACAGTTGGGGGCGGTTTTTCGGTAGTGATGAGATGGAGTCTGGTAAACTGGAGGGGGAGTTTGGTAGATAGTAGGGGGAGTTTGGTAAATAGTAGGGGGAGTTTGGTAGTTAGGAAGGGGAGTATTTTGATAGCTAGGAAGAGGGGTATTTTGGTAACTGGGGGAGGGGTATTCTGGTAATCATCATGTGCATAACAAGCTGGGTATGAACTCTGTGAAGGTCGAGAACGACCTTGATATGATGAGGATTTCCTTGGGGTCTTCTTCCCCTCATAGGAGATAGAAGATACATCCTCTCTTTTCTTCTTCAACAAGCCCGAAGATCCGGGCGAGGCAGAAACACGGGCAATCTTCCCAGTCTCAGTCTATCTTCGATAGTCTCACCTACCTTGACTATCTCAGCAAATTTTGCTCTAACGAGCAACATAATTCTGTCACAATATTTGGGGTCTTGCACCCGCACAAATACTTCAACAATTTCCTTTTCTGACATAGGAGTTCTAACTCTAGCTGCCTCATTTCGCTATCTATATGCAAATTCTCTGTAACTTTCGGTCGACTTCTGCTTCATCTTCTCTAAGGAGTAACGATCAGGAACGATCTCCATATTGTAGGCGAATCGTTCGATGAAATCCTTAGCCAGAGCGTTCCAACTAGACCACTGTCTCATTTCATGAGACGTAAACCATTCTAGAGCCTCTCCTCTCAGACTTCGGCTAAAGAACCACATTAACAAAGTTTTGTCTCTCCCAACTCCCACGAGTTGGTCACAGTAGGCCCTCAGGTGTGCTAAAGGGTTCCCCGTTCCTCCAAAGATGTCGAATTTTGGCACCTTGAACCCTTTCGGGAGGTCCAAATTCGGATGAATGCATAGGTCTTCGTAACTCAACCCAACAACCTCGGGAATGCAGTTCAACTCCTTCATGGCTTTTCTAATTTCCTCCATCATATCTGTCTTGGCGGTCTCTTCATTTGACCTCCACTCTCTCTCTCTCTCCTCAAAGTGGTCGAGCTCCGAAACATGGGAGTCATACTCGTTGGGGACTGGTATTTGGAAAGCGGCTTTTTGCGATAGTGGTGGAGCAATAGAGGGACTCTGGCCATTTAAATGGGCATGATAGTTTTGGGGAAAAGTCTGGGGATTGGTATACTGGTTTTGGTGAAGAAGGGAAGTGCGTAGGTTATTAGCGTTTTGGTTGTGGGGGGTAGGCCAATTTGGTGGTTTGCATTAGCGGGAGGGAAGGGTGCTTGGAGGTTGGTTTTTCGGGGTGGGGGTGGTGTTTGATAAGAGGCTGAGGCGTAATAAGGGTTTTGGGTGGTAAGGTCAATGATGGAGGGATTACGAGCAGGACTTGAAGACGTGTTTTGAGCTTGTTCCACGTTAGGAGGGGAAGTTGAGCTGGAGGTCTTCCGTCTGGTTGAGTGTTGACAGCAAAAATCGGAGGAGGCAAATCTTGACTTTTCTGCATCTCGACCCTCATCTCAGCAATTTGTTGCATCAACAGCAGGATCAGTTTATTCTGATCGACAAGGACGGGCTGAGCCACCACGACATCAGTAAGGCCCGTTTCTTCGTTGTTATCACCCATTGCTGCTTTTCCCTTTTGTGAACTTTGACTGGGAAAGGAATCTATAAGCCGTTTTGATCTGGTAAAATAGGGGTGTTCAGCCAGTGTATCAACATAGATCCGTTCTAACTACCTATAGAGAAAAACAACTTAAAGGCAAATCTGTCAGTATTAGTTCTGGATGAATAATGCAAGATATCACATAGAAAGCAGGTAAACACATAAGAGTTTCTTCGTTTGAGGACACGTTAACCCACGAGTAACGTGGCCTAATCTTTTGAACAAGCAGGAATTTGCCCATTTTATTTTGGGGCCAGCGACTCAGAAAGGCTAAATTGCGTTAAGCTAAGGTCATCTTGGTGCATCTTCTGGCATCTATTGAACTGAACTCAATGTTTCCTTGTAGAATGAAAGAGGGGGAAAAGAAAATTTGAAAAAGATAGGGGCCGGGCCGTGAAAGGCCGCCTACGTATCTCCGAAGGAGAATTCAGGCCCTACGTAGTTCGAATACAAAGGAAAATTTCATTTTCACTCATTCATTTCTGGTGATTACAAGGAAAGTGAAAAATAGATAATAAAGCTCCTAAAAGATAGATGGTGCCTTCACCGAAGTTCCTTCCTCTGACTGTTGTATTAGTCACGGGGGACAAACTCAACTTGAATCTTTCCCATGTTAACAAGGGATTCCACGTCATAGCGAAACCTGAGGCACCTTCCAATGTTGTGATCGATGGCATCATGATAAGGGCAGGGCTTCCAGATCTCAATTCCAACGGGATCGATTGCTTCGTCATCCTTTCTGATAGAGGCCAAGACTCCTTTTTGAACTAACAGACTGTAGATGTCCAGCAAAGTGTTCTTGAAAGGCGTGAAGTAGTGACAATAAAACAAAGTGTGCTCAGTGACCGGCATACTAGGCTCCTGTTGGTCACAAGTAAGGACGGTGTTCCCACCCCACATATATGGGATCTCCCCAATGTTGATCAGATTGTAGATTGCTGCCTTAAGCTCCACACATTCCTCTATAGTGTGTCCTCTTTGGTTCGGATGGTAGGCACATGTCTTTTGAGAGCTTTCATGCCCAAACCCAAAAGTGGTTCCCTCGAGAGGCTTCAGCATATCTGACGCCTTAAGGTGCTCGTAAATGAGAGCACACAACACGACTCTTGTCCCCACGCTATGTGTCCGCTCATAAGCTGGGAGAGTGATTTTTTGGTCTCTTTCTTTCAGACGTCCCAGGAAGGGAGGCATATAAATGATTTCCTCATCGGCATCTTCTTCAGTAGCTTCAGGGTGAGTGTCTTCGAGACCACTATTTACTTCTTGATTGAAGAAAGAGCATTTCCCGCATATCTTCTGAAGTCTCATAGTTATGTCTTTCTTGAAGACGTCATGTTCCTTCCGCACAACAACAATCCTTTCACTTATAACATCACATTTCGTCCTCTTTGCTGCTTGTCCGACCGTGGTGGCAAACTCCACTTCTATTCTCATTTCTCTGGTTTCTTGGATCTCTCGCCTGAGCCGCTGCAATTCCATCCTCAAATCCTCCTCGGTTAGCTCTATGTCGATACCCTTGCCTTTTCCATCTTATCGGCAATTTCACCTTTCCTGAGATGATAGAGTAGTATTTTAGGATTTGGGTGGTAGGATTTTATTTCTGGCTGAGAAACTCAAGACTCATGTAATTTTGGTCGGACATTTTGGTAGTGACTTGTATTTGGATATTGTAGGAATTTTTTGGAAATTTTTGAAAAGGAGTGGGTTAAGGGTGTCCTCATTCAAAGCAATGTACCACATAAACAGTTAAAGCACACAAGTAAACAGACAAATATTGCATCCTAAACATGCATGTGACCCTTTTGTGCCAAGGGTAGGCCTAGCGAATTGAAGGATGTTTATGTCTTTTTAAGCCAATTCATTATCCCCAAAATATTTCATTAATAACATTCAAAAATGTTTGACAAACATAAAATTAGGGAAAAGAGTTCAAAAAATAAATTACAAGACAAAGTACAAATAAAGTAATCCCACGCAAGGGATGATAACAAACTTCAAGCTCATCCTGATCTTTCACCAAGTCTGCTCCTCTTGGCTATGCTAACCTCTTCCCACATAGAATATTTGTTCGCCCATAGGTGATCTCTTGCCAACCGAGCCCCTTCTTGATGTCTGAACCTCTCGACCGACTGAATCTGCTGCTCCATGCTATCATTTAATTCTGACATACATTGCTTGAATTTTTGTAGCTCTTGTTTCACCTGAGCTATGACTTTGGCGTCTTCTGAGTGTCGACGTTGATGCTCTAACTCATTCCTATCAAACTTCTCTTGGAGTTGATGAAGTCGAATTTCATGCTTGGCTCCAACATCTGCAATAATATGGGGAACGTTTGGACCAGGTTCGATAGTTCCAGCGAGACTCTTCTTTAACCATTCTTTGTAATCCTTAGAACATTCCGGACGAAACCTATTTGGCACCGGCTCACCCAATACCCTTCAAGTCTTCCATAATTGAAGCATCTTTTTAGTAAAAGCGACTTCGCCATTTTCATGATCCGTCACAAATCTTGTCATGTCTTCTATCTGAGGAAGCTCTTGTTTCCCTCCTAGTTGTTTTAGTACTCGAGAATGAGCATATGGCCGAGTTCCTCTCAACCCAGCAAATATCAAGTAGGGGGCCCTTCCACTTCGGATCACAATTTATTTTGTTACTACCAAGCTTTGGATAGACCACTGCATGTTTTCCTCTCTCAAACCCTGAAGTCTCAGGTACCAAAACTCTTGGCCTCCAGTCCTGTTGAAAGAATTACGTTACACCAACCAATCGTGACTTTCGAGTCTCTTTTGTCTTTCCAAGGGATCTGGTTCTGTTGGATCATGAGTTTTGATCAAGTGTCTCATCATCCACCATTGAAGTATTAGGTTGCACCCTTGAAAGAAATGTGTGCCACTTTTGCATCTATCCAATGCCCTGTAAATATAAGCAAGGATCATAGGGGCCAAATTGTAATACTTTCTTGCAGACCCGTAGCCTACTCCATTAAAAATAGCATGAGTAACCATTACTACACTTGGATGGATGGTGTAGTTTGGTCCTTGGGGAAAGACATATCGCAAACGTGAAGGGTCGTGTTTCCTTCCATTTTTCTTCCGAAACGAACTCTTTTTTGAACTTCTCGTAAGCTCTTGCACGTCCAAATCGATAATACAACTTCCAAAGTGGAATATTTGACCCGGGAAGCCTGTCCATCCATTCAGCTTTGACGAGTGACAATTTTTCTTTGATTTCGGCAAAATCCCATACTTTTGGAAAGAGAAGATCAATATCGGGTTGGTGTTTCCTCTTGTTGCACATGCCGACACTCTTGTAACTTGCAAGAACGTCATCTATAGTTGGGGTCAACTCTACTTCCCCAAATTGAAATACCATGTTGTCGCTGTTCCAAAATTTCACCATCGTTCCAATCAAGTCGGGGTAAGCCACCATTTTCATTAATGATGGGAGATGGCTTATGTGTCTTTGAACTTTCTTCTCATCTTCCTTATTCATGAATTTCCACCAAACTTGGAGGTAAGGCTCAGATATAGTCACCATTCGGGTTCTCAAAGGCTCAAATGTCGGATTCATCCTACAAGAAAGACAAACAAAGGTAAGTTAACCCCCACCCCCACTTGATAATTGATTTGTTTAAAAATGACATATACATCCTTCAGTTAAAACACATAAGTGTGATTGTCTTTTTATTGGCAAATGGGCCAAATAGACATAAGGTGGGCTTCTAATGGGCCCAACACGCCTTGGGTATTGGGTCGACCTAGTTCAAAATGTGCTAAAGATTGGGATTTGGTTTCGCTCTACGCTAGTTGACTAAGAGTGACTTTGAAAGACTGGGAACCCAAGTGGATAACTTAGGCTGAAATTCACGACAACCATTGGACGCATGACGTACCAATAAATTGTCGATCCTTCCGAAAAGGCTTGAGTATAAAAAGTCCGGTTGCGATTATGCAGAAGCCGTCCTTAATATACTATACATATAATAGGAAGATGCCATGAAATGCAATGACAGTTATAGCAGTTTAAGCACTTTAAGCACAGATAAACAATTCAACAGTCAATAACAATTAATCACACAAGTCAAATCTTATGGTTAGAACTTAATTAAGTCCCCAGCGGGGTCGTCATTTCTGTTTTACTCGAAAAGGTAAATAAAAGAAAAATGACTAAGTTTTGGAAAAATCAATTAAACTTATGATTTAAGAGAAATCGAATTTCCAAAGGAACAGAGTCGCCACTTAATTTTTAGTAAAGAATCAAGAAAAATACAAGACTTTTCAAAAGACTTAAATAGATAAAATCAATTAAAAAAGGGTTCGAGTTCAAATGTACATTCCAAGAAGGTGTTAGGCCCTCAGAATGCCTGCTAACTCGCGGTTGACCGACGATTTGACCAAAATGATTTTGACTAATTTTAAAATTTTAACTTAAGTAAAAGAATTCATTTATTTTAACTAATTATTTTTTAAAAAAATTTAACAAAATAAAGAACTCACGACTTTGACTAATTTTGAAAGTTTAACGAAGTAAAAGAACTCGTTTGTTTTTAACTAATTATTTTTTAAAAATTTAACCAAGTAAACAGACTCATTTATTTTAACCTATTTATTTTTTACTAAGTAAATGAACTCATTTATTTTAACTATTTATTTAAAATTTTAACTAAGTAAATGGCCTAATGGTTGCTACATGTTCAGGTGCGCAAGGCAAAATCTGCAGAAAATGGTTAGATGCAGAGGTCTACGGACCACAGTTCGTAGTTCATTCTACGGACCGTAAATAGTGTTTTTAGATCCCAGGTAAGTGTCTGAAATTTTACAAATTGTGAAGGAGATATACGGTCCCTATCTACGGACCGTAGATTGACCTATGGACCATAAGGCAGTGCATGAAGAAGAAGAAGGCACAGAAAGCCTCCATAATAGATGAGCAAATGAGGCAGCAGAGGGCCCGTGAGATGGTTACTGGGGCATCGAGTTCTATGCCTGTTTCTGAGGTACTGCCTACTGTCGCGGATAATGTGAGCACCAATGGGGGTGCGGTGAGATCGACAGATAGCACTACTGAAGGTGATGTGAACAAAGATGCAGGCACTACTGAGGGTGACCCCACTGTGCTATAGTGGAATCTGGGAAACCGGACCCACCCGCTTGTTGATGATTCTTCGGTGCTAAGTGCCACAGGTTTGCTTCACCCAAATCCATTAATTTTTACTGCTTTTGTGTGCATTGGGGAAAATTGCACCTATTTTTGTTAGGAGGTGGGGCAAATGGATTGTGAGTGATAGGGTGAAGTCTGAGTAACCTAACTTATAATCCTCTCTTGGGGTTTTCTTGCCTGTGTTCTTTTTCCCCAAGGGATTGCTTAATTTTTGTTGAACCGGCATGTGTAGGATTGTATGTGTAAAAGCATGAGAAAGAATGATAGCATAAGCATGATGGCATGAGCTTGTTAAAAAACTGATACACGTCCAAAGATATTGAAATGTGTGCTAAAAGTTGTAGTCTAGAATAAGTTGAATGTGTCGGCTCTAAGTATGACATAATAATGGTAAATTTGATTTCATGACTTAAGTTAAAGACTTGAACTAGGTAATCTGATAATATGATAATGGAACTGTGTGCCAAGAGTGTGCGAGAATCATTGGTTGTTCAAACAAGTGGTGCCAATATAGATCTTGTTCGGTTAGTCCTGCGAAGATAATCTATTCTAAAGGCTAAGAAGTGATCATAAGCCATTTTTCTGAATAGTCCACTAAATGCCTAAAACAATCCGACCAAATGAAAATGAATGCTCCTGTTGATCCAAATGCTTTGAGCCTAAAAGAGACCATTTCTTTCTAAGCCCGTAATCACCTTCCTATAATCTATCTTTTGGGCCCCAGTCCCTCCTTGGATATGTGCACCTCAACTTAGGTTGAAGGTGGCTAAGAAAGGGAAAATATAAAGAAAATTGGGTATGAAAAGAGTTTGGTGTTTAAAAAGAACAAAAAAAAAGGGATGTGACTTTGTGCGAAAGAAAGTGACCAAAACTAAAGAAAAAAAGAAAAACCAAGAAAAAGAAGAAAAGTGAAAAATAAAAGAGCTACAAAGTCGAAAGTCACATCAATGATGGAAAAGAATCAAGGGAAAGAGGATAAAAAGGTAGGATGTCAAAAATAGGGAAAAAAGAGGTATAAAAGCCTAATGTAATGTCAAGGAGGGAAGAAAGTCACTAAAAGTACCCAATGTACCACACCTGACCCTGATCCTACATTACAAGTTAACAAAGTCCTATAGTGATCCTAGAACCTAGTTGGAGAGTCTAAGCAGTGAAAATAAGGGCAAGCTTATGGTATTGAGCACTACTTGTAATTGAAGTTACTTCTGAGCGTGAGTGTTATGAATCCTTGTACTTGAAATCATATTTATTGTGTGAAAAAAGGGATTCCATTTGAAGTAAGGGCACTAGTGACATTGTTGGAAATTTGGTACCTTGGTGATAGTAGAACAGTGTATGTGGTGAGTTGATTGGTCGACCTGTGTCATATTTTGATCCACACAAATTAGCTTGTTGAGTCTAAGAGCATAGATTTTGCTGCCGAAAAGAGATTTGGGATAGAGAGTCATGTGATTGCTTGTGCTTAAATTGCTTGCTTCTATAAAAGTGTCGTTTAAAGTCTTAGTGTGTCACTTGAGGACAAACAACGATTTTAAGTAAAGGGTGTTGATGTACTGTGAGTTTACGGTATTTTTGATACATTTCACTTGAGAGTTGTGTGTGTCTAGGGCTATTTTGTGTTAGTTTATATGTGTTTTTCTCATGTTTCCAGGGAATAGGTTCAGGCACAGAAACTTGACGACACGACTGAAAGAAGTGCAGAAAAGGGCATCTATGGAGGCAACTTACGGACCGTAGGTCCAGTTACGTCCCCTAGATGATAGTCGTAGAAGTTCAGGAAAGGTATTGCTGAAGATCAGGGAATTCTTGACCAAGTGTGGAACCACGGTTGTGACTTACGGGCCGTAGATTGATCTACGGACCGTACTGTTACTCCGTCAAATCATTCACAGTAGTTCCAGTACCTGATGCTAAAAAAATCCAAGTGTGGCATCACGGAGAAGAGTTATAGACCGTAGATAGAGTTACGGTCCGAACTATTGAATCGTCGATTGCGACAGAGACTTTGCAGATTTTGAAGAAAGAAAAATTGCCTAAGTCATGAGCCACGGAAGGGACGTACGGACCATAGGTCAGTCTCGTAGAATGAAGACGCGTCCTGTAGCTTTATTTTCTTATTTCGTTTCCTTTTTAGTTAGGACTTATTTTTCTATATACAGAGTATGTAAATCTCGTTTTGAGAGGTTAGACATTATTATTTTTGTTCTAGTTTTTGGCTTGGGAGATTAACTGGCAACTTTAGCAATTCTTAATCTCCTAAGCATGTTTTGGTGATTTTTACTTTTAAATTCAAGTTGAAATTATGGGATTATTCTACTCTACTACGTAAGTTCATGATTTATTCTTCAAACATTATGAATTGTTTTCTTGCTAATATGGGTAACTAAATCCACAACTAGGGTTGTGGGAACCATGAGCTATTAATAAAGTATGAATAGTAACTAATTAATTCCCGAATAGTGTTTTGCATGCATTGATAATTCTTTCGTCTAGAAGTCTTTTTAACGGTGCGCAACGTTAGAACGCACCTTGTTGCTACTTGTCGGACCAAGGAGGTAGTTAATAAGAAAATAATTATCAACCTAGATTTAGTGTGATAGTATCTAATAGAATTAATATTGAATGGTGCGAGAGTGAAAAACTAAGTCATACATCGATGTGACGTCTAATATGACGTAATGGTATGGGTTAGTAAATTATATGCATGTAGCTGGACCAAGGTGCGGGGTGAAATTCTCTAAATATCGGACCAATGATTTAGAGATACATAACTTGTCGCTTTGCATGTAAATCACTAGGAAGGGGTTACTATTAGTAGGATTACGGAGTTATAAACTTATGGGGAACACGTACGCCCTAGTTTCCTTCACAATTTGATAACAACAAAAGTTTGAATTTTGCTTACTAATTACTTTCATAATTTCAAAAATTTGTTACACAAATTCCCCCCCCCCCCCGGCCTTTTACTTATTTGTCTCGAAAATACATTGGTTAAACGAATATAATCGTTATTGAACATAAGTCTAAACCATATTCCTCGTGGGGTCCAACCCAACCTACAAGTTGGGTTCTTTACGTGATAACGATCATTTATGCTTCTGAAAAGAGGTGTAATTTGAGCGTATCACAAAACAAAGCTAAAAATCAAGTAAGTATCACTATAACTAACAAGAACAAAATCCAACTTAACTAGAAATATTCAAGTAACACCACTCCCCGGCAGCGGCACCATTTTGACTTGAAGTATCTGTGCTCTTCATCCAATACTAAGAGTCCACGGTCGTTCAATAGTAATATAACCCAACTAGTGTGTTGGGGTCGAGTCCCAAGGGAGTGGTTTGTAATTGAGAATCAATAGAAAAGCTAAAATGTGTTCAAGTTAATCATAGCTATAGACATTTACGAAGAAAAACATGATAAATTAAAGGGTGACACAAGTGTCAATTATCAAACGGGGTTTTGTAAGCAATTATCAACTAAAATGACAACTAAAACGAAAATGCAAATATGGAGACGGGATTCTTGGGATGTGATAGGAATATGGGCTAAAATACACAACCAGGTAAATGCTATTGATAGTAACTCACTGAAATTGGTAACTAGGCTAGACTTTAGTGGGGGTAAATTTTCTCTCGAACAATTTACCCCGAATCAGATCGGTTTCTCTCAAACACCGATAAGCAGCAATGAAGAAAAACCTTCGCATTAGTCCACTCACTCTCTCTCGTTGAATGTGTGGGAGAGGGTTTAGGATTCATTCTCTCGAGCTGAACACACGACAACCCAATAACCACAGACTATCGATTCAGTAGTTTTGGTTTTAAACTTTTCTCTTGAGCAAGTCAAAAACACAAAGATAAAATTGTATTTGCAACTACAACCCCATTTATTTCAACCACAACTACTAAATGAAATCACCTCTAAACAACGAATAAACAATTAATTAGCAATACCCAGCAGTAAATTCAACCCATATTCACAAAATCACACCCCAAGAATTAGGGTTTTAGCTAGACATAGTAAAGCGATAGAAATCGATATCGAAAAGTGTTTCCATCAAATGGGTACGATAAATATAGTCTTTACACACGTCAAGGATGAAGAATCTTCAATACCCACTTCCAATTGCTTCGGAAATGAAAATCTTCAACTCTTCAAATTTAAGGAACATTGTCTCCAAAAACTATGTTCTGAAACTGAGTAATTCTAAAAATTGGTTTCTGAAATATAAAACTTGATTCTAAACTAAAAATTCAAACAGGTATTTATAGTTGTCAAAAAGTGTGTTGCGAAAGATTACTCACACAGTTAGTCGGGATCGTCGATCCACTCGATGATCTGCTCTTTGGTCTGGTTCATCGACTTTCTACATTGTCCTTCAGCAACTTCAAGTTCTATAATATTAGGCGATAAAGTACTGCATCGCGAAATTTTCTCCTTCAAAGTTTGGCACACTGGAACAGTAGGCGAGACCATAGCCCTTCGGCGACTCGCCTAATGGCTAAGGCGATCCTCAGGCTGTCTATTCTTCGCTCATTTTAGCTGTCTTGTTCCTTTTTTCCTAATAGTATCCATGCTTAGTCTCTAACTCCAAATACCTGAAATTCAAGGGTTTTCATAAGTTATTGAGACAACCTATGCATTTGAGGACACTAAATCTATCAAAATAAAACCCTAAAAGAGTCCAAATCGTGAACTCATCACACATCCTGATGAACCCCTCTTTGTTGACCATCTTGGTTGGTCACAGCTTGACTCAACATCTGGATAGTATCCTCGAACTCAACATTGTCCTACCAGGACGACCTCAAATAACTTTTCATGGAGGCATGATCTGAAAAGATACGCACAAGAATGACTGAGAAAGAAGCTTTTATAGAGTTGAACTCTATCGCACAAAAAAGAGTAAGAAGTGTTTTACTCGAAAAGGTAAATAAAAGAAAACTGACTAAGTTTTCGAAAAATCGATTAAACTTATGATTTAAGAGAAATTGAATTTCCAAAGGAACAGAGTCGCCACTTAATTTTTAGTAAAAAATCAAGAAAAATACAAGACTTTTCAAAACACTTAAACAGATAAAATCAATTGAAAAAGGGTTCGAGTTCAAATGTACATTCCGAGAAGGTGTTAGGCCCTCTGATTGCCTGCTAACTCGCGATTGACCGACGATTTGACCAAGATGATTTTGACTAATTTTAAAATTTTAACCTAAGTAAAAAGAATTCATTTATTTTAACTAATTATTTTTTAAAAAAAATTAACTAAGTAAAGAACTCACGACTTTGTCTAATTTTGAAAGTTTAACGAAGTAAAAGAACTCGTTTGTATTTAACTAATTATTTTTTAAAAATTTAACGAAGTAAACAGACTCATTTATTTTAACTTATTTATTTACTACTAAGTAAATGAACTCATTTATTTTAACTATTTTTTTAAAATTTTAACTAAGTAAATGAACTCATTTATTTTAACTTATTTATTTATTACAATTATTATTTTTATCATTTTTATTTATCTTAAGGGGGAATGAACTAAAGGGGGATTTCCTAAAGGGGAATAGTTCATAAAATGTCAACAAGATTGATATAAAAACTAACTAATAAAATATATATACTTTAATTCGAAAATAAAATGAAATGACCACTCTTGAGGAATTTAATTAAGTTAAATCATAAGATAATCAAAGCGTTAGTCAAATATAATAAAATAATAAAGGAGGGAAAGGAAGAGCATGTCAAATTTGGGCCTATTGCTGCGTCTTTGAGCCTCGTTCAGCCCATTTTTGCTCCCAAACCCCTGTTTATACAGCAAAGGTATATCAATGTATATAGGACGTATTTTGATACATTTTTGTGTATATCGGACTGTAGGTCAAATGTGGACGACCCACTTTGAATTTCCAGCACATGTACCATGATTCTAGACCTATATATCGATGTTCTTTCCATGTATATTCATTTATACATCATGTATACTGCCTTCTTTTGTATTTTTTAGGACCTGAAAGTTCAATTTCCAACTCCTTTTTTAAACCTTCGGGAACCTGTATTTCAGCGTTTGCTGGCTGACTCGATGGACAAGAGCATTGGGCCTTTATGGCCCATCCGAAATGCAAGGGATGAGTCCAAACGGACTTGCATGGAGTTTCACATGCAAATAAAGAGAGAGAAGATTAGCATTCACGCTTCAACTAATTCACGAGAATAACATCTTTAGTAAAAATACAATAAGACTAATTCACATATGTGAAAGGGAAATGGAACATACATCCACATATGCAAATAGAGGACAACTAATGAAAAGCATATGAACACTAATTCGGGTGTCATTCTTTCAACATAAACTAAAAGCAATAGAGAAAAATAACAAGAAGTGTTCGGAACTTTTCTCCAAGTTTGATTGGCTTTAAAGAAAGTTCTAAACAAGATTTACATCTACAATATAAGGAGAACAAACTAATTATAAACTAGTATTCAATAGTCATATTATCAAACCAAAACAACCTTGTTCCCTCTAATTTTAAGGATAATAAGCCTAACATTAAACAAATGTAAAGTAAGCTAAACCATGACAATCTAATAAAAAAAAACAAATGAACTACTATTTTTTAACAATTTCAACAAAAGAAACTAACTCCTACAGTGTAAACAAATTTGTTACCACTTAGTGCATTATGCGATGACGAGTAAAAGCATACTAGCAAAACTCCTTTAACCGTAAACAATTGAAGCAAGCCAAACATAATACATAAGATCATGAAGCTGCTGGACATAAAATAAACTGGACACCCAAATTAACACAGTGAACAAAACACATACACAAGCCTAAGATTTATACATCCAATTGTTATCCTTTGTCCAAAAAATCAAGTAAATAGGCGAATGAACCAAAATACATTCAAGTAATAAACTAGTACACAAAATCATATTTAAGAAAGAATCACAAATAGAATAGGGACGGTAATATAAAGATGGATGGAAATAGAGCAAACAAAACAGGTAAATTGGAGCTTAAACAAGTATAAAAACTTAACAGGCATTGTTAGAGATACACTACAGTTTGAACTGGAATCTAAGCCATAATCAGATGATATTTCAGATTAAACTAGACAAGAACAAATTTAAGATCAAATCACAGAAGGAAAGATGCTGGAGAGACAAAGCACTGCTAAATCCAACTAGTTAGACATTGGCTACATATCAGGCAATATAGATCGCTCGAACATGAATCTTAAGGCTACGGTTGCAACAAAGGGACCAAATAGCAAGCTTTTGTCAAGTATGGTTCATACTCAAACAAACAAACTGGACTCACCAACTCAAACCCAGAATGCCTACTATCAGACATCAATAACAAGAGTTACAACATAAGCCTTTTTAAAAGGATAAAGTCGATAGAGTGTTCATAAGAGAAGTTTGAAAACTTCATTCAATTCGAAACACAACATTAACTAAAAAAATTAAGATCAAAAGGAAATTTACCTTCTTTGGAGCAACGAACTGAGACAAAGAGTGAGGAGAGAGCTTTCCAACACCACTGATGAACCTTGGGAGTTTCGATGAATCTCTGTTGAAAGCTTCTTATGAAACGGACGCAAGCCTAAGGGAATTTCTACTTCTGAACCTTCTTTTGGGCAATGAACTAGGGCATCGGCCTCGACTACTCGCTACCTTGGATGTCCACGAATGGTCGAAATAGAAAGGAAAAAAAAAGTTGTTGCAACTCCAAATCAAAGCAGAAAGGAAGATATGTAATTATGGAATACGAGAGACTTGATTTTTTTTTAGATAAATAAGATAAGTGAGCTATAAGAGATGGTGCGGCTGAAAAAAAAAACTCCCTTAAACAAGTTCCAAACGTTCATATTTATAGGCATATTTTCTAGGGTTAACAACTTGAGCGGGAAATACACTTGAATTTGGTCAAAATGATATTTCAAATTTGAACGTTTGAAGCTTTGCCAGGTTCTACGTGACTGAGAAGTTAGTAGCACAAAAATGGAAGAACAAACTCTGTCCATGAATGACAAAGCTTGGAGTCATTCTCAAAATAGAAGAGACGAGAAGAGGGTGCGGTTGGTGAGTTTAGTTAATGGGCTGCTGTGATTGAATGGGAATGATGGAAATGGGCTGAGAATAGGTATTGAGCTGTTGGATTGGAATCTGTTTATTGTTAAAGTTGGATAATTTGGATTGGAGGAATTGGGTTCAAATTTGGGTAGAACAAAAATGGCTAAGTAGATTATAATTGCAACCATATAAAATTTAAAACATAACCGACTTGAATGATTTAGTGAATCTGGCTAGAATCTAAATACGATGAATTAAGATTGATTAATTAACGAGCTTCTTAATCTTAACGAAATAAAATTGTTAACTCAAATGTAAACTAAATAATTTAAAATATAAACTATTATATAACTGAACTAATTAACCAAATATTCAATCTAAACAAAATCTTTTTGAGAGGATTTTTGAATAATCATAAAATATATTAATTATATACATAATTATTATTATTATATATATATATGTGTGTGTGTGCGTGTGTCTAAAAATAATAAAATTAGTTAAAAGTAACTTGAAAATATTTTGAGCTTTATAAAACTAATTATTTCAAATCGTTTGGAATATAGGAAGCTCGATGATTAATTCTTATCGGGGAGGGTCAAAATTGGGTGTCAACAAGAAGGAAGTGAAGTGTTTCCTAAATGTTGTAGCCTCGTAATTATAGATGTGACATGCTTCACATCGATAACCATTACTCTACAGACACGGCTTGATAGACACCCTATGAATTTTCAATTCTATGCTCTAATACCAAGTTTGTCACACCCCGAGCCAACACTGTAGGTGTAACTAAAACTCGAGAACCATCGCTTGTCCCCAAGCGAACCCTTGGCCTGGTCTAACACTCAGTTCCGACTTACTCAAAATAATAGGAACTAAAATGCAAAGGTTAAATCAATTGTTATGAAAGTAAATAACTCATATTTTTTAATAATATCCAACTAGCCATAAGAAGGCAACTCAAGTCTTAAAATTAGAAAGGAAAATGAAAAAGACTCCTCAAAATACTATTGTCTATGAAGAATCTAAATACTGCGAGGGAAGTCGGGACAGGACCCACGAACTCCTAACAAAACAAAACCATAAGGTGAAGCCCTCCGAAAAGCAAGGAGGCTCACAAAAGCTAGTTGGAATGCGATGGGATAAACGAACCGCCGGTTGATGACCCAAAATACTTGTATCTACATCATGAATATATATAGGCCGAATGGCTTCGGTACATTGAATGTACAAGCAAGTAAGCGGAACTCTGAAACATAAATACAAGCTTGAACTGATAAAAAGGAAGACATTCTCATCTCTTTTCAACTCAACTCAGCTTAAGAATACTCAACTCAACTCAAGTATACTAAAATCAACTCAATATAAAATTAATGATAATAAGATGCAATATATAAAGCTTTATAAAAAGTTGAAAAGAACTCAAAATGTATAAAAATACCATTATAAGTTCTTTACTCTTATTTTGGAATATTCTCTCACCGACAACCATCACTATAAGCTACATGATGATACAACGACTCGCCCACACTCCCAGAACATTCCTATACCTTGTTGGGGTATATAAAATCCTCAACTAAATGGATCCCCTAAGCTATGCTTAAAAAACATGAGGAATCATCTAAAGAATATGATCACTTACCCATGTTGTCATACATGGTTTATGAGGATTTTAAGTTCTAAACTCATCCTCATATCAGTGCTCAATACTACTCCCAATAATATATAACTCATGCTCATATGTTTTAAAAACATAACACTTCCTTTATTTGAGATAATTACTCAAAAGATTCTCTTCAAAGAGATAATACTCAAAAACTCCTCATGAACTCGTTCAGAAATCAAGGTTTCCTCTCATTTTAAATGTAAAAGTTTACATACTTGGGAATAAGTAATTCCCTTATACTCATTTTGAAATAGCAAACTCAATTCTCTTCATTCTCATACTCATTTTCTAAAGTCTTAAAACAAGTTATAAAATATTGTAAAAGGTTTCTCAAAATGACTCAAAAAGGTTTCTCGAAGTTTACTCTTAATCATTACTTTGATTTTAAAGGAAGATTAAATAGTTTTGATTAGGACAGATAGGAACTCTCAATGATTAATGAAGGCTTAGATAGTTGGTAATAAGAAGAGAGCGATGACACGATTCAAAGGAACGCATACGGGACGAAGAACGGAGACGAAAAGGCCTAACACCCCTAGATCATCAATGGCATGCCACACTTGCCCTCAATTGGCTGATACTGGTTTTGGGTGTATTGCAGGCAAAAGGTTCCATCCCCCCCGGCGCTACAGTGGCACACAAACCTAGCACTAACCCAAATAGTTTTGACAAATTTTTCTTTTCAATTTTGGTGATAATTCATCTAGAATTGATTCATTTCTTCCAAACTCCCTTAGTTTCATAAACCCAACAAAATTAATCGATCTACTCGAAATCCCTCAAGAACAACTTTCATTCGCAAGACCCTCACCTTAAGAACTTAACAAAACTCCATTGGTAAAGAGTAAAGCACAAAACCTCAAGAACCTCATCAATGATCTCAATATACACAATCGCATGGACTAATTCACAAATGGAAACTCATGATTAGTGTCAGGGTTGAAGAAACCCAACACTATGAAAGCTTGCATACCTCGAAAGAACTAGTTATTGGCGAAAATCCTCAAAACTCGATGAACGCTTGAAACTTTCTTCTTTTTCTCCTTTTGAACTTTTCCTTAACCCTATAAACACTTTTGGAATGTTTAGAATTGACTTAGTCTGATTAGAACTTTAACTTGGGTGGGTAAAACGTCGTAGGCTAGTGGGGTAAGGAATAGACCAAAGTACCCCTCCTTAAAGCAAATGAAAAATACCTAAATTAGAGAGGGTGCACTCAAATGGACATTAATCCTTCATTTGAACTCGGACTCAGCGACGTTCGAAAGAGGACTCGAAGACCTTCGATTTGATACCTCACATGTCACCAAATTCATTTTGTATTGAAAGTTATGGTCATTTCAAGTTGACCCAAAACTAAAAAATTGAAGGGTAACTTGTACGAATATCAATTTAGCTCTTTCTAAGTCTGAGGTGTTACAATGCATTGGTCGTGAAGTTGAATTTTGATATTGCTAGAGCTCCACACCGGGGGTTTGAATCCTAGCGCAACCTCATATTTATTATTGACAAAAATTAAACTTCTTCATAGTTTTTGATTTCTTTTTATACCTTTTCACAATTTTTTTGATAATATTTCTTTGTAATTTTTCCATTTTCCTATTATTTGTATTTCATTTACTAACTAAAAAAATATTAGTAAGCTTCTACAAAAACAATTATTTCTTGGCTAGCAACTTTATGTTAAAGGAATTGAGCAACCACGATCATTGAATCCTATATCCGCCATTGCTGGTGGAGATCCATTTCAAGGGTCATTTGGTTGGTTGCTAGTTATTTTCCAGTGAGGTTTTGGGTCTGATTTGTCGAGATAAATAGGGATCTGTTTGGTGGTGGATTGGCAGAGTTGTTGAATGGAAAAAGAATGTGGAATGGGAATGGTTTAGGGGCTTCTGATGGTAGAAGCTAAAAAAATGGAAAATGGGGGTCTTTGGATTCCGGCGGAGCTCCAGCAACTTGCCGAAAAAAATGAGGAATAGTAAAAGAGAACTTTTTGAACACTAAAAAAATCTGAAAATTACTCCTAAAATCTTATCCACCGCACTAACTTAATGGCCAAGAAATTATATAAATAGAAAATTGATAACCGCCTTAGTACAATAGCATTATGTTAAAACTGTGGGCTAAAACCACTAGCTAATAAAATATCATTTTATAAAAATCTTATCCGTACTTAACTGTATTTCTAGACTGTACTAAAATCTAAAATGAATATAAATATAAGTAACAAATAAAAATAAATTTTAACAAATGTAATGAATAAAATTAATGACATGTAAAATGTGAACCCAAGGTCTCCAATTTTTGCATCTCTTGTGTGCAAAGATCTATTGATCCTTGATACCTCATCCATGACAACCATCATTTTAGGGAACAGTCTCCTTATTAAGGATCCACCAAATACAGAGTCCACCACTGGTTTGGTCACAAAATTCAACAACCTTTAAAATGAGTGCTTGTTAGTGAGGCCATGATTTGGGAGCTTCTTTAACTTTTGGCTGAACTTCCACCATGTGTCATGCAGTGCTTCACCTAGAAGTTTCTTGTGAGAGCCTATCTCATCTTTCATTTACAACACGTTCACTTCTGGAAACAATTTCTCCATGAAAGATTCCCTCAATTCTACCCAAGTTTTGATCGAGTCATGTGGCAACTAAATAAGCCAATTTGTTGCCTCCCTAGATAGAGACAATGGAAACAACCTCGATCTCATTGTTTATCAATCAGTTCCCGTCGTTATAGAAAAACCAACAGGGGAAAATTTTGGGCCGAAAAACTTTTTCGTAGTAACTTGGAATTTCCCAACCTAGTCCAGATTTAGATGAAATCGGAATCAGTAAAGTCTAGGGAAATATGATAGCAATAGGGTGATCTAATTATGATTCTGATCATATGAGTAGATAGATAAGACGTTAAGGAACATGTATGACTTTAGGAAATTGAATTCTGGTGAGTAGAACTCCTAAAACTGATCTTAGCGTGAATGGGTAGTTTCTAAGTGTCATTGGTTAAATGTGTGTTGTGAAATGGGGGTATTGGAATTCATAAATTTGCTCATTGTTTCTGTGCAAGCCGCTAAGGCGGGATTTTCCCGCTAGGGCTGGGCCGTTGTGGCGGAACAGCCGCAACTTAAGTTAGAAATAAACCCCAAAAGCATTTTATTCTGCACTTTTCGACTTTGAGAGCTAAGGAACGACCCCAGGTGTTTTCTTGACAGTTTTCCACCATTCTTGAGGCTAAATGTAAGGTTTTCACTCCTTGAATCAGTGTTTCAATCCATAGAACTTTTTTTTGTGGATAATTATCGATGGGGGAGTGTTTTAATCTAGAAATTGTGATGGAAAAAGCCCTAATCTGGGTATGGGGAACAAGGGTTTGACCTAGGATTGATATTATTGTTATAATCCGAGTAATTAGGAATTATTTATTGATCCTCGCATTATTGTGATTGTTTTTAGACCAAGAACAAGCAGAAAGAATCTGAAAAGGGAAGAATCAAGTTTCTTAGGGATTCAAGCTTGTTTTGAGGTAGGTGATAGTTGTGATTTCATGTTGTGTGATATATGTTTGTTTTTGCTTCATTATGATACTTGTATGTACGCAAATGTTACATTATTGATCACACTAATCGTAAATGAGGATAGTTGAATGATGGAATGCCATGAATCATGACTTGATTGTATCATTTTATAGAATATACTTGTGATTGTGATTGTGGCATGTTGAATGGATTGGGTGTTGTGTTCCAACACACTAACTGGGATTTATTTCCATGTACTGTATAAACATTAGAACATCTATCACAATCCAACACGCTAACTTAGAACGGGTACCACATACCGGTACACTAACAGTTTAGGTGTGGGTTGCATGAGAGGACCATTGACTTGACACAATTATAAATCTTGAGAAATATGAAATTATACGTTGTTCTTAAATGATGCTGATGTTTTATATATTCGGTGTATGCATGTTATTACTATGTTGTAATGGCTTATGTATGTTGGACATAGTGGGATAACCACGTGATCCTGCTAGTACACTATGGTCGTGTACTGATACTACACTTGCTCTTTCTTTGTTAAGTACAGGGCATCTTCAAGCGGCTATTAACATACCTCGTTTAGAAGATCAGTGATCATTTTCAAATTAAAGGGTGAGCCAATTCTTTCGGGCTTCCATGAGTTCTCTTTCTATTTATGTCCACATTTCAGACTTAGAGTTTTTAGTTAGTTATTCGTATGCTAGTTTGGGATTGTACCCCTTCTTGTTTAGACTTATGGTTGAACTTTAGATGTTTTGGTACATAGACTTTCAGGTTCTAGGCGTTATTTTCCGCATTTGTGTTGTTAGACTTTTGTTGTTTACGAAAACTCTATTTCTTTTCCTTAGTATTTAAAACTACTTCCGTAACTTTAAATGCCTTAGTTTGATTTAGTTGTGTAGTTTTATGGTTAATTGGGTTGTATTAATGGTTCTCCCACCGAAGGGTTAGTGTGGGTGTCAATCACGTTGGTCTGGGTCATGACAAAGTTGGTATTAGAGTCTAGGTTTGTTGATCTCGATGTACCAAAACGATTCTAGTAGAGTCTTGCGGAACAGTACGAAGACGTCTCTACTTTTCTTTGAGAGGCTATAATATTTTAGGAAATATCTCTGTCTTCTCTTCTCTCCTTTCGTGCTATGACTTGATTCCAATTGGTATCTCGTAATATGAATCGGTATCTAACCTCCTTCACTCTTCTATCCGTAGATGGTTAACACACCAGGTTCAACGGCGTTAGGCATGTAGCTCCCGTCAATGCTCTAGCTGAGGAATCTGCAGCAAGAGGTCACAATCGATGCAGGGGTAGAGGAAGAGCTGGGGGTAGAGGCCAAGGAAGGGTGGCACCTACTAGGGATGGAGCACCGGTTGAAAATTTTCCCAAAAATGAGGCCCCTCCTGCGCATCATGAAGAGGTAGAGGAGAACATAGAGGTTGAAAATAAGGAGAATGTTGGACAAGAGGAAGAGGTGCATGTTGAGATTATAGGTATTCCTCCTTTAGACCTAGTGTTAGCTCAACATATAATGTCATTCTTGAAAGGATTGATTGGTCCTGGAGTGCTTCCCTCTGTTCAAGCAACTCAAGCTCCCGCCAATCCCTCTATTTCTATCACTGTCCCCAAGGTGGGTGGAACTGGAGGTAATAATGCTTTCTTCCGTCCTTTGTAGGGTCCCTTTATGACTAGTAATGAGCATGAGATATTGACTAAGTTCTTGAAGTTGAAACCGCATGTGTTCCATAGTTATGAGAGTGAGGACCCCTATGAGTTCATCCTAGATTGTTATGAGTGGCTTCATAAGTTGGGAATTGTCCATCAACATGGAGCTGAGTTTATGACCTTTCAGTTTCAAGGTGAGGCTAAGCAGTGGTGAAGAGCTTATGTGGAATGCAGATCTTCAGTTTTACCCCCACTTATGTGAACCCACTTTAATGCTCTATTTTAAGAGAAGTATGTGCCTCGGACTTTAAGAGATTGCAAGAAGGATGAGTTCATGGCTTTGGAGCAAGGTGGTATGTTTGTAGCTGCTTATAAGGTCAAGTTCCATGCCTTGTCTAGATATGGTACGTAATTGGTGACTATTGAGGAAGAGAGGATCCATTTATTTTTCAAGGGGCTAAATTCTGAGTAGCAGGTTTTGTCCGTTCATATGACTTCTGCATGAAAAAACTTCAATGAGGTGACAAATTTTGATAAAGAAAATGGAGGGGGTGAGGCGAGATGGTCAGACTAAGGCAATGCCTAAGAAAGCCAAAATTCAGGCAACATTCAGGGATCTTACTCCAGAGGTTCTGGGAGGCCAACACTTGGAGTCAAGCCAATTCATTCTGCTATGCCCACTTCTATAGGTAATTACTCTGGAACTCCACCTCAGAATTTGATTCAGGATAGCAAAGGAGTCGCACCTGCGGCAGACAGCAGGCTCTCTTTTGAGCGTACTTGCTATAACTGGGGAGAACCTGGGCATATGTGAAGAGATTTTCCTTGCCCACGCATGATGGATTCCGCGCAGCAGCAGACTAGAGTAGTGGTACCCGCAGAAAATGGTAATAATGGTCAAAGGCCTCTACAAGATGGGCGAGGAGGATATCAACGAGGTCGTGGGGGTAGGTAAATGGTAACATAGACAGAGGTACAGTACAGCCAGGCAGGGAAGTTGTCCTTCATGATGATACGACTAAGTGTTATGCCTTTTCGGGCAAGAATAAGGCAGAGGCATCTGACGCAGTAATCAGAGGTACTATTCTTGTCTTTGACCGGATGGATAATGTGTTATTTGATCGAGGTTCTACTTATTCTTATGTGTCCGTGTGATTTGCCTCAGAATTTTCTATGATTTGTGAGAGACATGATGCTCCCATCCATGTTTCTACCCAGTTGAAAAGTCTCCCATAGTCACCCATGTCCACTGTACTTCTCCTATTTTGTTTATGGGTTTTCAGACTTGGGCTGATTTGGTGATTTTAGATATGACTGACTTTGATATAATTCTAGGCATGACTTGTTCTCCCCCTATTATGGTGTGCTTAATTGTAATACTAAGTCTGTGACTCTAGAAATTCCAAGAAGGGAAAAATTAGAGTGGGAAGGGGTGTACATGCCTAAGAAAGCTAAGATCATATCCTCCATTTGGGCTAGAAAATTAGTAGGGCAGAGTTGTTTGGCTTATTTGGCTCATATTCGTGATGTTGAGGTTGAGTCTCCATCTATTGAGTCTATTCCTGTGGTGTCAGAATTTAGAGAAGTGTTTCCTATGGATTTTCCCGGTATGCCTCCGGATAGAGATATAAATTTCTACATTATTTTCAAACCTCATACCCACCCTATTTCTATCCCTCTATATCGCATGGCTCCGGCAGAATTAGGAGAGCTTAAGGCTCAAATCCAAGAACTTCTTGATAAAGGATTCATACGTCCTAGTGCTTCCCCGTGGGTGCTCTTGTATTTTTTCTTAAGAAAAATGATGGTAGTATGATGATGTGTATAGTTTACCGACAATTGAATAGGGTCACCATTCAAAACAAGCACCCATTGCCTCGAATAGACGATCTTTTTGACCAATTGCAAGGTGCATCAGTTTTCTCTAAGATTGATCTAAAGTCTGGTTACCATAAGTTAAAGATTAGGCTTGAGGATGTGCCCAATACGGCGTTTAGAACCAGTTATGGGCACTACGAGTTTCTAGTTATGTTGTTTGGGTTGACTAATATGCCTGCAGCTTTTATGAGTTTGATGAATAGGGTGTTCAAGCCATTTCTTGATTCGTTTGTTATAATATTTATTGATGACATTTTGTTCTATTCGAAAAGTGAGGACGAGCATGACGACCATCTTCGTATTGTTCTGTGTGTTCTTGGGAAACAAATGTTGTATGTGAAATTTTCGAAGTGTGAATTCTGGTTGACTTTGGTGGCATTTTTGGGGTATTTAGTTTCAAAAGAAGGGGTAATGGTAGAGCCCCAAAAGATTGAGGGGGTTAAGAATTAGGTTCAGCCTAGCTTTGTGACGGAAGTTAGCAGTTTTGTGGGGCTTGCTAGTTATTATCATCGATTTGTGAAGAACTTTGCTTCTATTGCCACTCACTTGTGAAATTTGACAAAAAAAGAGGTACCCTTTTAATGGACTGAAAAATGTGAGGATAGTTTTCAAAAGCCCAAGATTCTCTTGACCACAGCGCCTATCCTAGCACTTATGTTGGAAGGTAAAGATTTTATTATGTAATGTGATGCTTCACATTTGGGTTTGGGTTCTGTGTTAATGTAGGATAAGAATGTTATAGCTTCTGCATCATGGCAGATGAAGGTTTATGAGAGGAATTATCCAACACATGATATGGAGTTGGCAGCGGTAGTGTTTGCTCTTAAGATCTGGCGGCATTACCTCTATGGTGTCAAGTGTTTACTGATCTTCGTTGTTTGCAACATGTGTTCACTCAAAAGGATCTGAATTTGAGACAGTGAAGATGGATGGAGTTACTCAAAGATTATGATGTGACCATCCAATATCATCCGGGTAAGGCTAATGTAGTGGCAGATGCACTAAGTCGAAAAACGATGAGTATGGGTAGTTTGGCTTGCTTGAGTGTAACCAAGAGACATTTGGCTAAGGAAATTAAGACCTTGGAGTCTAAGTTCATGTAGTTGGGCATCTCAGAAAGAGGTGGGGTGTTAGCAAGCATTGATGTAAGGGCAACGCTCATTGAGGACATCAAAGACCTGTAGATTTGCTTCAGAGAATGTCAATTCCAGAATGGAAGTGGGAAAGGATAACCATGGACTTCGTGGTTGGTCTTTCCAAGACTTTAGGGAAGTTTGATTCTATTTGGGTAATGGTCGACAAATTGACTAAGTTGGCCCATTTTATTCCGGTAAGAATAGATTATAATGTTGAACAATTGGGTAAGGTGTATGTGAAAGAAATAGTGAGGTTGCATGGGGTGCCCCTCTCTATCATCTCAGACCATGGTACGCAGTTTACCTCCAAGTTTAGGAGGAAGTTACATGATGAATTGGGCACACAACTCACTTTTAGTACCGCTTTCCATCCACAGATGGACGGGCAGTTGAAGAGGACTATTCAAATATTAGAGAACATGTTGAGGGCATATGTGATTGATTTTGGAGGGCATTGGGACAAGTTCCTAACATTGTGTGAGTTCTCCTATAGTAATAGTTATCACTCCAGCATAGACATGACACCGTTTGAGGCACTTTATGGGAGCGGATGTAAATCATCCATAGGATGGTTTGAGGCTTGAGATTAGAAACATTTAGGGGTTGATATAGTGAAGGATGGTCAAGGTAGGTGAGAAGTATTCAAGCTAAGCTTTTAGCAGCCCAGAGTAAGATAAAGAAGTATGCAGACCATAAGGTAAGAGACATGCATTTCAAACTACTGAGAATGTTCTTCTTAAGGTATGACCCATGAAAGGGGTGATGAGATTTGGCAAGAAGGGCAAGCTAAGTCCGCGATACATTGATACCTTTGAGGCTTTTGAATGTGTAGGGTAAGTGGCTTATAGATTGGCTTTACCTCCTAACCTATTGGGAGTCCATCCGGTATTCCATCTATCCATGTCAAAGAGATATCATTGTGATGGGGATTACATCATTAAGTGGGACTAAATTGTGTTAGACAAAGACCTCCAATATGAGGAGGAACCGATTGTAATTCTTGATCGTGATGTCTGGAAGTTGAGGACCAAGTAGATTAAATCCGTGAAAGTTCAATGGAAGCATATTCCAGTTGAGGAAGATACTTGGGAAACCGAGAAGGACATCCGAGACAAGTATCCCAGTTGTTCGTCGTTTCAGGTACTACTCCATTCTGTCTTTAGCCTATTGTTCCTAAGTTTGTCACTCAGGGACGAGTAATGGGTAAATTGGTATCTATTTTAATGACCAGTTCTCGTCGTTAAACAAAATCCAACGGGGAAAATTTTTAGGCCGAAAAAAAATTTCGTAGTAACTTGGAATTTCCCAACCCAGTCCAAATTTGGATAAAATCGGAGTCAGTAAAGTATAGGGAAATCTGGTAACAATTGGGTGATCTAATTATGATTTTGATCATATGAGTAGATAGCTAAGACATTAAGGAACTGGTACGACTTTACCATATTGAATTCGGGTGAGTAGAACTCCCGAAACTAATCTCGGCGTGAACAGGTAGTTTCTGAGTGTCATTGGTTGAAGGTGTGTTGTGAAATAGGGGGGATCAAAATTAAATTTGCTCATTGTTTCCGTGCAAGCTGCTAACGCGGGATTTTCCCACTAGGACGAGGCCGTTGTAGCGGGGTTGGGACCGCTGTGGCAGAACAGTAGCGAGTTAAGTAGGAAATAAACCATAAAAATGTTTTATTCTACACTTTTCGACTTTGACAGCTAAGGAACGACCCCAGGTGTTTTCTTGACAGTTTTCCACCATTCTTGAGGCTAAAGGTAAGGTTGTCACTCCCCAAATCCATTTTTCAATCCGTAAAACTTAGTTTTGTGGGTAATTATCGATGGGGGAGGGTTTTGATTTGGAAATTATGGTGGAAAAAGCCCTAATATGGTTATGGGAATCAAGGGTTTGACTTAGGATTGATATTATTTTTATAATCCGGGTAATAAGTTATAGTTTATTTATCCTCGCGTTATTGTGATTGTTTGTAAACCAAGAACAAGAGGAATGAATCTAGAAAGGAAAAAATCAAGTTTCTTAGGGGATTCAAGTTTCTTTCAAGGTAGGTGATGGTTGTGATTTCATGTTGTGTGACATATGTCTGTTCTTGCTTCACTATGATACATGTGTGTATGGGAATATTGCATTATTGATCACACTAATCGTAAATGAGGATAATTGAATGATTGAATGCCATGAATCATGACTTGATTGTATGATTATGAGAATATACTTGTGATTGTGATTGTGGTTTGTTGGATGGATCGGGTGTTGCGTTCCGACACACTAACTGGGATCGGTTGCCACATACCAGCATAAACATTGGAACGGGTATCACGACCCGACATGCTAACTTGGAACGAGTACCACGTACCAATACACTAACACTTTGGGTGTGGGTTTCATGAGAGGACCATTGACTTGACATAATTGTAAATCTTGAGAAATGTGAAATTGTACATTGTTCTTAAATGATGTTGATATTGTAGATATTCGGTGTATGGATGTTATTATTATGTTGTAATGGCTTATGTATGTTACACATAGTGGGATAGCTACTTGATCCTACAAGTACAATATGGTTGTGTACTCATATTGTACTTGCTCCTTCTTTGTTGAGTACAGGGAATCTTTAAGTGGCTATTGACAGACCTCATTTAGAAGATCAGTAATCGTTTTCGAATTCAAGGGTTAGCCAATTCTTCCAGGCTGCCACGAGTTCTTTTTCTGCTTATGTCCACATTTTGGACATAGACTTTCTATTTAGTTATTTGTATATTAGTTTGGGGTTGTACCCCTTCTTGTTTAGACTTATGGTTGAACTTTAAGTGTTTTGGTACATTGACTTTCAGGTTCTAGGCACTATTTTCTGCATTTTTTTGTTAGACTTTTGGTGTTTATGGGAACTCTATTTCTTTTCCTTAGCATTTAAAACTACTTCTGTAACTTTAAATGCCTTAGTTTGATTTACTTGTGTAGTTTTATGTTTAGTTGGGTTATTGTAATGGTTCTCCCATCGGAGGGTTAGTGTGGGTTCCAATAACGATGGTCTGGGTCTTGACACATTGTAGTTTGGCTGACCCCAAGAATCTCAACTGATTTGTAGGTAGTGACGAAGTTCATCAATTGCGAATTCGCGTCTGCACTAGTTGTGCCTCTAAACAACCCCTTCAAATTCAACAGTTGAATCATGGTTCTAGCAATGGTATATTTGAATCTTGGTGGCAGTACTAGAGCTACTATAGCTCTACTATCACCAACTCCATCTAATTCTGGATCATTATCTTTGAACGGTAAACGTGCCGGTTGTTGGCCTCGACCTCTTGGAGCTAGTGGTTGTTGTTGAGGAGGGGCTAACTCTTCCTCCTATTCATCTTCAACATTCTCCATGTTTGGGTCGTTAGCGTTATTTTTTGTACCCTTTGTTGGGTCCTCAACATCATGTCTCAGCCTCTATCTCTGCACTTTGAGTACTTGGGCATTCAACATTCTTCTAACAGTCCGTTTCAACTCTGGATCGTAAGGAATCAAAGGGGTTCCCTTATTCTGGTGTTTGGAATGCACTTGTTAACTCACCTATAGATGGCACATAAAAGAAATAAGAAGTAAAGTCAGGAAATATAACTATAACTTAAGTAATGGCATTAGAGTATTTATAAATCGAAATTCCCTAACTGCAGCGCCAAAATTTGATACGTCCAAACTTAAACCTCAATTAAAAAGTATAAATGGTCGAAGTCAATTATACAACTCAACCAGAGTTAAGGTCAACTCCAAAGGAAATTTAATGTAGAAATAAATTTACTAGTGCTTATATTCAGCTACGTTAATATTTCCGAAAACTAAATTGTGAAAAGTATATATTGGGTTGTTTCTGTATCCAAGTAACCAATTTTAGTTAAAATTTAATGTTGAAAGTAGCACATGATAGTTCTAAGATTTGATGTTTTATTAAAGTAAACTAGGATTGTGTTCCCATGACCTTTAGACTACAACTTTAAGTTTGCACCAATAATGATTTCTTGACAAATTTCATACGTTCATAGGAGGCTATGTACACCTAAATACTTTTCAACCATATTAGATGAATGACATTTTTCTCCTATCGGTCTTAGAGTGTTTTGGATTTGACTCTTGCATACATGTCAAGAAGACTATCCTCTCTCTAGCTCAAGTATTTAAAATAAGTTGGTAGATTCATTTCAAGATGTTCCTAGTCATTACTTTTCTCCCGAACAAGTAATTAATACAGGCATATTCTAAAGTGTGCACTCATTACAAAGCATTCAATATGAAAATAGAAACGATGTATGCTATCATCAATCGAAAGCTATTTCTGTTCGATTCTAATGTTGTGTTTTAGTCATGGTTTCAAAACCCTAGTTGTGATGTTTAGCTGCTCATATTCACAATGAAATAAGAGTTAGACATTAATGAAAAAATAACAAACTAGACTTACAATAATTGAAAACCAAAAGCTTCTTGATTAAGAGCAAGAAATCAAGATCAAAATTATCCAAACGAATGTATCAAAAAGGAAACTATCATTTATCTACAAAGAACTTGTCTCAAAGTATCGATAATAATATAAAAATAAACCATTAGCAATTAAATTAGTCTTAGAAAAGAGTCCTACACGATGTAGGAGAACATACCATTCCACACTGTTCACGAGCGAGCTAAATAGTTCATGCAACTTTTCACGGCCCATCAATGCCTCACAAGAACCAACACTTAAACAATTTTTATCAACTTCAACTGTAACTTCTTCACTACACATTCTATGGCCTGTACAAAGCACCACGACCCGTCTAGGGTCTCGTATCACCGTACTTAAAATTTCATTCTTCCAGGACACCTCCCTGAGCATTTTCGTGACACGTACAGATGACCACAACTTGTATAGCCCTACGTCAAGACTATCAAACTTCACTTTTAACTCTTTCCTTCTATTACTTGCTTCAGAGTATTTTACTTGCACATTAGGAAAAGAACCATCATAGACGCATACAAATTCTTGAGTTCTTATACTAATCCTTTGTTTTAGGCATCAAATGCTCTTTATATTAATGGTACATCATACCCCCACATTTAAATCAACCATCACAACCCCTAAAATCCTCATTTCCACAAAAAGGGCAGCCTCAGGTTACAATCAAGGCCAACAATCGAGTTAATCTAGTATTTTGATAACACTCACACAAAAATTCAATTTCAAATATTACAAAGGTATGACTTTTGATCGTAAAATAACCAAAATATTGTCGAAATTTGATTTGTTCAAATTTGACTTGGGGTTGAGGAGTTGAATTTATTTCATTAATATGAATCCCTGGGATTGATTGTTATATGTGAATTGTTAATGTTAGGAAGCATGAATAACAATCAATCCCAGGGATTGTTATATTTCATGTCAAATTTCTGAATTAAGGGTGAAAGAGAAACACTGGTCTGTGTTTCTACTATCCACAAGGGTCTTCTACAGACCATAAAAGTTTTTACGATCCATTAATGACCCTCGTAAATAGGCCTTAAGGGTTCGTGTTTCCCATTTCACCTCAAGATTTGTACGACCTCTATCTACGGTTCGTAGGATCTTTTACAATTCCCAGATAGGATTCATCTAAGAACTTACCTATTTTAGGATATAATTTGTGGACTATAAGTACCTATCTACGATCCATAGAAATTTCTATAGCTTGTAGAACAGTCTCGTATTTCTCAATAACCACAAATCAATTGTAACACCTCAAGCTTTAAAAATGTAAAAGACAGTTAACTGGATGGTTCAGAAGCTTAGGCCAGGGACCCATCACAAGACCCTAAATGTTCAATATACGGGATCATGGCCCATTTAGGTTGAAGTGGCCTAACTGTTTAGGGCTTCCTAGAATTATGTCACCTAATGGAACCCTTTATGGCTCGTGCGAACTTGTACAGTCTATTTAGGGGTCCATTGGCTCCTAAACTACATCGTTTTAAACCATATTTAAAGACCTATATGAGTGAATTAAATCCTAAAACAACCCAGTCTAAATCATTTACCTAATTCATAAATTTCCCTCTAAGATCATCTCCCCAAAATCCTCTAAAGAGATAAGGAAGAAAAAGCTAAGGTTTGTCTTCAAGAACTCTAATTCACAATAGATTGTCGGAATTGATTACTAAGGTATGTTAGTCTTCACTTATGAGGTCCTTTCCTCCGTAGGGTTCCTAAATTCTTCATGTTTTACAACTTAGTTTCTCAATCCAAAAGTTAGGGTTTTTATTCCATTATCATGGGTTCCTTTCAATTACTTGTTTCTTATCTTCCAATGTATGAATTGAAAGTATTCACATGAACCCATGCATGTTCCATGATTTTAGACTATGAACTTATGATGAAGTCTATGAACTATGAAAGATGAATTTATGAAGATATACATGTTTTTATGATGTTGATGAAAATGATTTGAGGATGCTTTACGAGTAAAGTATTAAGATTGTTGTGAAAGGTTTTCTCACATAAAACTAAGAACATGATTGTGAAAGGATTTCTCACATAAAGGATTCGTAAGGTTTAAAAGTTTTCTCACCTAAGTTGAATAAATATTAAGGAGCTATTCTAAAAGAATTCTAGGTTGGATAGGTTTCCCAATCGTGCCTTTCCATGGATAATAATAAGACTAAGATTTCCATGTGATTTTACATAGAACCAAGTAGACTAGTAGTTATTACCTATGTCCCATAAACTATGTTCAACCATAGAATGATTATCTAAGACAAACATTAGCTAGTGGATCCACTTTAGCTCTACCCAAGGTTCTTATCTTAGGAAGTAAGGACATCCCTTTTTCAGTGTGAGAAACACACTGGATTCCATGTTATAGGTTACATGGTCTATGCCAGTTATACGGTAAACTTCTCACAATAATTAACTAAGGTTATTTCTAAAGTATCTCACAAATGTTCTAAATATGTTTAGCTTGCGTTGACCATGATTATGATTGACATTTTCTAACCTTATGATCTCAAGCTTTAGCTTGGTCATTCAACGTCATGTAAAGACCCATTTGGAATGATTACATAACTCTTTGTACATTGTTATCATACTTAGTACATTCCGACGATCCTATCTCTCACACTTTTGGCTAGTTGATCTTTTGGCACTCAAGGATTGCTGAGTCCTCATGTTTCGAGGACCGAGACATTTTATTGATTTCTTTATTTTAGTTTTCAGACTTTTTATGTTATGTATGGGTTAAATCCCAATAACTTCTATTGATATAGTAGATGGCTTATTGAGACTTATGTTAGACTTCGGCTTTGACAAAAATTTTTATGATATAGGACTAAAAATTTGAACTCTTTATCTCTATTATGTTGTATGATGTATGCTATGTTGTTTGTGTAGGGCCTCTTGGGGTTCTATACATCATGTTATGGCTATGGTATACTTTGGTTTGTGACAAACTTGGTATTCAGAGTACATGGTTTAGAAAGGTCCTAGGATATCTCATAAGCCACGTCGAGTAGAGTCTTGCTTATGAGTGTAAAGTGACCCAGATTTATCAATAAGGGGTTATATGATATTTCAAAAACTTCACTTCTTTCATCAGTCTAAAGTCATGTGATAGAATGTACTCCATCCGTCCCATTTTATGTGGCACCATTTCCTTTTTGGTCAGTCCTAAAAAGAATGTCACATTTCCTAATATGGTAAGTATTTAAAGGTACAATTTCTCTTATACCCATTATGCATGCAACTCAATATTTCACATATTCATAGGAGGAACTACCTTCTCCAACAAAAATCATGCTCAACACAGTATCATGGAGCCAATATGCAACTACTCTGAAAAGCATACTAAAGCATGTTCATCAACTCATCTCATGAAGTCAAATAGGCAACTCATACTAAATGCACAACAACATGAGGAACATAAATCATGAAAACTCATTTTCTTACTAAACATGAATTTCTCAAGAACATGCATAACATAAGGAAAACATGGAAAAGTTCATATACCACACATGACTTCTAAAATACTAAAACTCAAGAGGAATTACTTACCTCAAGCTTGAATAGGAGTAGAAGGAAAGAGATGAGGGTATGGGGACTTCATATCGGCCTCGGCCTCCCAAGTAGCACTCTCCACTAAATGATTTCTCCATTAAACCTTCACGGCGGCAACTTCCTTGTTTCTCAACCTCTTGACTTACCGGTCAAGAATTTCAACCGGCACCTCTTCATAGGCAAGATTCTCTTTAATCTCTAAATCCTCTAAGAGAACTATGATTGATGGATCCCCAATAGATTTCTTCAACATTGAGACATGGAACACCGGATGTACTAACGCCAACTTATTTGGCAAATCTAACTCATATGCAACCTCACCCACATACCTCAAAATCTCATAAGGACCCGCTAACCGAGGACTAAGTTTCCCCTTCTTTCCAAACCTTATAACACCCTTCATGGGTGAGATTTTCAAATACACCCAATCATGGACATCAAATTCTAAATCTCTCCTTCTAACATCAGCATATGACTTTTGCCAACTTTAGGTCGTTCTCAATCTCTCCCTAATCA